>NC_133904.1:46522575-46851331 GCF_964199755.1 Larus michahellis
AAAAGTAAGAAGGCAACATTACCTATGCAAATGCTTTAGCTAAATGCTTTCCTCATTGTTCCCAAAAGGAAAAAAAATGAGACAGCATGTAGCCATAATGCCCATCTACAAAATTTCTAATCTTTAGTTTTGGTAATATTTATTAGATGCACGTACACTGCTTATGTTCCTCAGCTGGATGTGGGTTTTCTTCTTACTGCAACAGTTTGTGTGTATCCCCCTCAGCAAGATGTTCAAGTTAAGTGGCAGCATTTCCAGAAAGATGCTCCAGCGTACAACCGAAGTGGGGAAATAACAAAGAAATTATTTGCTGTCTAGCTGAATGAAATAACTTTACCATTAAACTATAGAATTGGCAAGGTTTAATAGAAAAATGGTCTAAAATTATGATTACTGAAGGATTGCTAAAAGCATTCCTAACAGTGGAAATTGTTGGGTTTTTTTCAGATTTATTTTTCCTGGCTGTTACCATCTCTTTGATCTCTCCAGGAGATGCTTAAAGATGTCTGCTGTAGTTTAGCAGGTAAGGGAGAAGTGGTCTGCAGTGAGAACAGGAGAATAGCTTTATTCTGTGACTTCTGGGGTTTTTTTCCCCCTCATTATGTTATTTTGCTTTTAATCTTTGCCTAAAGATTAGCTAGGCTAGAAGGAGCATTTACATACCGCTGCTCCCCAGGGATCAGCTGTATTTATATGATTCTCAAAGGCATTTTTACCTGTTTTTAAAAGCTATTGTGACAACCGTATGTTCTTCCACATATGCACGTAAATGTGCATGTCTATTTAGATACTCTAACCAGAGCAGCATCCTGTTAGTACCTCTATACACACACCTTTGACATCTGATTACTCTTCACACTGTTATATTTGGTGGATGAGGTCATTTTAAGTTGGTAATATAAAAAGATCTGGCTATTTTGCAATTTGATTCTATGTACTAAACTGCTGTTTTTCCACTAACATGATGGCTGTGTAGCATCTATACCATCTACCCTCAGAATATTTGTGGCATGCACTACTGTAATATCTATCTGGGATCCTCTTTAACAAACACAAACTGAGGCTCAAAATACCAAGAGGGAAACCCGTGACATCACTCGGGTATTGCAACACTCACTCAGCACCTGGTGTTTGAAGGTGTGACAGCTGAGAAGCCTGCAGCCTAAAGACCTTCAGGCATTGAGCACATGGACACTCTTGTATGTGTGATGATCCTTAGGTGGAAGCTTAGAGCACTTAAGGATGTTCAAATGTCAAGAGTAAGGCAAGTCCTGAAGGCACCGTAATTTCTTCGCAGACCTTAGCCTGTGCGACTTTCTCATGGCCCCGTAGAAGGTCTATAGCTCAGCGCAGAATCCTTAGATCTTCTGAGTCAAGATAGTAGGCATGGATTCATCTTTTCCTTATGTGTAAAAAATGTAAAGTCAGGTTTTAGAGAGAAGGCTATAATCTAGTATGTCTCTGAGTATTATATACATCAGATCTTTCAGGGATCCAGTTTGGTTTTGAACCCTGTAGCTTAAGATTTAATAGAACTTATTGAAAGCTTTTTGGTGGAGACAGATGACAATTGGCAAACTATGTCTTAAAGAGTGGTCAAATTTTTAAAGCAAAAAATGTGTTTGTAATAAGAATAGGAAAATTGTCAAGAGATTTAAAACATAAAAATGAAACTGTCTTGCAACTGTCTGGCAAATTGTGTGTGCAAATCCATTTTTGTTTATCTTCTCTTCATACTAATATGGTGATTGATATGGAGCTTTATGGAGAAAACATCCAGAAAGACCTTTCAATGTTTCCATAACACAGACTTCTATTTAGTTAGGAAAGGAAAATAGCTATTCTCAGGCAGATTTTATTTTTTTTTAAAGGCAAATGCTATTAAAGTGATAGGAACACAAAATATGCAAGCTGTGAGTTATAGAAAAGGTAGTTCTGTAAAACAAACATTTTCATATTTGTCAAACAGCACCAGGGACAGGGGGAACTAAAATCAAAGGTCTCGCCGGAGGAGGAGTCTGCAGGTCACAAATAGAGGCAGCTCAGCAATTTACAGAGTACAACTTAACTATGCGTGGGCTGGTTTCTAGGTGTTGCTCTGAACGGCTGTAGCTAGGACGTTCTCTGGCTTCTACTGAGGAACACTATCATGGTAGCCCAGAGAGTGACTTTTACACCTTGTCTTCTGACCACCAACTTTGAGCTAATGATGCACAGATGCAAGGCTCTTTGTCCATCTGTTCTCCAAACTGGAGTAAATATGACAGAAGCAGACCAGCGTGATCCAAATTGTTTTGCCTCTTTATTGGACGACTACATATATGGGTTCCATGAAAGCACAATACCATAAGACACGAGTCCTATTACAACATGATTAATCTAAGGTTTCTAAAAGACCTGTCCTTCATTTAGGCCTTGTTTTTTGCTGAATTAGTTTTCTTCTGCTATTCTGGCAGCATTCACCAGTAGTTTTCTGGTATTGACACTTCCTGGTAATTTAACGTGTCAGAACCCTTCAAAAATACAGTTACCTGTTGAATTAGTGGCAGTTTTATTTATTTTATTTTATTTACATAAAATGGAGGGACACTAGGAACTGCTTCAGGGGTTGTTTGAAGACTGTGAGTTTCTTTCTTCCACTCTCTGCTTCACTGGTGGGCCCACAAAACCCCGGAGATGCTGCCCTGGGTCAAAGGAGTTGTACAGCTCTCTGTAGTGGGAGGTGGCCTTTCAAATTGTGCAACACTCCTCAAGGCTTTGTGGGATTGTACACCTGGATTTCATTCCACTCTGCTTCATTTCTCATTTCTGATGAAAGATTCATCTGTGCAGCTGGTAGCAGGGAAATCAACTTTTGTAATCCCTTCTCTCTGTAGACATTTCATGGGAGCAACAAGTTGAAATTATGCCTGCTCCCAGCCTCTTCTGCTATTTTAGTTTAAATGACTAGCATCATGTTCTTCTGTGACCTCTCCTGGAAGACTACGAAAAGACATTAATTTTGCAAACAGCTGCCCGAAGACAGCACTGTCCCAGCTGCTCAGCGCCACTCACAAGCTGGAAGTTTCCACCCCCACAGCTCTGTTGGCAGATGGGATCATGCGAGTACTCTCTTCTAGACACAACATGTTAGACTAGTGTAGTGCTCCAGTGGTGAAACTGGGAGAGCAGAGACCTTCGTTGTGGATGGTGATGAACCAGCTTCAGCTAACAGAGCGAGGTCAAGAGAATGTCTATAAATGGTTGCTGTCCTCATTTACAAATAAACATTTTTTTCATTCCTGGACTGTGTACAAATACTGCAGAAACAAAACAGGCTTTCAAAGCAGAATCTGGAGCACTTTGTGATACAGATTTTATCAGGTTAGCACTGTTTGTCTAGAAGGTCCCCCCGATAGGCTCCTCATATGGGAGACTGCAAGGATGTTCTTAACGAAGCTGTTTATTTCAGTCAGATACAGCAGAGCTGTTTGTAGTAACGGCCATTAAGTGCTTTTCTGTATAGAACTTATTGGCACCAAAAAATGCAACACAGTACACAAAACAGAGCAATAATATTAAGCCTTTAAGGAGGTTTGTGCCATGCCTATGAATTTAAAAACCAAGCTGTTTGTATCTGTACCTTATATGCTGGATAACATAAATTCCATTGTGATCCAGAATTTACCAAATTATCAAGCAGAAACGTCTTGAATCCTAAAATACACCCCTAAAATCTTAACCGTTCTATCAGTGTATCGACTTCTTATCTCTTCAGGATAACACCGGTAAACTCATTCCAACACAGAATGTGATTTATCTTCATATATAGTGTTGGAGTAAGGAAAAGAATAACATTATTTAGAGGCAATTACTTATGTACAGGATTTGTAACTTAAATGGTCAGCATACCTCAGTGAGAAGCATAATTAAAACTCAGTCACAACAGCAGAAGATTTGTTGGTACTGATACTCCCTGACCAGTTTGGACACAGAAGGTTTATTCAATCTTTGAATTAAATTCCAAATGAAGAAAGGTGATTTTTTGTGGGAGATTTCTTGAGTCATTGTCCTGATTCCAGTGGGGATAGGCTTAATTTTCACAGAAGCTGTGACAGACACTGCTGGGTGGCTGACCCAAAGTAGCCAAAGGGGTATTCCATACCATGTGATGCCATGCTCAGTATATAGCTGGGGGCTGGCCAGGGGAGGACACAGAAATCACTGCTTAGGAGTGGGCTGGCCTTCAGGTTCTGGTCAGTGAGCAGTGGT
This sequence comes from Larus michahellis, assembly GCF_964199755.1. Taxonomy (NCBI): domain Eukaryota; kingdom Metazoa; phylum Chordata; class Aves; order Charadriiformes; family Laridae; genus Larus; species Larus michahellis. Next base: position 46,526,827 of record NC_133904.1, read on the forward strand.
ACGTTAATCATGTTTTGTATATTCCTCTATCAGTATTATTGTTGTTGTTTTCCTCTTCATTTTTCTGTTAAACTGCCTTTATCTTGACCCATGAGTTTTGCCTTTTTCTTCCAATTCTCCCCCTATCCCGCCGCTGGCGTGGCTGAGTAAGCGAAAAGCCAGTTCTTCGTTGCTGGCTGAGGCTGAACCATGACAGTCATCCACTGAGTAAAGACAAGAGTGACCGAACAGGAAATTATCCTCTAGTCAGAATTACTTGTTTGATGCAGATTTTGGAGATGTCCAGCCTGCAGCCAGAAGTGACTGCAGTGTAGTACAGAGATATCTGAGCTGGCAGTACTGGAGTACCAGTAGCAGTCCAGGCATGGCATCACAGATGTCCCCCTGACCTGTATCACCTGGCTTAGCAGTATGTCTGTAAGACAGCGGTTTTTACATGACCTCTACAGATGAGTAAGAGTTAGGGGAAATTAAGGACGTTCCCTGTACCTCACATGAGTTCAAAATAACTTAATGACATAATTGGTTGATTTGTACAAGCATGCAACTGGGATGATAACATGTACTGCATTACAGGAAATAGGCAATAGGAAGAGTGATGGAGACAATGAAAAGTGTCCCACATCTTCACTATATCCACGTCAGAAGCTTCAGAAAGGCCTCTGAATATATTTAGTCACTTTCTGCTTCCCCTGTTCTCATATGTATCCTAAAATTCCTGATAAGGAACAGAAGGAAAAGTACCAAAGAACCTAGAGGGAGGGTGCTGTTCCCCTGTTATTTGCTTGGTTGAAACTAAAAAAGTCTGGAAGCTTTCTTTGAAACTGAGATCCCAATGGCATCCTAATGGAAAAGTTTTCCCAACTGATTTTGGATATTTCAGCAACAGGAATTTCAAATTCAACTTTGAATAGTCTGACATTCTTTGTCTGTTCAATCCGAGCAGCATGTGATACTCAGCAACATGTGAATTAAGGCTTTTGAAAAAAGATGTGGGAGAAAAATAACATTAGCTTTTTCTTTAGGACAATGCAATCATGATGTATTTATCGCATCATATGAAAAGATAACACGGAGTAACTGGGCGACTAAACTCAGATGTTCATTTGCTGACTGCATAGAAAGCTTCAGATGCCCTTTTCTTGCCAAAAGGAGTTAGGCACTAGATCCCATTACTTATCTGAAAGAGCTAAACAGTTTGGTTCTAGCATTTACCTGGATGAACATAATGAGACCTCCATCACATTTAAGTCTACTAATGAGTCATTGAATGGCTTGAATAAGTCACTTGCTGACCTTTTTCATCTTGCATTCGTAATTGTACAGTTGCGTGCCTTTATAAGACAGGATGGAGGGCCTCGATATTAAAGGGATGTCTCTACAATTGAGAATGGAGTGATGAAGAGGTGGTTAAGAAACGTCTGTGGCTGAGAAAGCCTAGAAAGCTTAGAAACATCCGCTAAAAGCGTTGGGAACAATAGCTCTAATCACTAGGTGTTGCAAAGAAAAGATAAAAAGTGCCTTTTCTACTTGAGGGTCTTCATGTTCTACCTTGTGACCAGACAAAGGAACTCATGGTCAGGAGCCTGGTCAGACAGGCTTGGTGCATACTCTGTGGCACTCAATGGTTTCTGACCAGCATTCAGATGAGTAAGTTGCTTAGCAGATATCCAGGCTCCCTATCCAGTCTCACTTAGACAATCTGTTCCTTCCTTCCTTTTGGACCTCACAGCAACATTAAGCACCTTGGTTAAGTAGCTAGGCAAATCAAGAACCCAGTCTGAATACTACCTTGTTTACGGGTTTACAATGGTCTTTTATTTTATTGATAAAATGGGCTGTCAGTATGTATGCTATCACTTTAATAGTCCTTTGTGAAAAATAGGTGCCTTTGCCCTGCTAGAACTACAGCCAATGAGGATACTGGGTCTGCCTAGCACAAGATTTCTGGAAAATGTAAGTAGATGAAATCTGGGTGTATGCCATGACCAAACTGCTGTTTGCTTGGAATGTATCTGTTCTTATTCCTCAGCTGACACCGTTCTTCCTAAAAAGTGTATTATATTCTTTGAAACAAGAATGGTGAAAAAAGTCATCATCCCTCCAACGCCTTTCCTTCTTGGCCGTAATTTGCTTCTGCTTTTTTTTCTGACTTTTGAGAATTTCCTAATAGTACTCGCATTATTCTCTTTAGTCTTTGCTGTATATAAATACTAGAAGAGTGGAAGCACTGGAAGACAACAGAAGGGAATAGCCACCAACGTGAAGGTGGTAAAAATAAATCATGTCAAAATTGTTAGATTTCTTGCCATGACATGGTAAATAGACATTATGGGTCTATGGGTAAATAGACATTATTGGGTCACAACAACCCCATGCAGCGCTACAGGATTGGGGCAGAGTGGCTTGAAAGCAGCTCGACAGAAAAGGACTTGGGAGTGTTGGTTGACAGCCGGCTGAATATGAGCCAGCAGTGTGCCCAGGTGGCCAAGAAGGCCAACAGCATCCTAGCCTGTATCAGGAATAGTGTGGTGAGCCGGACTAGGGAAGTGATCATCCCCCTGTACTCGGCACTGGTGAGGCCCCACCTCGAGTACTGCGTTCAGTTTTGGGCCCCTCGCTACAAGAGGGACATTGAGGTGTTGGAGCGTGTCCAGAGAAGGGCTACAAAGCTGGCGAGGGGTCTGGAGGACAAACCTTATGAAGAACGACTGAGGGAGCTGGGGTTGTTTAGCCTGGAGAAGAGGAGGCTGAGGGGAGACCTTATCACCCTCTACAACTACCTGAAAGGAGGTTGTAGAGAGATGGGGGCTGACCTCTTCTCCCTGGTGACAAGTGATAGGACGAGGGGAAACGGGTTCAAGTTACGTCAGGGGAGGTTTAGATTAGATATTAGGAGACATTTTTTCACTGAAAGGGTTATTAAACATTGGAATAGGTTGCCCAGGGAGGTGGTGGATTCACCATCTCTGGAGGTGTTTAAAAAAAGGGTAGATGGGGCACTGAGGGACATGGTTTAGAAGTGGCTCTTGTCAGGGTAGGCTAAAGGTTGGACTCGATGATCTTAAAGGTCCCTTCCAACCTCAACAATTCTATGATTCTATGATTATGGGTAGGGAGGATGACTACAGGTGATTTGAGGTTTGACATGTATCATGCTATTATCATAAGCAAGCTAAGGATACATGATCACTAGGAAACTTATTGTACACAAAAGTGTTCGGAACCGGTAGTCAGGGAGGCTTTATCAACAATTATTGATGAAATGTTTCAGATGGGAATTCAAAGTCATCTGTTCTAGGCTCGACTACGTTAATGTCTCCTTTAATGTGCTGCATGAAGAAATGAGAAATAAGCTTACTAAAATGGCAGTTGCAGAAACTGCTGTTGTGCGGAAAGTGAACAACATGGCAGATGTTAAAAGACGATATTAAAGTTCTTAATACTCTTGGCAAATGGGAAGAATGACTGGGAAACCGTAGGATGTAGTACAGCGAGAACAAATAGACATAAATGCAGTTGGGAAGGAGTGACCAAGGGCCAAGATCCAAGATGAGGAATGAATGGCTGTCCAGAGAAGAACGTAGAGTTACAGTGGATCATAAACTCAACACGACACAAAGTCTTAGTGGTTTAAAAAAAGACTGATAATATGATGTTTAATTAAGAATACAGCCAGCAAAACAGGTGAAGTAATCTTGTGGCTCACTTAAGTTTTGGTAGAGCCTCAAATAAAACACTTAGTTGGAGATACTCTCCAAAGAAGATACAAACTAGCTGGAGAGCCTGCAGACAGAATAACAAAAAATCAGAGATCCGATAACCTGTCTTTGTAGCCTATAAAGACAGATAACTGCAAATATGTAACATGCTTTTGTACAGAAGGGAATAATCTGTTCTTTAGGCTTATGCTGGATAAGACAAGAAGTAATGTGCTTAAACTGCAGCAAGCGTGATTAAAGCAAGACATAAAGTAAAAAAAAACTATTGGCAAGGGACAGTGAAATCACTAGAATAGATTGCCTGGGGAGGTGGTGGAGTCTCCATTATTGGAGGTCTTTCAGAACAGGTTGGACATACAACTGTCAGGAGTGGCTGGTTTTGATTAAACTTGGTTTGTGGTAAGAAGATGAATTATCTGGTCTCTGGGGCCCCTTCTGGTTTTCTGTGACGCTATTGTTTATCTGGTATCATTGGTGTACTCTTTCTTGTGGTCTTGGCATGCTGTAGGAGAGTTAGTAAGGAGTGTGAACTCATTCTTCTAACCCTCGTGGTGTAGCGACTGCTGCCAAATGTGTGTTGCCATTGTTTACAAATTCTGTGATGGAGAATGGAGATTAATGAGTTTCCAAATAAGTTATCAAGGATCTCTTGAGTTCATGCATAAGATGTTCCAGACACAACAGAAATAGAGTAGCTTAGATGTTTTTATAAAACCTCAAAGTCATGTCTGATTTTGCCTTTCTCTACAATTGCTGGCCACTCTCATTATTAATTTTCTAGATTAGAGTCTTGTCAGGTTGTTTATCTATCTGCTTTGAAATTTTGATACATCCTAAATCTGACTCCTTCCTTGCAGCAGTGCAGGCACAGTATTTCCTGTAAAATTCCCCTTCTTTCTTGCTGAAATTTTGCAAGCTGACAGAAAGGTCCGGTGTTTCATTGGAGATTTTTGGGGTGTCTTTATGATTGATCAGAAAAGTTTGTGATGTTTACTACTTATTTCTTCTTAGGGGCATCCTAATTAATTTTGTCAGGGGTTATTGCATAATGTGATCAGTAAAGACTATCTGGACTGTTTTCTGTAGAGGTTTGTTCTTTATGATGATGTAATATTCACTCTCAACAATGAGAGTTTCTTTTGGGGAAATGAGTTAGGTAGTTGAAAATATCCAGCCCTTCACCTGATGTGTGCAGTGCTATCATTTAGTCATGTAGTCAGGGAGAAATTCTGCGATCCATATAGTCACTCCAGGAAACTTTCAGAATAAAGAACTCTATTTTCGCTTTCTTGGCTGTGGAAATATTCTCTGCTCTCTTCTGTTTTAAATTAGTGATCTTTGTTTTTTCCTTTAGCTTGTCTCATTTGGTCTTGTGGAGGTTTTTACAGACTTTGAGAAAGGGACATGAAAATATTTCTAGATTGGGCCTCCTCTCCAACTCACCATTTTTCTGACAGGCAGTAGCATTTGTCAGGGGCATAAGCACACAAGAAACATTTAATTTAGAGTAGCACATACAACATTTGTTCTACTCAAGTCTTCCAACATCCTACAGAAAATTTAAACCTAAGACCAAGAACAAAAAATAAATTATATCTTGAGTAAAATGCAGTAAGATCTAGGACCTGTATGAGCAGTGAATTTATTGAATAAAACTGTGATCATTCCAAAACACTAACCATGCTGCAGATGAGGATGAAACAGCTTGTAGCGGTCCCCACCAGACTGACCTGGAAGTGAAATTATTTCACAGGCCTTGATCTAGCAATTTGTCTTGCCATGAGTGTATGAACAAGACTTATCCACAATTCACCTGCAATACCACTAGAAATGCAAGTGCACATTTCCTGCATCTTGTCTGGCTGAGTCCCACCATCAGTTTCAGAGGAAAGCAGGAAAAACCTACAAGCTAAGTCACGTATGGCAGGGGAACAATGGCCCATGGGGTCTTTCAAGGAGCATACAGTCAACCAAAAGAGAGCCCCGAGGCAGAGGAATCGATTCCATATGAACAGAGTATAAACAGTTGGAAAGCCAGTCTCCTTTCAAACTCCCTTGGTCGCATCAGATGTAAGGAGTATCAGTGGACAGCATGGAACTTATGTCATCTTTGTGTCATCTTTAGTAAAAGATGATGAATCTAAATATTTTGCTTTCCTCTGCCTGTGACATTTCTTTTTTTAGGCTTTAAATCACATCAATTTTTTCATCAGTGATGGGATTAGTTTCTAGGAGAATGGGGGGTGTCAATTTTGCCGATTCTGCCTCAGTCACCTAGTTACAGTACTGAGCATTTTACACACTTGGTGACAAAGTCTGTGACTCTGTGACAAAGGTCTCAGCTAACTCTCTAATCCTGACGGATTTGCACATACACACCTTGCTGAAATGAAACCAATAGCTCCAGGGAAGGTGTGCATAAAGGAACAGACTCTTCCTGAGCTGCCTGCAAAGCTGACCTGGACAGAAGTAGTGACATCTTATTTCTCTTCAAGGAAGCAAGAGAGACCCTAAGCCCACAGTGGGAGCAGATCCGTAGTGAAGGAATGGACATAAGTAACAGGGCACTGCTTTAAAGGTGAAAGTAGAACTAGAAAAAAGAGGAAAATAAACTCACTCTGTTTTTCCATCATGCCACGGAGGTAATTCTAATGCTATTGTACTAGTTTGTAAAGACACCTTTGTCAGTCCTGTCTCTGAACACAGCTACACTGCACAGTCAGGTTGCCGTCCGGTGTCCCTAGTTATCTGCATCACTTGTTTTCTCATGGATTTGAAATTTAAAAAAATCAGTTAAAAAAGACATCAAACAGAATGGACACCGGAGTTGTATGGTCAGTGAAACAGATACCGAGACAATAAGCACATAAAGGGTACGTACCAAACTTCGCAGGCAGAGGTTCATCCCATCCCATCCCATCCCATCCCATCCCATCTCATCCCATCCCATCCCATCCCATTCCATCCCAAAAGCTGAAGTAAAAAACAGCATACCCAACAATCTAAATGGTAATAATGATAACAAAAAACCCTGATCGACATAGGACAAATACTTCCAACAGCAATACAGTCGAACAGAGTGTGCTGTGGTAAACATTGCTGGGCGCTGCCCAAATTGCTTTCTTTGAATGACCTTTGGTTGCAAAACCATGCCTGCTATGTAAAAAGTAAATAAATAAATAAATGCAAGTTTGCAGTGGTTAGTTGATCAAAGCTATTGTTTGTCACCGTGTCCTCAGCAGAAAGAAATGTTACAACGTACGGACCAGACAGATTTGTTTAGGTGAGGTCTGATGGGAACTGATAATTCCGTAGCCCAAGAAGCTGAGGAGGAAGAAATAGATGGATATCAGGTTTTTACTTTGAGGGATTCTTTTCCCCAGTGGTTCTTTGTTTTAATTTTGAGGTTTGCTTTTCATATGTCCCATATGAGAATTTCTTAGTCAGTGTTAAGCAATAATGACTTGTATAAGAACCCAGATCAGAAATGGAATTAAATGGTGTCACAACTCTGTCTTGTGCCATTGTTCCAACATGGTTATCTTAGAATTAGATTCAGTAATTAAAATTCAAACAGGAACAGGTGTGGAGAAAGAATATTAGGATGTCAGGGAAACAAAGAGCCTTATATCACAGGATCACAGAATCACACAGAATCACAGAATGGTAGGGGTTGGAAGGGACCTCTGGAGCAAAAGCAGGGTCACCCAGAGCAGGTTGCACAGGATCATGTCCAGGTGGGTTTTGAATATCTCCAGAGACGGAGACTCCACCACCTCTGTGGGCAGCCTGTGCCAGGGCTCTGGCACCCTCAAAGAAAAGATGGTTTTCCTCATGTTGAGATGGAATTTCCTGTGTTCCAGTTTGTGCCTACTGCCCCTTGTCCTGTCGCTAGGCACCACTGAAAGGAGTCTGGCCCCATCTTCCTGACAACCACCCTTTAGATACTGATAAGCATTGATGGGATCGCCTCTCAGTCTTCTCTTCTCCAGGCTAAATAGACCCAGGTCTCTCAGCCTTTCCTCATCAGAGAGATGCTCCAGTCCCCTGATCATCTTCGTAGCCCTCCGCTGGATTCTTTCCAGTAGTTTCTTGTCTCTTGAACTGGGGAGCCCAGAACTGGACACAGTACTCCAGACGCGGCCTCACTAGGGCAGAAAAGAGGGGGAGGATGACCTTCCTTGACATGCTGGCCACACTCCTTTTAATGCCCCCAGGATGCCATTGGCCTTCTTGGCCATGAGGGCACATTGCTGGCTCATGGTCAACTTGTCCACCAGGACTCCCAGGTCTCTCTCTGCAGAGCTGCTTTCCAGTAGGTCAGCCTCCAACCTGTACTAGTGCATGGGGTTATTCCTCCCCAGGTGCAGCACCCTACACTTGCCTTTGTTGAACTTCATTAGGTTCCTCACCACGCAACTCTCCAGCCTGTCCAGGTCTGGCTGAATGGCAGCGCAGCCTTCTGGTGTGTCAGCCACTCCTGCCAGTTTTGTATCACCAGCAAACTTGCAAAGGGTACGCTCTGTCCCCTCATGGATGAATATATTGAAGAGGACTGGACCCAGTACTGACCCCTGGGAACACCGCTAGCTACAGGCCTCCAAATAGACTCTGTGCTGCTGATCACAGATATACAGACACCAGAGTTACACTCAAAGTGCAGGCTGCCATATGGGATAGAGGTATTTGAGTTTGATATCTTGAGGGCTAAAAAAAAGAAAACTCTGTGCATAAATGTGCCCTGTTCCTCTTCCAGTAGGAATAGAAAGGAGGAAGAAAAACAACCCAATTACTTTTTACGGTGGTGTTTCATGAATTTCTGAAGGGGATTATATGATATGGTGATGAAAAATTTGTAGAACTATACCTAATGACTTATGTTCTCTCCCCCTGGAAATTTGTGATACCAGTATGTGCTTTTATTCTAGACTGGAAAACCTTGAAGCAAGGACTGTTAAAACGCGTAAAATAATTAAGCCTCACCAGTTCCACAAAACAACGATGATGCTGGAGTTCCTGTTCTCTTACATACTCTGGTGGGCAGAAGTGGGGTATCTGTATAAAGAGAAACATGAATATTTGGCTCTGATGTTGGTGTCCTGAGAGTTTTCACTTTTTTTGTTGGTTTTTTTTTTTATTTTTTATGAAGAAAAAACATGCAGATATGATCCCCTGTAAGATCACCATAGCCAATGTGTCAGAAAAATTCAATAGTCCCTCACTGTCATCACCTTCCACTCTTGTACTCTTGCAAAAATTTGTACCTTGTACCAGTTGTAAAAACTGACAAGAACTGTGCATGGGAAGGAAATATCTGGGGGAGCCTGGAGGGGAAAATAGTAGTTCTTGCTTTCAGATAGCTATGTGACCCTCTGAACGTGTCAGGAAACCGAGTTCTGTGACATTCTGGGTTTAATCTTTGAGTTTATTCACAGCCAGAAGTGAGATGACGTATTTTTAGCTTTTAATATGGGGGGAGCAAAGAGAGGAACAGAATGGGCACGCAGATATTGTGCAGGTGGAGTCGTGTGCTTGTATATGTGTGGGAGACAGACACAGTCCATTCTGCTGGAAGAGGAGACTCCTGCTAGCTGATGACAGGGAATTGCTGTCTCCAGTACAAGTCATTTAGGGATCAGCAGCTGATCCCTGGTGAGTTCAAGAGGGTCATAGCCCAAATAATCTAATCCAAAAGAAAGAAACGGTGGAACTGCGAAGTCAGCAACATGATACCTGTGAGATTTGCACCCACAAGTACAATATTATAAAACCAGAGACAAAGACTAGAAGGCAGGGACGTGCAAATGCAATGCAAGTCATTTAAGAGAAGAATGCAACGAGAAAGTAACTCCTCCTTTCCTCCCACGTCACCTCACCCCATCTGCTAGATACACATATTTTTGTGAAGTTTTCAGTTAATTTTTCAGGCAATTATTGTTTCCTACACAAGAACAAAACAGAAGCTGGCAGATATATTGCACGGGTAGCCAAAGCTGAAAGTGGTTGGAATTGGGTGGATTAGCCCTAGGACACAAGCACACCTGTTAAAGGGTGACCTTCTGAGCGCAAAAATGCCAGGAGTGGGACACTTGGGTACGACAGCACTGGACCTGTGGGAACCACGTAGTGTCTCTGTGTGAGTAACAGGCAAGTGTTAAACAATGGTTTGATACGAAGCTGCAGCTCTCATACCAAGTGTGGTGTAGTGCACAGTAATCTGAGCTGGAAAAGAATAAGCTTTTGCCATACTTTTTGCCTGAAGCAAATGCAACTCATATCTCAGAGATATATCACTAGAGAGAGTCCCGGAAAGAACAGTCTGTACTATTATTTGTGCCTAGTAGAGGCATAACGAAATGCAAGGTCTCAAAACTCAAGTTAGGAAAAGGCGATTCAGGAACATAACACAGATTTTTAATAGTGGGGTGGGCAGCCATTGGAACAGGCTATCAGTTACTAATTTTTCAGCACTTCAGATAAGTAAATCAGAACTGGAAGCTTTTATAAAAGATGCTTAGTTCCATGAGCAGTTATTGAGCTTGATGAGAGTTTATTTGCACAGCAAGGCAGATTATATGTGCTAACATCCTTCATTGCAGGTGTTACTGGGCAAAATTGCTACAGCTTGTGTTCCAGAGATCAAGTTAGATACTCACAGCAGCCTCCTTTAGCCTTGAAGAATACAAGAAGGGGTATGGGAGAGGCAAAATGCAAAGGTCTAGTTTTTTGTGCAGTGACTTCTCTTACAACAGGCAGATTTTCACCACCACTATGGGACATTATTAGGGAATATAGTAATGGACTTGCCGTAAGTAGTATAGCTGTGTGAATAAATAAAGCCAGCATATCCCCATGAAATACATTTTGGTTCCTGTAAAAAAGCATTAATGACTGTGTTAATTATGTAGTGTAGAAGCAGCTTACAGTGACATATACACAGAAAATTATGATGGCTAGATATTGAAATATTCTTTTCCCCAATGTTTTTTGTAAAAGTTCCATCAATTTGATGAAATTCACACTGTGTTTTACTGTTTACTAAGGACTATGGTGACTCTCTGAGGAGCCTCAAAGGGCTATGATAATTCAAGTGACTAATTTCTTTTTTGCTGTGTTAGAAGAAAAGAAACTGCACAACAAAAACTTTACTTTCTGTCGCCAGGCCTGGTTGGTCAATCAACGACGTGCACAGGTCCTTAACACACAGACAGAAGTTGGGGATCACAAATCTCACAGTCTTAGGCATTAGCCTAAAGTGAAGCCTGGGGAACCCCCCAATAGCCTGGGGAAGAACAGAAGTTCCCCTTATCTCTGTGTATTAATTTGTACCTGCAGGTTTTGGAGACAGTGGAACTAGCATATCAGTCATTCCCAAAAGTTATTTGATACAAGTAGACCAAAAGTCTTTCCCAGTATTTCCCAGTCTCGATCACTGAAATCTTGTTTATCCGTTTTTAGAATCCATTTTTCAGTGACTTTTAAGAACTCCTGCCTTGATGCATTTCCTACTTTGTCATGTTTGGAATGTAGGCTGGCTAATGTTGCACCTAGGTGGAGAAAGAAGCAGAATTACAGTTTGGAAATACAAAGAACCCATGAAATTATCCATCCTCCTGTTTGTCTATCCATGGATAACATTGTGATGTTCGCTCCTGAAAGGCTGCTGGATGTATTTTTCAACAATTTTTTAATTCCACAGTCTTAAAAACACATTGCTGTGAAGAGTTTCCAGATAGTCAGTCTTGACAGTCTTCTCTAGAAGAAAAGAAATTCTTCTTATCTGCTGCGGAAGTTCAATGCACAGTTGGCTGGGAAAAAAAAGTCTGATCTGCCTGCATTCTTAGCCTGAGAGAGACCCAGAAGCAGCCCTCTGAGAGCCTTCAGAATTGTGAAGATGTGTCAGAGAATGATGACCATGCTCCATTTTCTGTGTTATTTAGTGGGATGAAGATTGCTGATTTCAATCCAGTTCACAGCATTTGAGTGGTAATTTAGGAAAGATTGAAAACTGCTGGATTTTCATGCTGTAGGTCTTCTTTAACAATGTCAGCACATTTGCTTGAAGCCATGTGTCTAGTCTGTGTGGAAGGACAGCAAAGGAAGTTTTGTTTATATTTAGACTTGTTCCAGCCATGAAATTGGTAAAATAATAAAGATAGAAGTAGAAAGATTAGAGGGATTTTAATTTGGTACAGGCATAATTAATGGTTTATTTGCTTTTTGATCTTGGAACTTGCACCATCTCTTGATAAATAAAAATGCTTCATTGCAGCTGCAGAGGACAATGGGGAGATGAAGGCAGAGGCAAAAGCAGTAGAAACTAAGTAGCCTGGGACAGGTATTAAAGTCAAGCGCAATGGGCCACATCAACACACTGTTATTTTTGACTGATGTAGATGGAAAGTTGCAGATCATACAGAAAGGAACTATCGTGACACTTTTTGTCATTGTTTTGTGTGTTGTTACTGTAGTAAAACTGAATTAGATGATGCAGTATAGTTGGTAACAACATAGTCTTCTTGAAAATGAGTTAGAAAGCACATCCTCATCTATGACAGTGGTTAAGACAGAGTGAATTAAGCATGAGCTCTAAATATGTAGGTAATATTCATGGCCTTCCCTGAAACTAAGAAATATTTTAATTTGCAGAAGTCCAGGTGAGTTAAACCGGGGTGACTCCTAGGCATTCCTTTCGGAACCCAGGGTTTCAGCCTTTACTGTGTTCAGGGGAAGACCCAGCATCGCCTTCACTGAAGGTACAGTGTTGCAGTCTCTTCATGTTAGCCTGTGATGGTTTTAACGTATCTGAAGTCATGACAGCACCTGCTGTTTTTATTAATCAGGGACAAAGACCTAATTAAACAGCAAATGTTATCTTTCACAAAACTTGGTGATGTTTATTTGCAGATTGCATCATAACACAGAAAAAAAAAATCATAAAACTGACAAAAATCCAGTCATGACCTGTCATCTTTGGAGGATTTACTGATTACACGCAGAAATTTTGGGGTTCTTTGTCTTGTTCTTCTTCACCACTGTAGCTGTAGCTTTACTCTGTGGTCAGATTGCGTCTTTTGGACTTCTTTTGGGCTTTGAATCAGAACAAATGAATACTTGCAGCTTCCATTGTTAGGATAGAAAAGGCAAATAGGCCTCTTAGAGCACTTCACTGCCCACAGAATATACAAATGTTCCTGTTTCTTGCCTCTTTTCCCGTGTGTTTCCCACAATCCATATACAGCGTAAGCTCAGCATTAATGCAGCATTATTTTTTGAAATATTCTAGGTTCACAACATTCTAAAATATGTTAGTGAACCATCTGAAATTGTTGCATGCAGGTTCTCACATCCGTGCTTACATATCTTTCCTAAATAGTGGTGCTGTCTTGAATAAGGCATTTTATGAAAGAAAAAATAAAAAATGGTTTATCAGGCTAGTCAATCTGCCTGCAGCAGATGAGAACATTGACTCAAAGCTGCCTTACTTCAGTTTTATGCCAACATAACTTTATCATGAATGGGAAAGAAAGGAGGCTTTTCCTACCTTTGCCACTGAATCACTCTTTCACCTCTGTTGATGTGCCCAAGTTTTCCATGTCTCAATTATCTCCCACTCAAAGGGATATATTTCCTCAAATTATTAAAAGGATGTTTAGCTGGTTCAATTTTGTGAAGTACTTTGTCATTCTTGTTGGAAAATCTCTGCGTAAGTGGTGATGCCATTCCTAATTGTTTTCAGCTTTGTACTATCTGAACTCACATGAATTTTGTGGCTTTTTCCTGTGTTTATTTCGGGATTTGTTGAACATATTCATCAAGCTTCTTTTAGAAAGTTTAGAAAGTGCTTTAGAAAGCACAACCACGATTGTGACAAGTCATATTTTCCCGGTGTTTCATTTTATTATCCTTTGCACATATTAGAAAGAAATGCAAACTCAGTTCTGGCTTTAGAACAAGTATTGCTTTTGTTTTCAGGCAAGCTAACATTCTCTTCATTTAATGTTATCTTTTACAATCTCAAGAAGAAATCAGCGAAAGTTAGTTGTCTAGTCTTCTTTACGTCCTCTAAGGTATTTCAGTAGCTCTCCTACTTTACCTTGGGGTGGTGCTGGTAGTGGTTGTTTTCTTTCAAAAATCAAAATCTTTTCTGGCTTGGCTGTACAAAGGAGTCTCTCAGTGCAGCTTTGAGTGCTTATGAAAACATACTGTCAGGTAGGAAGAGATGATTGGAAACCAGCTCAAGGCCCAGTACCTTGAGAACTGCAATCACATGGAATAATTACAATGCTTTCATTCATGTGTTTAGGAGCCATTGAGTAAATATTATCCCTGATTTACATTTAGACCAAGCAACCTGACCAAGGCAGACTGTGGAGGAACTGGATTTTAAGTTTTAACTCTGGTGAGTGCTTGGAAAATAATCAGAGGATATGCTAGGACCTTGCGGTTCTTTGGCATTTTGATTTGCAATCCATGTGAAGACTTGCCCAATACTTCGTGAGCAGCATCAAAAGAAGTCACACCTTGATCTTTGAGATCAAGGAATTCTCTTCTCTTCAGTGTTTGACAGCTGTCTGCCAAATGGATAATGTTCTTTCCATTCTTCATGGATATCCTAGAAGATATCCATCCCAAGCTGATGATGTGTCAGTGTGTAAGGTCTGAAGTTTATTTAGGTAGTTGTAGTTCTCTGCAGGCTTCAGTGAATACCTAGATCCTCTCCAAGTAAGCAGTTTGCCATAAGCACTTCTCCAGTCAGATCAATGTTATTTTTTGATTGATTAATGCTTGCAATCCAGAAAAAAAGATAGATTACAATTGCGTAACAAAGTTCATTAACTTAAAAGTGCAAGTTGGATGAAGCAATGCTACACAGAATAACTCCCAATAATCTAAATAACTTAAAAGCACAAATTCACTTTCATCATAGAATTTCTCTACCAACATTTTCTCATGCATATGATTGAACTCCATCCATGGAAAGCAGTACCGCGGACACAATCAGTCCAGGGGAACTCACCACAGCAATGAATTAATCATGGATCCATCATTCTACAGGTTCAAGGAGGAGGTTATTAATTAAGTGTGTTTTGTGCTTTGCCTGAGATAATCTTAGGTGGTTTTGGCAGCCTTTCCAGCATTCAATTTTCCAAATTGAAAAAAATTTGGCATCTGGTTGATGAATGGATGCTGTTATCCCTTGTTGCTACTAAGACATTAGCTCCTGTTTCACTCAGACGTTCAGATATCTTTTGATACCAGCATTGTTTTCTTGCTTTGCAGCAGAGAGAATGTACAGTAGTGATGATTTCTCTTTATGTTAGAGCCTTTTTTCCTCTCTTATTAACATACAACTGCACTCTGATATGATTGCATTTTTTTGGGTGTAGATGGCTCAGTTACTGTTTTGGAGGTATGCACAATCCCCTTTGCATGCTTTGGCATAAAAATATGACAGATTTACCTGAAGAAAAGAGAAGACATCATAATCCCATGGCCAGCTGAGTTCTGAGAGCTGCTGGGGTCACAAAGTCTCTGTAGGCATACACATAGAGCTTCAATACCTACTAATAGTCATGGTATTCTACTTTCAAAATTCTGAGTTTGGGTATATGATTATGTGTTATGATTATGATGACCTGTTAACAGTATAAATTATTTCAGAAGTAGCCATTCTAGCAGTGGGAGATGTATACCATGCTTGCATCTCACTTAATAGCAGATTCTTCTAGTTAGACATGAGCCAGATGGAGGTCATCAGTACAAATGCAGAGTACAAAACCGCAAATAGTAAGAAAGTTGCAATGCTCATTATTTACCAGCAAAATTGCCCAAACAATAGTAAGAGTTCTCAGTGGAACTAATTTTTATTACCTTCTGGATCACATGCTCAGAGCAAGACTCGCTGGGCATCTTGAAAGAAGCATGCTGTCTTTCTTTCTTCAAAAAAGATTTTATTATTTCGCCTTCAGTTTAGTTTTTCACAACTGTAACAAAACACTTGAAGCAAGTGCGCTAGTCACCTGACTTTTAAAACACTCACCTAACTTTTTGAAATGCCTGACTTTTAAAAAGACATAGCTATTAAAATACCTCCAAAACCAATCAAAAAAATCCGAATACAGATTTATAGGAAAGGAAGCAATTATTTTACCTTTTGTTGCAAATGCATTCTTGTAATGCGCATTCCTGGGGGTCTGAGAAGACCAGGGTGGTCCAGGAACCAGGAGGTGACATTTCTCTATAGCTTTGCCGATGAACATCTGTCTTGATCTGCTCCTTCACTCGGAATCCAATCCCAGATTTTTAGAAATCCTGCCTTTTTACCTGAAGAATCTTTGAGTTTCCATCTTCCAAAATGCCTTAATAATAATAGTTTGTGATACTAATACTAGGCAGCTGGATATACAAAGTTGTGAAGAAATCTCCCATCTCTTTGAGTCCAAAGTTGGCATGTAATGGATCCGTGTCCCTAAAATTGTGCTGACACTGTCCTACTTACCTTCACCAAGATGGAAAGTTTTGAGTTTGTTTTTCATCTGTCTGTATAAATGCAGATGACATCATCTGATGGACAAATTCATTAATGATTCAGATAGCTAGAAGCCAAGTAATTTGAACTTTTCTACTAGCTTCCATCCAAAACCCACAACATATTTAAAAAAAAGAGAAGCTTGTAAGTAAAGACTCTTAATCGCTACCAGAGCAAAGGAATAAGTAATGGCTGTTTTAACGATTATGAAAATAACTTACCAAAGCAACAGCATGCAGCACTTTTTAATATTTCACAAGTGAAGACAAGTCAAAGAATCACAGAATGGTTGAGGTAGGAAGGGAAGCCCTGGAGATCATCTAGTCCAACGCCCATGGCTGAAAGCAGGATCAGTTAGAGCAGGCTGTCCAGGACTATGTCCAGGCAGGTTTTGAGTATCTCCAAGGACGGAGACTCCACAGACCCTCAGGGCAACTTGTTCCAGTGTTTATTCATCCTTACAGTAAAAAAAAATAATATTTAGTTTTAAATGTGTTTTAGTTTGTGCCCCAAATCTACGTCAGACATAAGCACATGCCTTCTCTTCATGTTCAGTTATGGAAGACAAGATGGGGACAAATAAGCAGCACATTTCCCTGACTCCTTGTCCTTTGGCCCAAGCATCAAGCAGCTGCTCTCTTGTTTTTCTCATTTGACTGACATTGCTACTAATACTGGAAACAAGCTATTAACAGACATTTCCTAAGATATTTTCTGAGGCAGAGTGGAAGCTAAGAAATACTGAAGTTCTGTGAAATTAAGAGTTGCAGAGGCTATGTATTAGACAGTTAAAAAAACCACAACAGAGACCAATACAAAAAGACGCATGGGCTAGCAGGCTTGCCACAGTGCTGTGACCATTTCAACAGCTTTATTTATTACTAACATTTTGGAAGGAAGGACAAAAGCGTAAGCCAGAGGATGATTAAAGAGGGAGCTGGTGAAGTTTAGACTCCTTCAGAATAAATTTGAGTAATGAACAGCATTTATTATGTCTGTTTAAAGACAAAGTAATAAGGACAAAGGGCAAAGCTACACTAACAATTAACTATGAATTCTGGTTTGTGTCTGTGACTGTGCCATGCAGCTACACCCACATAAGATTTCTGTATTTGCTTGCCAGAACAAGTACTTTCCAAGACCATGATTTCGGCTCAAGCAGGCGGTAGATACACACTCCAGTCTGTCCACAGCTGCGCACAATCAATATGCACTGTGCTTGCAAATACAGATAGTTCTTCCCAAGAAAAACTTACTCCAAGCTGAATTCCTTACTCTGATATCTTATCTTCTGCCAGCATCAACGCTCCCAAATGCCAATTTCGACTGCCCCTTCTGGCTACCTGGAAATTTAGCTGGCTGTTTGTAAATCCCTGTTGTGCATTTAACCCTTGCAGAGTGCAAGCCCCGACTGGGCTTAGCAGATCCAGATTGGTTCCTTCTTTTCAGCATAACCAGGTGCTTTCATTGTGCTGCCTGAGGAACACGGTGCTGCTGGGTCCGTACTTGGAGAAACACTGCACGTGCCTTGCTCCTAGTCCCAGTAGCCCCAGTAGCCACCGTGCCCTGACATTTAGAATGAGCATTCAGAACTGGGCATGCCCTGGTCAGAGCGCAGCGTGGAGGGAGTCTCAAACATCGTTCTCCTGAAAAGCAAGGGACACAAACTAGAGGTGTGCTAATGCTCAAGATATGTCCTTGCTATGCAGAGTACAACAAGCATTTGTCAATGCTTCACAACCTCAGTCCGCTCCAGTTTCCCCGCTAACTTTTTTCGCCAAGGGGAAAAACTTCATATTACCGTGCCACTTTACACAGAGAAAACTGTGTCACTGCATGTATCTTGCCCTGTGTTATTGTCGTCTATGACAGTAATGCAAGTTCCCTGGTAAATATTTCTGTCATGAGATCTCAAAGATACCTGAAATTAATTATCAGTACTGGATATGTTCTTCCATTCAGACTGATCTTGCTCAGGGTCTTGCAAAGCTGTTTTCGGACAAATTCTCTCATTCACCACAGAAGTTAGTGGTCGTAAAGACCAAAAATAATGACATTGAGGTGCAAACTCCCCTTCCCCTGAAGAGAAGTCATAGCTCACCAGGTAACATGCAAAAAATAAAAAGGTTTCTATAACATGCTCCCTAGCTGACAGAAATTTTTTAACATGAAGCCACTTGCTTATGGTACCAGCCCTTTTGTCAGCTGAAGAGGAACATCACTCATGTCTTTACAATGCTACACAACTTTGGTGCTTCAGTATTGGTTAAGCTTTTGAACAGAAAGCTTCAGTTCACAACATTTTAACATCTGTGTGTAATTACTGAGTTGTGTCAGCTTTCATCAGATAATGGAGCTAACTTCAGAACAGCCTAAAGGTTGTGTTTTGTTAGAGAGTGGTCAAAGCAACAAAATTTGCAATTGGACTTCGCAGTTCAAGTGCCTACTCGGTACTTAATGCGGATGCAGATTTGCAAATTGCATTGAGTTTAGAGGTAATTCACTCAGTTTTCCTTCTGAATCTCTCTCAAACTGCCTGCAAGTAATTATTGTCATATATGATCTTCTTAACGTGATTTATTGTATATGCTTAAGCAGAAGTAAGTATTTCCCTGTTTAAATTACTGGATTTGTTTTCCGAGTTCAAGCTTTCATCCACTTTTCAGACTATGTCCATATGTTTTATTTAGTCTCCCTATTTTTTTCTGACTTGCACTATTACCTGCTAAATTTATAGCCTGTTTATGTTGGTCAGCAGCTTCAGAACCTATACATGGCTCCTACTCTCTTAAGTACTTGGATGAATCACTCTTCTTTGCAAGATGATATCTGTTGCCGCTGTTCCAAAATAACAACCAAACTGTAAAGTTTTACTTATCCTGTTGAATTTAGTAGTCATTTTGCAGTGACTGCAACACAGATAAATCATAGTATTGGCTTCTTTATTTGTTTGTATTCATTCCTGAGCCTGGGCTGGATATGTTTTACTGTTCATTTCAGAAGTCTAATTGGGAATCCAGTACAAAATTAGAAACTGGATTACATTACATCATTTCCCTGAACACAGTAGTATTTCTCATCTAAGAACAACAGCTACAAAACCCCTCTGACCAAAGGAAGAAAATGCTTTTGTTTTCCTCTGTAATTGCGTATACCTCACAGTGCCCATGGGACCATATTCTAAATCTTGATAGGACATCACGAAGTATATGACCTTTCTACCTTGCTTTTTTGGTCAGCATTTTAATAGCAATGCTGGGTCAGGCATCTGAGGATCAAAAATGCTTGAGGATTCTGTCTTCAGAGCATCTCTGTAAGACAAAAAAATGATGATATACTGGGGGAGAGAGGAGAAAGGCAGTTTGATCTACAGTTGTTATAGTCAAAAGTGTTATTCCTTTTTGTCAGTTTGTCACATGTGGCTTCTATAAAAAGTCATGAGTATGTCACCAGTTCTAAGATTAACAAAACTGTTGTATAGCAGCTCCAGAGCTGGACACAGTACTGCAGGTGGGGTGTCACCAGAGCAGAGTAGAGGGGCAGAATCACCTCCCTTGACCTGCTGGCCACGCTTCTTTTGATGCAGCCCAGGATACAGTTGGCCTTCTGGGCTGTGAGTGCATGTTGCTGGGTCATGTCCAGCTTTTCGTCCACTAGTACGCCCAAGTCCTTCTCGGCAGGTCTGCTCTCAATCCCTTCATCCTCCAGCCTGGATTGACACCAGGGGTTGCCCCGACCCAGGTGCGGGGTCCTGCACTTGGCCTTGTTTAACCTCATGAGGTTCACACAAGCCCACTTCTCAAGCTTGTCCAGGTGCCTCTGGATGGCATCCCGTCCCTCAGGCATGTCAACCACACCACTCATCTGAAAACTTGCTGAGGGTGCACTTGATCCCACTGTCTATGTCATTGATGAAGATATTAAATGGTATTGGTCCCAATACAGACCCCTGAGGGACACCACTTGTCACCAGTCTCCGTCTGGACATTGAGCCATTGACCACTGGATGCAACCATCCAACCAATTCCTTATCCACCGAATAGTCCACCCATCAAAACCATATCTCTTAATTTTAAAGAGAAGGATGTAGTGGGGGTCCATGTCAAAGGCCTTACAGAAGTCCAGATATAGACAACATCCGTAGCTCTTTCCTTGTCCACTGATGTAGTCACTCTATCATAGGAGGCCCTTAGGCTGGTCAGGCAGGACTTTTCTTTGGTGAAGCCATGCTGGCTGACTCATCCTCATGTGCCTTAGCATAGCTTCAAGGAGGATCTGTTCCATGATCCTCCCAGGCACAGAGGTGAGACTGATGGGTTGGTAGTTCCCAAGGTCCTCCTTTCTACCATTCTTAAAAATGGATGCTATGTTTCCCTTTTTCCAGTCACCAGGGACTTCACCTGACTGCCATGACTTTTCAGATATCACAGGGAGTGGCTTGGCAACTGCATCAGCCAGTTCCCTCAGGACTCTGGCGTGCATCTCATCAGGTCGCATAGAATTTTGTATGTTCAGGTTCCTCAGATGGTCACAAACCTGATCTTCTCTTACAGCGGGAGGGACTTTGTACCCCCAGTCCCTATCTTGCAGTCCATCCACTCAAGAGGTGTGGGGAGAGAGGTTGCCAGTGAAGACTGAAGCAGAAAAGTTGTTGAGTGCCTCAGGCTTCTAATCTGTTACCAGGTTTGCCAAGTCTTAGTCACCAGGGAGGTGCACTTTCTTTGGCCTTCCTTTTCTGGCTGCCACAGAGAAGAAGCTGCCATACAAACCACAGCTGTGGTAAATCCCTGTCTGAAACAGAGTGCTCAGCCTCTGCACTCTTTCTGAGTTTCATGAAGCTGAAATCCAACTTCTTTTGAATTCGTGAAGGTATACAAAATTTTGAAGGGAAATTCAGTTCCTACAGGAAAATTAAAATATATATAGTCTGCTATATGTAGCACTATTACATATGTACCATGGTTATGTATGTAGGAGGTATATACGTACTTATGCTGCTTTCTTTCTGTTTACATCAGCTGTTTCAAATTAGAACAGGAGTTTAGAAAGGATGTAAAGGCCACTGGTTGAAAACCCCTGCGCTGGAGAGGAGCCTGTCTGGAAATAACCGTTCGTGGAGTGTTTCCTTCAGACACAGTAACAAGGCATTCCCTGTGGTAGTTACATGTGTTTCTCACCGTTGGGCTGCATTTTCTCTCTTGTTTATTTCAACAAAAATGTCTTTCTTGCTTCTTTGCTCCCCGTTCCTACTGCATGGCCTTGCTGTGACCGCAAGCTGCCTTGACAGAAATCACTAGCTGGAACGATGTGCTTTGCCAAGGTTGTCTTTATTTAGACAAGGTTTCTGCTTGCTGAATTCTCTTGTAGGAACAAGGGAGGGATCATAAAGTAGTCGTGCTGCACCTCAAATTGTGGAGGCTATATGGTGCGCTCAGGGGAAAGTACCTTTGACATCCCTACCTTGTTTAGTTTCTTCTCTCAGTTTTTTACGAAGAAACCAGGAACTTCTGAATAATTTAGCAGTGTAACAGACAATAAGGATTTTTTTTGCTTTGAAAATAAGCCTGGGTTGTGGACAATCCTCCTTTCTACTGAGACAGATAGGCAGGACAGTAGCCTGAGCTCAGACGTGCCCCAGACACTCCTTTCTAGAGGAGCGGCAAATGAACTGTGGCTTGATTTTTCCTCCCTTCACCGTATACCAGAACATGGCAGACTGCAATACAAATAGTATAGTGTTGAGCATGCATTTTGTAACTGTTGGTATTCCAAGAGAGTCCAGAATCTAACACAAATCAGCCTTGTGGAGGCACTGTACCTGTGAACGTTATTTATACTGGAAAGTTTGCATTCAGAGACAAGAAATGTTACAAACTGGAGATTAAAAGAGGAACAGAAAACAGATTTTCCCAGGCCAGTGACAAAGTCAGGAATGGAGTTTCGGTTCCTGTTAAGCTAACAACCTTTCCTAAATTTCTATCAAATGGGCATAATAGATTGATGTGGGTTTAATATTATCAAAATCTATACATATTGGTAACATTTTCTGTTTAGGTGTCAAGCCTAAACCGAGAAGCTGAGATACGAAACAAAGTGTGTATAATAGAACACTTTTTTTTTTTTCTTAACTGGAAACAGAATTCAGAGTTGCGAGCCTGATCCTCAGTATAGGCTCTGAATTCCGATGGATGTGTTCAGAACGACAGGAGGAGGATCTGAGAATAGGTATTGGTTTCATATCCCCACAGAGAGCATTTGGGATGAATCTTTCATGAGTTCAGAAAGGTCTTGAGAAATATGCATGATAAAAAAGCACCAGTTAGTTTGAAAGAGGTTAATATGTATTTCGAATAGAGTAGATTTCATGGGGCTTTCAGCCAGATAAATTCAGGCTTCTTTCCTCATTTCTCTGCTGTGAAACAGTCCTCTGTTGCTCACTTAGACCTTTCCTTTCATGGAGGTGGGAAATGGAGGCCTCAGACAAAACAGATGATGTTTGGTCAGATAAGAATTTAAAATAGGCCAACTAAAGTTGCTGATAATCCTGCCTATTTAAGATTTTTATGTGCCGAAGAGAGATATTTTGTAGTAGACAAGTAATTTATAGCTGTGGAGCAGATTCTGAAAAAAGGGACAGAATTGCTCTGTTACCAGTTTCAGCCTCCCTGGTGAAATCTGTCTGCATGCGTTGCACCTTGCCTGTCGGTGGAATTTGTTAAATGCTCCTGGCAGAAACAGCCTTCCTACTGTGCTTATGTGATTTATGTGACATAAATTCATACCAGGCAATCCCTAAACATTAGTGTACAGTCATCATAGGGTGACAATGTTACAGTCATACAGTCACAATAAATCATAAAGCTGGGACTCTCCTTAAATATATAATTTTCTCAGCTGCATGCAAAAGTCAAGGTACAAACGCTATTTTTACCATGAGCTTTGCTGCGACTAAGTGATTGGACTGATTATGTGCATGATTTTGCTCTTAAATACTCCTAAATGTAGGTTTGTGACGTGCTGGGTCAATTATTTCCTGAGGGCTAACTAGACTTACAGACATGACTCCGTGTCTCCTTAACTCTTATTCTACTCTAGAACTAGTGCTACTCTGTGTGACAGCCTGTGAACTTGCTTGAAAACTTGAAATATTTGAATTTATAAACAGTTAAAGCACTCTAATATTTAAATTCTGTAGTATAGACTCTGCTGGAACATCTGCTGAAAGGATGAAGTTTGCATTTGGTATCCTGATTCATGTAACCCTGAGGTATCATCCACGTCGTATAAAATCAGCAGAGTAATTCCCCCAGAATCAGAAGTAGTGGTGTCCGGTCCCCTCTTCGTGTGTGAAACGTGATTGATATTCCAAATGAGTTTGAAGGAGCTGGTACTCTCTAAATGAAGTGTGTTAAGGCAATGATGTGACCTGCACCTTACCAGGTATTAGTGAACAAAACATTTTCAAAAGTGTGAACTCTAACTGAAGCTTTTCTCTCCCATGTTTTGTGAATGTGTAATACCTCTCCCTTATGTGACTTCTTCAGTGGCTAAAAGGGACTGAGGTCACATTGCAGCTTTTCACCTCTAACAAGTCATTAGTTCATTCTCCAGCTCCTACAAATAAGCTTTTTTTCACAACACTGCTAGGATTTAACTTCATTGGCCCCTTGGGAGTAGTCCTCCATCAAAAAAATTGGAGGCAGTGAAAAGATCCCCACACCTGCTTGCGTATGGACATACACACACAGACAGCATGACAGCATTAACTTAATTTCCTTAGGAAAACGGGCTGAAAGAGAGGAGGAAGAGGAAGTACCATTTGACCTTCCCAAGTCAGTGATTTATGAAATAAACAAACATGGCATTAATTTGTTTTGTACTCCAACACGAAAACAGAATGAAATCTACCTGGGAGTTTAGATTGAAACACAAATAGATTTAAAAAAAAATCCCAACCCATAAAACGGACTGAAATGTGAATGGCAAAAAAATATCTAGAAGGAACCTTGGTTGTTTAGTAATATTCCCCAGGAGAGCAGGTTCTCCACCCAGCTTACCCTCTGTGCTGTGCCCAGGCTCAGAAGTGAGGGCTCACATAAATAAGGGGGTTTCCAAACTATCAACTTTAAGGTTTGCCCCTTTTCTCTGTTTTGGGGCTAGTTGCCTCGATTCTCTGCTGACAGAATGAACACCTGAAGCAGAAAACAGGCAAGAAGCTGGCCAGCTAGGAAGTGGGAAGAGGAGAGCTAATGAAATGCAGCTGATAAATTTCTCAAACTCTAAATATGAAGTACATGTCATGGCTGTATCCCTATTCTGCAATTTTCATATGCTATTTGTTCTTCTCAACAGACCTTTCACTGACAAGACATACATTTCCTGACACGGGCATATTTTGCTTTAGCTCTTTGTCTTTTAGCCTGTATACAATTTCAAGCAAAAGGTGCTTAGACACTCAACACTTGTAGTACACCCTGCCCAGCATATCTGGGCGCTAGCAGGGAGATCCTTCCCCTTCCTTTCCTCTTCTCACCTCCAGCAATAATACAACACAAAGTCACGAAGCAACTGCTATTGCCTCCATCCACACCCACATGTATCAACTCTGCCAAACATGGATCATGCACTGGAGAGTTGAGGATTTTGGAAATGCACTATATGGCTCTTCTTGACCCAAGCCAGTGGTTCAGAGGAGAACCCTGTGAGGAGTCACTCCAAAATCCAGTAGATACCTGGTGGTCATTCAGCCTGCTCCTGAGCAGAGGGTGTTCAGCAGTGTTGGAGGTGGTACCTGTTTGCCCCAGTAAAGAGCTTGCAGTTGGGAAGCTGGGGTGAAGCGTCCGGCAGTGGTCGATTGCCTTGTTACCAATGGTCCCTTTAGGTCTGGGGCTGCCGTGATTGCAGGGAAGCCATAAAGAAGGCAGTTCTGTTGCTCCACCTCTCCTGCCAGCATCTCACCCGGCCAGCTGGGTAGCGCCAATGAACTCATACTTTCTACCAACACTAAAAATAACCTTTTAGTTGCCGTTGTATTTAAAAAGAAATCAGCCATTTACAAGCAACCTGGCAGCTACTCTTCCCTGAATGTTTCTTGACATCTAAGCTCTGTAGCATTACTGGTGCTTGCCAGGAAGCATGCCTTTCTGAAACATCTACGTGCCATTAGTTACGCTGAGACCAATCAGTCTGGCCCTGTCCCATCCAGCTGCCAGCGTCAGTATCAACGTTGCTGAAGGCTGTGACAAAATATTTGTTTTATTTTCACTTCTTTTAAAGCTTATTTAAATCTTCTTGCTTTCCAATGTAAATTGAACATCAAAACCTCTCTGGGCAGCAAAATGCACATGATACCCAGGATTACCAGAGTTTTTTTCCATGAAGAGTTCTTTATGTTATTTGCAGATTTGCACAACGGATTTTTACCTTCTGTGATATTTTCAAAGGAATTTTAATTTCAAACACAGTTTAAGCTTGTGTCATGTAAGTACTAAATATTCTCAGTAGGAAGTTTTGAAAGGTTTCTGGGATGATCGAGTAAATGAGAAAAATAAGCCGGCATTCAGAAATTAGACATTGCTTTAGCTGAGCACACTGTGTGCAGTGGAAGGCACTGCAAGAATCACAGCTGTGGGTCCTGTCTCATGCAGAAGTACTCACTGCCTGCATCATGTTAGCTTATCAGTTCTCTGTTGTAACAACACAGACTTCGATGTGTCTCCTGTTTCCAAATCCACCATGATTACCCAACCTCAAAATTGCTCATGTTCTTCTAAATCTAGAACTATGTTTGGTGTTAATTGTGCAAAACCAGCAAATTCTATGCAGATGGAAACAGCACAAAAACCCTGCACAACTATGAGCCTATAAGTGTGGAAGGAAAGAAGGAACCCCCAGCATCCAGTCAAAATGTTTTGGAGAATATTCCTTGCTAATGAGAAGCACTGTATCCCGGGTGCTTTTCTTATATCTGTTCTTCAGTGATTACTGGTTCATGCTGGGTATATACCTGTGAGACGTGAGGACTGCTGTTCATAGGAATGAGCCTTTTGGGTAACAGCGCTACAGGAACTCGAAGTTGGTTTCAGTGACAAATCGCATCAGCCAGCCAAGACAAAACCAGGAATGACCTCAGCACTGGCTTTGCAAATTTAAGCTGCGTTAGCTGATTAAAAAGAAATAAGAGGTAAGAAGGGTGTCATGGGAGCACTCCCAGGGGTACCCTTTGTGTTTGATGAAGGGCTGGTTTTGCAAAAAGCCAAGGCAAGAGCGGCAGTGTTTGGAGCTGGAAAGGAGCGGAAGCACATTCAGCTTGTCGTGAGGCTGCGCTGGGCCAACCGCCTGCCAGCAGAACTGCAGCCATCCCAGCACAGGGACTGGGACTGGAGCTGGCCTGGGCACTGAAGGGAGGGCTGGGATGAGGTCAAGCCTGTCTAACGAGAGCCCAGAACTGACCCAGCATTTAGTAGAAATGCTTTCCCTTGATGCTAGAAATACCTAGGGAAAACTTCCCATCCATCAATGACAGACAGAGAAGATCCCGATCTCGGTATGGTAAGGGCTAGAGACAGTGTGCAGCACCAGTAATGCTGACTTGCTAGCACAGAAAAGTCTCTTTAGAAAGTCCAGGCCTCACAGAGAAACTTCCAGAGTGGATAAAACATCAAAATGCTGAAAATTCAAATCAGTAATTGCTAAGCACTCTCAGTTATTTGTTAGCTTCCCTTAATGCAAACACAATATTCACTATCTCCTCTATTTAATTGGTTTCTTGAGCAGAATTTCAATTCCATCTATTCATTCTTTAAGCACAAAGAAATAGTTCTAAACCTTTTGTAAGTATCTGAATGGATTATTATCTTTTACACACATACACATAGACTAGTTCCTGTATTCACACCAGGAAGAAACTAGAAGCCAGACAGAGAAAGGACCTGGAATAATAAGAGCAAATCTTCATGCCGTCTGCTGGATGACAACTAAAAAGCCCAAAGCAGCTCATCAGGTACAGCAAGTTATGAAGTGCACCTTATGTAGCAGCATTTGAGAAGCTGAGCACGCCCGAGTTCTCTCCTAGCTTTGCCTCTGACTCCATCTGTGGACCTGGGTCACTCACTTCAACCCCGATGAAAATACCGGCAGGCATTACATGCTTAATGCAGATACTGCAGTCTAATGGGAAGAAAAGTTCCACCTCTCTCGGCATGCCTCTGACTAGGAAGATGCTTTGTTTGACCTGAAAGTTCCTTTGGACATGTGTGAGTCTGGTTCTGGGCAAGACCCAGCCCAAGAAGCTTAAGCTCTGAAGAGCTACAAATGAAATAGCATCTATGTCGATTTTTGAAGTGCTGACAGTGGCGTTGGTTCTGCTGGCTAACATGTCATCTTAGTGGAAGTATTTGTTCCAGACAGGGCAGCTATTACACTTGCCTTATTCCACTATTATTATCTTTATTACTATTATTATACTTGTAATTATTTCCCAACCTGGGGGCATCCAAACCTGTAAGACTGGACCACATCCATAACGCTTATAGGCTAACCTTGCTGGTTATATGCAGAAAGGAACAGCTTCCACCATTCCTCCTGATTCCTCTTCTTTTCGTATAGATGAATCCAAGATTTGCAGAGAAAACAAAATACGTTGTTAGTCTCAAGACCAGAAACATAGTTGAATATGTGGGGCCCTGAATTCTGGCCCCAGTTCCACTGCTGTTTAGGAATTTTCTAAAGTACCAATTGAATAAACCCCAGACTTCTCCTGCTCTATTTCCTTCTGGTTTGGTCCATTCTCCATTGTTTAAATAGTCCAAATGATTTCAAAGTTTCATTATGTGCCTTTTGTTATTTTACTTTGCAACAGTTATGATCCATTATCACCATAGATTCACTAAGCATGGGGGGCTCTATGAGTTGCTCACATCAGAACACAAACAGGCTCTGAGAAATGTCTGTTTGTCCTTGTGAACACGTATGTCTGTAAATTGGCTGCTGAATTCAAACCATTATGAAATGCTTTGCTTTTTTATTTTGGGTACAAAACAAAAGTGAAAATTCGGGGGGGTTTTTTGGTATGTTTACTTTTTAAACTTGACTGAAGAGCTATAGAGTTCTAGATTATCCATTAACTTCAAAAATGTTTTGTTTTTCCAAAAGAACGGACGGAGGTATTAAAGAGAAAAACAAAAGAGCACTCTCCAGATTATTCCCTGAGTGGGAATGAGTCATCTGCAAAACTTCAACTACTACACAGCACAAGATCCTGTCTTTAAAAAGTTTCTGAAATCATTTGAAATTTGGACAAGGATTTTCAGTGTTACCAGCTGAATCTCTTGCTACTAAGGAAAAAGAGAAGTAAAGAAAAAACCTGTACTGAAAGGATGAATTCTTTGTTTGTATTTGTAATTAATTTAAGGCTGATAAAATGCGCTGGAGTATCAGTCTCAGACAATCGCATCCATCTCAGACAATCGCAGGTGCAATGTAGGGATCTCCTGCAGGGCCATCTGTGGGTACTGCAGCTTACTTCCAAGGTCTGTCCTGAACATTGGCCTCATTGAAGGGCAGTTGCACATTGGCGGCCTGAATTTGAGATAGTTCTGGACTAGAATTGCCTTTGAGACAAGACCACCTCTTTAAGGCCCTTTAAAATACCAGCTGTTTACAAATGCATCTCATTTCACCTAATTCCCTAACTTTTGGGTAGCACAGTAGGGCTCTAATCCTCCTCCTTAGGACAAGA
This sequence comes from Larus michahellis, assembly GCF_964199755.1. Lineage (NCBI taxonomy): Eukaryota > Metazoa > Chordata > Aves > Charadriiformes > Laridae > Larus > Larus michahellis. The sequence continues at coordinate 46,555,820 of NC_133904.1, forward strand.
GGAAATGGCCCCAAGTTGCACCAGGGGAGGTTTAGATTAGATATTAGGAAAAACTTTTACACTGAAAGGGTTATCAAACATTGGAATAGGCTGCCCAGGGACATGGTTGAGTCTCCACCCTGGAAGTATTTACAAGGTGGGTAGATGTCGTGCTTAGAGATATGATTTAGTGATGGTTTTTGTCAGAGTTAGGTTGATGGTTGGACTCGATGATCAAAAAGGTCCCTTCCAACCTAGACAATTGTATGATTCTATGAAAAAAGTAATGTACCCAATTTAACCTGAGCTCAAAGAAGCATCCTTGGCTTCAAAAGCAGTGAGTAGATGAGGCAGAAATGCTAAGTTTGCTGACCCTTAGTCATACACTGACTTCAAGCCCTGCTGTTGGCAGGAGCCAGAGCGGACCACAGGACATGGCACTCCTTTCTATATATTGGAGCAAAGTGACAGCTCTGTTGTTAACTATGGCTGAACATCACTCTCTACTTAAAGGTCAAGTATTATAAGTGCTCTAAATCCTCATGCTGACTTGGGCTGCTTTGAATTTCCTGTGCTTCTTCAGGGTGTCATGTAAGATAATGGCTGAGATACAGGGTCATTACTGAAAGACTTTGTGCATTTCAACCCCATTAAAGCAGGCTTTATATTGTAACCTCCTTTAGAGAACTCCCACGTCGCTAGAGTCAAACTTCGTACCTAGTCTTCCAAAAAATACCCTTAGTTGTTCGGGAATGACCTCAGTTAGCTCACACTTCCCACAGCCCCTGCAGGGAACCGTTACTGCCGGTGTGAGGTTGGCGTGAGGCTGGTCCAGTGCAGGCAGCAGGCGGAGCACGGGGCAGGACATGGGCTCACGCCTGATGTGCTGTCGTACGTCCCTGTTGTCACAGGAGCCTCGGGAGTCTGTGCAGTTGTCTCTGAAGCTGAGCAGTGCTGGCAGGCTGGCGAGTTTGAAATCCATCCGGTAACTTGCAGGAATTGTGGCACGTATTTTCTTCACAGACTCCTAGTGACAGTCTGGGGGCAAAGATCAATCCTGTATGTTCCCAGGAATTTTTTATCAGGTGATTTAAAGCCCCCACACAGACAGAAATTCTTCAGAAATGGCCTTGGGAAATTAGTGGCCATTAAATACAGAAAGTCACTAGTAAGCAGATGGTAAATTATTCAGAAAAAACTATGAAGGGCATGAAGCATCAGCAGTTCCTTGCTGTTTTTCTTTCAGGCTTCTTTGTCCCAGGTGGCCGAGTCCAGCTTCGTCTCTCAGCCTCCAGATTAATTCCTTTGGCGACCCAGGAAACTTATCAAACTCAGCACAGTGCAGAGCATTGACCTGAAAAGGGGGCTTTTCGGGTCAAAACTGACGGGAGGATTGCCATAGTTCCCTTCTGAACTGCTCCAAAGTAAAATTGCCCCAACAGACCACAGGAAGAGCCCTAATAATTTACAATTTGCATTGTAGAGACCATGTGGGAGTCTGGTCTTGTTATCTGAAGCATGCTCTAGCCTAGGTGCGCAGGCAGAGTCTCTCTACAATATTGCTTCTAGCTGTTGCAGACACCTCTGGCACCAGAAATGGGAATGATAATACTGTGTGCTGTGGCCCAGGCATTAGTGGGCAACGAATTAAATAACATGAGTACAGTCAGACCAGAATGAGAGCAGACTGGGTAAGGGAATATGTTGCAATATGGAAACGGAAAGGTTCTGCAGCAGAGGGTTGTAATTGTCTTTGTGATAACAACTTCATGCCAGGTGATACCTTGGAGAGTCTCTTAGTATACAGTTCTCCTCCCCTGGAGTAAAAAGGAGCATCGGGAAGCCACAGTAGAGCTAGGAAAAGCCAATGTGTGTGAACACATTCTCCCGTTCCCTTCTGTTTTACTAAAGATGAATTGGAAATGCTTTGTGACAAACAGGCATTTATTCATTCTAAAGTGGTATTCCAGAAGGAAAGTGTCATGGGTTGTCATTGGCATGGCAATGCACCAAGACCAGGTCTTAAGACTGACTTTTTCAAAAATAGTTGTATGCAAAATTCTCATGGCATCCATAGTCTTCATCAAATGAGTATTTTCTGGGCTGGCTATACTAGATACCTGTGATATTAGCAGCATTCCAGACATAAATAATTATGAAATTATGAGCTAATTCATAATTTTCCCATGGAGGGAAATTGCCTACCAGGTTGCGCCTGGATCACCTTGATCATCCAGTGGCAGACTAGAGTCCATAGACTTCCTCTGGGCAACTGTCTTATCAATCTTATCATGAAACTGACCTAGTGCTCAGACTGAGTTAGGGCACAACCGATTGTTTGAATTTCTAGCAAAAATGGATTATATTGATGTTGGAGAAGGCACAAATCAAATACTGAAATGTGTTCATACTGGTCAAAGACCTGAACCTCCGCCTCACTTCAGTTTGGAAAAAAAATGATGCTGTATGCAGAGAAGATCTGCCCTGACTGAGCATTATAGACATTTAGAAGAGGGAAGAGAAGGTAGCTGTTTAAAATTTCTGTTTCATTTTTTTAAAGGATGTAATCTCTTTTGCAGTATGTATTGGAGAACACCTGATTCACAGGGCACACGCATCTCAGACTCTCCCGGTTTCTAAATGAACATTTTAGGACAGTGTCAATGGGATCTAATTCTAAAAAAAAAAGGCTTATAGATTTAATCACTATTGGTAAACTCATATATCTGTAAATGTTTACATATATAGATGTAAGTGTGGCTTGGGGAAGTGTGGCTGGAGAGCTGCGTGGCAGAAAAGGACCTGGGGGTTCTAATTGACAAGAGGCTGAACATGAGCCAGCAGTGTGCCCAGGTGGCCAAGAGGGCCAATGGCATCCTGGCTTGTATTAGAAATAGTGTGACCAGCAGAAGGAGGGAGGTGATTGTCCCCCTGTACTTAGCACTGGTGAGGCCACACCTTGAGTATTGTGTCCAGTTCTGGGCACCTCAATACAAGAGAGACATCGAGGTGCTGGAGCGAGCGCAGAGGAGGGCAACGAAGCTGGTGAAGGGCCTGGAGAATAAATCTTATGAGGAGCAATTGAAGGAGCTGGGACTGTTTAGTTTGAGGAAGAGGAGGCTGAGAGACCTCATCACTCTCTACAACTACTTGAAAGGACACTGTAGAGAGGTTGGTGCTGGTCTCTTCTCACAGGTAATTAGTGATAGAACAAGAGGGAATGGGTTCAAGCTGCAGCAGAGGAGGTTTAGGCTGGACATTAGGAAAAAATTCTTCACAGAAAGAGTGGTTAGACACTGGAATAGGCTGCCCAGGGAGGTGGTGGAGTCACCATCCCTGGATGTGTTTAAGACCCGTCTAGATGTGGTGTTAAGGGATATGGTGTAAGGGAGAACTTTGTAGAGTGGAGTTGGTGGTTGGACTCGATGATCCCAAGGGTCTTTTCCAACCTAAATGATTCTAGGATTCTAGGATTCTATGATAAGTGTATACATCTGTTCTGAGGAAGGTCTGGAAGTAGAAGGAAGCTGCCTCGCTAGACTGAGGAAGAGATTTGAGGTATGGACAGGCAGGAGAAAAGCTACAGAGGGTGGTGAAGTGCATAAAAGCTGAGGGCGCACATGGGGCAAGAAGAGAGGAATACAAAATGAAATGTGGGGAGCAGCAGAGCCAGACGGCCCTTGGAGAGGGGACTGGAGGAGTCCGAGCATTTACAGAAGGGGATTAGAAGGCAGCAGAAATGCTCTAGCCGAAGGAGAAGAGGGCAAGATTCACTTCCATATGGCAAGTAGATACGTAGGATCTGACGAGCAATGAGCTCATGAGGAGAGAACTGCGCTGGGAACTGCCAGAGACCTGCTAGTGTTCAGCCATCGTACTGGGCTTGCTGTAGTGATTGGGAAGGGCAGATCACAGAGGGGGAGAGCTGACGAAAAAGCTTGCCCAGAACATGGGCTGGTGGCACAGTCTGAGATTACTGTGTTCTGGGGTTGGGTGTTCTGACACAGCTTCATGGGCACCCCAGACCTTAGTGGAAATAAAGAGAGAACAGTGAGAAAGAGCGCAGGGCAGGGCGAGATAAATTAGCAGCAGAAAAAATTAAAACAGCTGAGACTTGCAAGTTTGAACTGAGAGACCTAAAAAGAGATGGAGGGAGAAGGTAAAAGAGTGGGTCTGGACATGTGTTGGCAGTGCTGGGTAAGAAAGCCTGCGAAGTTTCTGCATGCGAGGCCAGCTGTCAGCAGGTGTGAAGGTCCGCTCGCTCCTTGCATGGGCCCTGCAATACATCCAGTGTTCCGCTCATCAGTCCGGAAACTGCGGGCTCAGGGCCAGGTCCAGATGCCAAAAGGCAAACAAACAGCCACTTCACCAGCTTTCTTACTAGCAGCTCCTGCCTCGGAGTCAAAGGAAGCCTCATGAGGACTTCAGGAGCCTTGTGGTCACTCCGGCATGGTTCCCACTGACCTCGTCTTTACTCCCCTGTCAGGAGATGGTGCCATCAACACCTCCACCCTCACCTCTGCCCATGTTGAGAGCTGCCACTGGAAGCAATCCCGGGTTCAGGTCTTTCTGTTTCGCCATTGCACACACATAACCTTTTATTAAGCAAAGCTTTTTGTTCAACTCTTGAGGAGGTGTTTTCGCATGCAGCAAGAAGCCCAGCATGAGACTCTGGTTTAGGTTTATCTTCACAGGAACAACCAGGCAGATACTTTCTTGAAACTGAGTGAAGAATGTGAGTGATCATTAGGAGGAGAAAAAATCAAGGACAAGAACAAGCTGCAAAATCCTGGCCTGCGCAAGAAATACACAAAAGTTTCCAACTGGTGTTTTTTTTCCAGGGGAGTTAAATATCAATGACCTATTTTAACTTTGGTTTCTTTGCTAAAACTGACAACAGGAATAGTAAGTAACTGTGCGGGTGGGTCCTGTTACATGGGATCCTGTTCATCAGCGGGTACACTCAAGAGCCAACACCTGGGCTTGCTGATAATTAATCCTTCTTGTAAGGAGTGCGTTCCTCAGACAATAGCTCGTTCACAAACTTCGCTTTTTCTGTACCTGCTTCGTAGGGCAGAACATGCTCCTTGTATATTCTCCACAGCACTGATATCGATCTCCGTCAAAACAGTCCCAGAAGAATTAAAATACAGTCACCGCAATGGACAGAATTACAGTACAGTGCCTCGAAGCTAAGCAGTGACAGCTTAATAGACCGGCAATAAATGAACAGCAAGACAAAAACAGTATGCTGTGGGAACCATAAATATGTGATTATGAAATAACAAACCAGGATTCTCTAAGTGCCAACAACCTTCTGGCATTCCATTTAAAAACTATAAATCTGCCATGGCCCAAGTTAAGTAAATTCCCCTCAGTGTATTAAACTCTCTGTTTACAGGAAGGGTAATTATACTGACTCTCAGTGCAAGGAAGCGATGCCCACTCCAGAGCATGTAAAATTAAACAAGGACATTTCATACTAAGTTGAAAAGCTCCCTCTGACATTCGGGAAAAACTCCCCATCTTCTCAGGCAGGAATGGTCTGTACCCAGCATTGCTGCGTACCTGCAGCCTTTTCCGTGGGGTGGTGGGAAGGGGTTAAAGTCTCCTGGTAGTTGTTGATGTGGGCAGGAATGGATCATGCAATGTGCCAGTGGTAAACTGAATGGGGAGGTTTTCTGCAGGAGGAGCAAGGTCAGATCCCAGGAACAGGAGCTAAGGATTTCTGAGTTTTAACCTTGATTCTGACATTGACTTTTTTATGAGCTTGGAGAAAACAGAGAACTTCACCGCGGATAGGTGAAGGATCAGAAAACTCACCAACCTCAAAAGGAAGTTTTGCACATTAATTAGGGTTTATTTTCATGGCGCTTTGCATGTAAAAGGTGCTAAGAGATACATCTGATCAGAAAATTTACAAAAGGCCACAGATCAAACCACAGCCGAGAAAGCTGTAAAATATTTGTTGCAAATTCAGTGGAACAGGAATGGTTCAGATACAAGAAAGGAATAGGAATAGTACAGGAAATCAACTCAATTTCCAGTTTCTGAGTAGCATCCCTCTGTAGGTCAGGAGGCTGCCAAAGAGTGACAGCGTTAGAGCATTTGCTTCCACCATCAACAACATTAATTCTTAAGGTTGACGGGTAATTACCAAATGGACTTCCAAGGATACCGTGCAACCAGTGCCTGACTCTTTAATCTAAATTTAAGCTGAACAGCAGTGAATGAGCTTAATTGTGCCTTAGGGAAAAATGAAAGATGAAAAGAAGATTGACATCAACTTAATGGTCCTCAGAAATAACCACTGAATAGAAGTTCAGGTGAAAAGAAAACAAACAAGACAGTAAAAATGTCTTTATACACATTGGCACAGGACAAACACTGTAGTCACACTGAGTCACTGGAGGAGAAGCTTAAGGAATCACGGCCACACAATTTGGCAAGGAGGTGGAACACTGGTGTCGGTTTATTCAGGGTGAATCTAGAGATCCTGCCTGCACGTGGAAGAATATCTGTTCTGCACCTCAGATGCTCATGTCCTGGGTTTGTTTCTAGCAGCTCTACTGACTGTCAGTTGTCAACACCTAGCACTCAGCTAAGCTCCCAGTGAAAACTGCTAAAAAGGCTAAAATTAAAGAAATAAATCATTGCTTAGAGTATGACTAAGGAGCACAAGAGAGCACAGAGATGTCCTTCAACACACTGTACGCTCCTACCCATGTCTGATACCTCATTACATATAAAGAGTCCCCGCAGCTAATCTCAAACATTACGATTTGGCCCAGATGAAGCCATAGACGTGGCTTCACAGGTGAAAACCTGCAGGTCAGTCACTGCTATTATAAAAAAGCAAGCAAACTTCAAACAGCACAAATGTTCATGTCCGTAACAAAGAAAGGGGAAAACATTCTGCAGCATCCTAGCAGCTCAGACCTGTTTGCAGTTGACAGCTCTACTTTTACTGCTTGAGCTTTTCAGATTTTCCTAGTCCAAGCCCTACACCCAAGAACACCAAACAGCTCTGCCTATTTTGCCAACTAAGGCTCAGGTATAACATGTGTTACTGTTACCTGTACAGTCACTTCGGCTCGGAAATTTGGCAAAATGAGTGTTTCTGGTCCCCTTGAACTTTCTTTCAGAAACATTCAAGGACTTTTTGGCAACCTTTTCAGTGGGTTGATTATGTCCTGAAGCCACCTTGTATTTTTGAGCAGTGATGATTTCTTTTATTCAGGAGTTGTCATTCTGCATGTTCCCTTTTGCCTTGTAAGAAAAATAAGAGTACCTTTAGGGAAAGCAAGGGGACTGGGGAATACTTCTCATGCATTGAAAGCCAACACGGCTCAGAAGTAAATTGGAAGAGATACATTCTGCAGCCTAGAAGGAGTGTTACTCAGGGGGAAAATTTTGCTTTGTGCTCTTCAACATCCAAGTCCAGCACCATTAAAATCAATAAGGGAAAAGGGTTTGCAGAAGCTCTGGCTTTCCCAGAGCCAACATTTGTCCATAGGAATAAGGCCAATTTTCAAGATAAATGTAAAAATAAATGAAAATTCTTTCTTTGGGAAGAAGCATACAAAAAGATGCTTCAAGGCTATTTACTTTAGCTAGGCACAGGATGTCCACCAAGCTATTTTAGAAGGTAGTAAAGGCTGACTACTGACCCATTTGCACTCGCCAGCATTAAAAGTGCAAAAGAATTGGGAGGCTAAAACAAAATAAAAAGAGAAATGAACTATCTATTTAGTCTTTTTTCCAGTAGAAGTGTTTCAATTGCCAGAAACAGAAAAATAAATAGAAATTATGGAGTCAGAATTACCGTACCATAAGGTACTGCAAGCACATTGCTAGCTGGCTGGCTGCAGAGAGGCAGAAAACTCTTCTGTATACACACACACAGTGCAATGTATGGATTCCCAGGCAAGTTCTCAACCCAGTACCCATGGACTGGAAGGTACAAGGCAGCATCAGTGCTAGTTTATCCTCCTTCTCTATTTATTTTTGGGACTCCTTCCATTACATTGTGCCTTGTACCTGTTTCCCATGGGGTATAGTAGAGGTTGCACGTCATCTCATTCTCAGAGCACTCCCCAAAAGCATTACATGTTCGAGACAGGTGAGACAGGGTCTTAGGAGAGGGCAAAGAACAGCGATGTTTTGCTTGCTATTGCGCCGAGGTTTTGAAATGTACAGGAAAAGCTCTCCATGCTCTGCTTGCTTCATTAAATGACAAACTCGTGGTGCCTAAAAGGGGGAGGATCTCTGATAAGCTGTATACCCCTATCTAGGTTGTAAGTGAGGCATAATTTATGCAATAAATAATTAAACAAAAAAAGTAGTTAAGAGCTCACTCTAAAATATTTGTGTCAGTTATGACCATTGGTGAAGGAACTGTGATCATTGCAATCTTTCATGCAAAGGAAAGTAGCTTTTATTAACAAATGAGGGGGAAATCCTCAGCTTTTGAAAAATATATCTCTTTTTTCATCCCTTTTGTAATCAATATTGGCCCAAAAAATATTATTAAGATAACTGTTCATAGCAAGCTAAAAATTCCTATAGTTCTTGATTTTGATTAAAATGTCAGTTATTTAAATTCTCTTGTTACGTCAAAGCCTAGAAACACCTTTGGATTTTTTTTTTGTGAATGTCTTAAAAATATCTACTTGGATGCAAATAATTTTACTCATTATTTGTTAAATATCAAAACTACATGATGCTGTTGTTAGTTCTTGAACTTGTGTTCCTAGAGCCTTGAATTTCACTAATCTCAGAGAAATTTCCTCCTTGTAATTACAGTCTAAACTGTTTTTTCAAGACATTAGAAATCTTGTCTTGTTGCATTATATAAGCTGTTTTTTTCCTGAATTACTATTAGAAAGCTGGTAATTGTTTTTAGCTGCTTGAACTCTCTCCAGAAATTGCCCATCCCATAGAACAAGGAACTCCTCAGCTGGTTTATGCAAACCCTTCCTGTAATTTTTCTGAAACAAGAAGTTGCTCAGATCCTGTTTAGCCTAAGCCATCTACTTGATCCTTGATTGAGATCAGAGGGTGGAGGAAACAGAAAAATCCTGTTCTTTTCCCTTTCCCAGCTTTTCTCCAGCGATGCAAGTTGATTGTAGTGGGTTAAAGAGTACTGGCCTGAGCGCACACACGCAGACATGCCTTGGATTGGTGCTGAAGTGTCGTCCTGCCAAAGTACATTGCTGTATCACGTCGTGGCAGAGGAGAGTCCACCAGACTCCAAACCTCTCACAGATGATTCCTAATTGTGTCAAAACTAGAGAGAATCAGAGATCATTTAGATCTACTTTGGAAGTTCTCTCTAACCTGCATTTGCCTTAAAAGGCAATCTTGCTTTATACCCAACTCCTTAATTATGATTATATTTAATAAGAACTTTTGCCTTTCACGCAGGGTTATCGCAATAGCAGACCTTTCCTCCAGAAGGCTTTATGAGATCACTTCAAAAGTGACTTTTCAACACTTCTCTTTCAAGGAACCCAAACGGGCAGGTTTGGGGGTGTTTTTAATGAGCACAATTTGCAAAAATGGATTTCCCCCTTATTTCTTCACCATGGCTGCACACTGACTGTTGAACTGCTCCCACACATTGTGACTCCAAGGTGGACTGAACAAGGAACACCATGTAACGTTCTCCAGCTGCATCAGCAGCAGGAACAAAAGTGATTGGAATTGGAAAACACGATATAAACAAAAAATATAAAGTGGTAGTAAACAAAACTGAGACTTTAAAACCCATGCAAATTCTGGGCATAAGACCTTAGCAGGAGGCTAAATGAAAATGAATATTAAAATTAAGGCGTACCGTGTTAGGTATTAATAAGCCATTTTCAGAATGAAGACTGACTCCGGGACAGCAGCCTGGAGTCCTGCGTTGGGCATAGTCAGCGCCGTCGCACGGGCAGAGCTGGGTACGACCGTCTCTAAAGGGGACACGACCAGCTTCTGGATGTGAAGTTCTAGCAGCCACCGCAGTCACGGCTCAGTGTTGCCCGCTCATTCCCTGTCGTCACCAGCCTCTACAGGCTGGCAATTTATGGGGGATTTAAGTGTCTTCCTATGTGTTCGTCCTAAAATAATCATTATTTTCTGCATGAGAGTTGTATTCCAGGTATTCATAATGTCTCTTAAAACAATATTAATGCAAAATCATCTTTATAGACTTTGAATACTGTCAGACAGAAGAACTTACTTTAAATGAATGGATTCAATGGAGACAAATCCTATTTCTAACCTGGTTTTAATTTTTTTTTAAATAAAAAAAATCAGAGTACAATAAATTCTTCCATCAGCTATACCCCAATAACTTAATTAGACTGACAGTAAGCTGATACTTATTTCAGGATACATTTCATTTAAATTCTGCAAAAGTTAAAGAACTCTTGTTTGTTTCACAAGAAACTGTACCTTTAGAAGAGTGTAGTTCTGAAAATCTCAAGGAAAACAAGCCATTATTTCCCATACATTACATGCCTAGAGTCAGATGCCTAAATACACATCACATTAGCTCAGAGGCTAGAAATTAGGATAAATGGAGAAACCTCCACTGCAGCATGTCTAGCTGCAGATTCACACCACACATCCAGGACCCATCTGCTGAAATAAAAATAATCTCTACACCAGAATTTTTCCATCTGTGTCTTGGAGCACTTTACAGAAAAGGGTGGGAAGACCCTAGATGCTAAAATCTTATCTGTCTATATATCTACGTGTTTATCTGTCTGTCTGTCTATCTATTTACCTGTCTACATCTCCAAGCTACCTGTCTACCTAACTGTTGGCTGGCAGCCTGGCTAAAGGATTTTGTATTTTTGAGTTAGCTTACAGTTGCTATGTTTCTTCATTCTTCTAGTGAGGTGAAAAGCCTTACTAGCCTCATTAGCCACGACAACACTTGAAGTAGATGTGGCGACAGGAGTCATAGGCAATGAGCCATTGGCAACGTGTTGTCCAAATGAGCAACAAATGTAGGAAGCAGTCACAGAGACCAAGTTTTTGCCCTTTTTCTTCCTTCACCTGCTCAGATGAAGAAGCAAATGCTAGCAGCACTGCCAGGACCTTTTGCGACTCTAAAGAAAGAAAAGGAGCTGGTTTTGTCAAGAGAGAAGGAAGTCGGGCAGCTCGGTACTGCATGAGCAGTCAGCACCGCGATGGATTGTCCAGTCAGTGTGTCACTGAAGGATGCAAAAAAATCTAAGTTCAAAACAGAAAGCTATTAAATTAGATATCCAACACCATGGACAGAAAGGCAAGAGTAACTGTGTTTGAGGAGAATTCATGCATGTCCTTGGACCCTCCTGTTTTACAAACCAAATGGAAACTGGCAAGGAATTTGGTGCTTTGCCGTAGAAAGTGCTTGTGTCTTCCAGCTTGACTGTTGCCAGAGTTTGGTTTCAGGGGAAGTGTTGTTGACAGAGGCAGAGGGGCTGGCCCACTCAAGGGACTGTGGAACATTATAGATGGAATTCTGTCTTTTATGCCAGTGGCCTTACACAGAGGAAAAGGAATTTTCTTTCTACTTGACAAGACCGTTTTTTCAAGACAGCAACACCCTAACCATTCTAAGGACGGGCAGAGCTGACGTGGAAGGTCTCTTTTCTCTGTTGGGTGTTTGTGATTCTTTCATCCACACTTTTTTGTTTTATTTTCTATTATATTGTAGTCTCTGCAGCTGTCCCCCATTTTTCTCTCAAAACATATAATTTCATCCAAATCAATAAGGTCCCACCCTTAAAAATGACTGGAAGCATTCCCTGAAACTTGTTACATGGAAACGTTCTTGCATGGCTGAGAAGAAGATAGAGCTGGATAAGGAATTGCATTTCACTTTGCCAAATGAATCGACACAATGAAGGCAGCAATCAGTCAGTAAACATGAGGCAGAACCTGGCACCTTCTTGCAGATAGACAGATAGATAGGACAGTGTGGAGGCAACATGTCCCATATTACCCAATAAGCAGCTAATATGGATCTGCAGTGTCGTTACTGAGGTCTGGAACAAGAGCAGGTAGTTTGTTGAACAGAGATTTTCTTTGCAGAGAAAAAGATGAATTGGAAATATTATATTTGGCCACTCTATTAATACCTTTGAGACACACTGGGATTTTTCAATGGGACTTTAAATATTTGCTGTCACACTGGTGAAAGCAACTGATTCCTTTTATCTCATTGTTTTTCTGAGATCTTAAATCTTTTTCCCAAGAAGTTCATGGATAAGACTTCAATCTTATCTGCAGCACTGTTACACACTCTGATTCCTCCTTCTTTGAATCAGGTCTCTGATTCTTCAGGCCTGGCTAGATTCCACCAACAAGTACAGATGGTTTGGACTTCACACAAACCTCAGAGCCCAAAAGATTGTGGAGGCTCAAAGAGATGCAAAAATCTCATTCTCAGACTTCCCTTCCTGTCCTTTGTTGTCTATTTGCGTATCAGTTACACTGGAGAGTAAAACCAGCCAATTCAAATTTCCTCGTTGTTTGTCATGTGGCTCATTGATCTAATAATACGAGATGTGTTTGTGTTTCCAGGTCTAACAGGATTATTTATACATAAAGCAGCTTTGTTCTTGTTTGCCCAGATCAATTTTCTCATTGCACTTGAATCCAGTTTTATGGCAATTAAGTTTTAGGGCTGGAGAATCTTACGAGCTCCACTGGATACACAGCGGGATGATTACACTTCTGTGCCTGTGAGACGAAAGCATCTGACACATGTGAGCACAGTGCAGGGTACAAGGACAGCAGCTGGACTGTTTGCACCAGGATAACTATGTAGAGCTGTCTTCTCTTACAAAAAGCATGATGCCCTGAAGGCACTGAGGCCATTGATGGATTAAAGAACTGATGCAGTGTTGTAGGAAGGTCAAAAAAGGGAAAAGAAGGACTAACCACCACTAAAATAAAGAGGGAGAGCAGGCTGCTAGTTTATGTCTCTTTTCTTTGTCTGCCAAATATTGTACGGCCATTTGCCTTTCCCTTTCCCTGGGGTAAAATTGCGGACATCAAGGGGGAAAATCGCCTTCTTGGCTTTACTGTGGTCCTCGGGGCATCCACTTTTTGCATTTCTTCTCAACTTGTTTCTCCCAGGCTGAAAAGATTGGTTTGTTTTGGTTTGGTTTAGGTTTTTTTGCTACCGCGTGAAGACCAACTCAGTTCAGGTCATGTTTAGTAGATAGTACAGCTTTAAGGTAGTCAAAGATCAGTTGTGAGGCAGGACCTGGATAGTGGCAATCAATTCGAAATAGACTGCTCATTTGGTTTGTTTCTACTTTACCTTATTTTGTTAACACCAAATAGGATTTTGTCTAATGGAGCAGAAAAGCAGATGCCCCTGATGAGCTGGTGTGAGCCGCACTAGTAAAGGGGAAGGAAGCACTAAATATTTGGTTGAAAGTCTTGGCTTCCCAGCAAATAGTATAAACAAGGTTGTCAGACACTGACATGAGTTTCTGACACAAGGGAATTCTATTTTCCTTTTAAGCTGTGTTTTCTATAACATGAGTGTTTCACCTAGCTTTGTGCTGCAGGTTTGCAAACACAATATTCATCCTCCAGCAAGACAGCTCTTCTAAATCCATGCAGCTGGCTTCACTTTTGTAAAATATCCAAAAGCCTCTGCTTTCAGCAAAACTGATGGACACTGTAAAGTGTGTGCTTCAAGGAATCACAGAATGTACCAGCTTGAAAGAAATGTGGAGTGTGTGTTGATACGCTGGACCGGCTTTGTTATATGCCTGGGCTGAACTGCTGCAAGGAAAATCATATAACAATAGTTTTATATGCTCTGTGGCTCAGTGACAGTTGCCTGTTTGGCACAAACAAGACCAGAAAGTTAGTATTTCAGGCTGACTCTGTGGAGATTAGAACGTGACACTGCATCGGGTTATTTTTGAAGGGTTACAACTGTATCTTGAAGGCACAAAAAACATGAAACAAAATTCATCAAAATAAAGCAAAGTGTAGCTCTGCAGAGCTAAGACAGCTACAAAAGATGGTTTAGCCACCACCGCCCCTTCCAGGCAACTATGGCCAATATGGCCCCAGGTTCAGGGGAAAGAGAGGAGACCTGAAACCTGGAATGAAACCTGGTGCTTGGCTTCCACGTGAAAAGGAACAAGAAACAATACCATCAGGCTTCCCTTCGGTCAGTAAAAAGACAGCAGCTTGCTGCTTCTACGTGGCAGAGGGACTGCGAAACGGCGTCTGGCTGGTCACAAGGGTGGCAATTATAGAATGACTCTGATAACGAGCAAGGCTTCCTGGGGATGGGTGGACACCAGGCTAGTGAAGTCTCTCCACAGTGAGGGTAGGTCAGGATTTCAAAACCCGACTGGTACTTCTTGTTTCTGCTTTCATAATAGGGCTTGATATCAAAAGTCCATATTCCTTGGGGGAAAAACTGAAAAACAACAGCATACAAATATATGCAAGTACTGAAGACTTTTCTTGTTTAATAAGGAGCTACAGTAACAACAACAACAATGTTCTTCTTTTTTTTATTAGTAAAGCTGCCAGTTTCTGGATGTTTCATAAAAACGAGACATCTGCCAATAATTTACGAGCACAAAAAGACTCCCCAAATGAATTTGCAACAACAGTTTATGAAAGGACCCAGAATATCACATGATGAACAATAATCAGCTCTAAAAAGAAGGCTTTGGACAATATGGTTCCAGTTACAATTATGTAAAACTTTAAAGTCAATAAACGTTGGTCGTTGGCTAAGCAAGGCACAGACCAACACTCCACTTGTTAGCATTTCAGTTCTCTGTTCAGTTCACCAAAGGGTAAGAGAAGGGTGGTAGCCATTATCAGCTTTCCTTACCTGTGTTCCCAGTGTGGGACAAGGCTGCGGCCACTCAACTACAAACCTAGCACTGAACACTTGAATTTGAGAAGGTTGTTTTTGACTGTTAAAGCCTTTCCTGAGATTTCACAACGTTTTAAAGCCTAGTTGGATATTTCTTAACCATATATCAGAGCAAGTACTGATTGCACAGTCCCGCTAATCGTATAGTTCCTGCTATGTCCAGGTGTGCCCTGCACTGCCTGGCGTTGCCGTTTTCTTATTGTTCAGAGCAGGAACTTGTCTGAAATGTGACAGGGCTCCTGCCCGGCTCCTGCACCCAGGCTGCCTTTCCAGGGGAAAAGGATACTGGCAGTGGCAGCCTTGTCTTGCTGTCAGGTTAAGACATTGCTAAACTAGGCAGCTAGACCCTAGAGATGGAAATTGCTACCTGAGATTTACACGTATTCTGTACAGATGGTATGAGATCTACTGACAAACAGAAACCTGGAGGCGAAGTGCTTTGTCTGATCCAGCTGTCTCCTGTAATGCATACGCATATGCCTACACCTCCTTCATTTTCTGGGTTCTTGTCATTCACAGGGGCTGGAAGAACTGCAGCACGTGTGCGTGTGTGTGCCTGAGTCTGCGTCTGTGCGTGCCCTTATGTGCGCTGTTAAGGCTGGAATTGGAGCAGCAAAGATAAAGCCTAAGAAATAAAAACGGCATCTCTCTCCCCACGGGAGCAGTATTCTAGAAATACTGCTCAGGATGCAGAAAGGCTAGAAGTCTCTGTTGCCTGCTTATGCCAAGATTTACTGCCCTGTAATGATGTCACTAACAATTGTTTGTACTATAAGCCAAAACTTTTCAATACTAATTGAAAGGCAGTAGGAGGCAAATCACTGCAAACCTGTTTCACCAGCAGGTTACTTTTGTACCGCAGAAGAACATTTGGTGAACGTAAACCCATCCAGCCTCTCAGAGTTTTCTTTAAATTATTCTCACCTCTGTTAAGGCTGTATTACATTTGTTCTGGTCAGTTCAGGTTCCCGCACAAAAAGATTTCTTTGTTTTCATTCACTGGAGACACTTTGGAGACACTAAACTACCCATATGGTGATTTTAAGTTAATGGTATATTCCTATTAGCAGCACAAAATTGATTACATCTTTTTATGACAGTCTATTTATACCTGCCCCTGAACTCACTGATCTTTGCCATCCTTAAATTTCTCGATTCTTTCTGTGCAGTATCACCTGTGTTATAGATGGCACAACTTGCTGTGCAGCACAAAAATAATTCAGTGATAGTCTTTAAGATATAGATCCTCAATCCATGATACCCTGCTGCATTCTGGTATTTCTTATGCTACAGAAAATTTTAAAAATTAAGACTTGAGACCAATAGGAACTTCAAGGGGGTTGTTACCTACAGCAAGCGATTGCTATAGCATCAATGCTGTGGATGATCCAGGGACAGTTCCCTTTTGCACATGAATAAATGCTTTTTTTTCTGTCAAATCTGCAGGTGAAACCTGTGGTATCCTCTGGGATACTGACCATCCAGCCCTGGTCAGCGGAGACAGAGGACCGTAAGCACTGTTTCTGGAGAACAGATTCCCCACCACAAACTCATCTTCACAGGTGGGTCTAATCAATGACCACCATCATTTTAACTTTCCACAGAAAAAAGCTAGGTTTGGACCAGCTTGTGGTGGGCTTTGCTGTCACATCACCCTCAGTGGGACATCCTTTCAGAGTAGGTGGGGTGGGGTGAGAAACAGTTGACGTAGCTGTTGTCCAGATGTGTCAGTGCTGTGTGTAAATAGCTCTCCTGCGGATTAGCTGACATTTTTCCCATCATTGTGCTTAGTAGCTGTAAAAAAAAAAAAAAGGGGGTGGAGGGGGACACAACCCTCCACACCTGTGTGTTACAACCATTTTGCTATATATGGCTTTCTTTTCCAGGTCATCTAAGTGAGGTTTCGCTTGCCAAATACTTTTCATTTCTACTGTCTCCCTTGGGGATGCACTATGCGAGTTTTCCTTTTATTACACAAGCACGCTTCTTCCTTATTCCAGAGAGTTATTCCTTATTCCTCTCTACAATGAGAGTGGTGAGACACTGGCCCAGGTTGCTCAGAGAGGTGGTGGAGGCCCCATCCCTGGAGACATTCAAGGCCAGGCTGGATGGGGTTCTGAGCAACCTGGTCTAGTTGAAGATGTCCCTGCTCACTGCAGGGGGTTGGACTAGATGGCCTTTAGAGGTCCCTTCAACCCAACACATTCTAAGATTCTAAGATTCTAAGAGTCAGGCAGTTCCTCAGAAAGTGCACTTAAGCAGTACACACCAGCCAGGCCTGGATTTACCTGACCAGGGCAAGCCCAAGGACACATCTGATCCACCTTGCCTGTTATTCCAGGATGCTGCGTGGTCTGCAGCGTGGAATACAATTGCAGCTGCTCAGCTTCTCCGGCGCCTTGCAGCTGCCTCCTGGTCAGTGCCCCAGGGTGTGTATTAGTCAGCAAAGGAGCCACGTATGGAGACAGACAGAAGAAACAGAAACTATCCACTTCAGAAACTTACCTTACTCTGTAAGGGACAAAGGGTGCTTTTCGTACTGGCCCATGCAATGCCCTGCAGAAAGAGCTCTGTGCTCAGTGAAGGGCAGGGCCAAGGCGCTCAGAAAAGATGGTAGATGGGGATACTGTAGAAAGAACTCAAGATTCAAGAGGAATGACTTAAAACTGGCATGGGAGTAATGCAGTTTTTCTCGGTGCAGTGTACATAGATCGGTTAAACATCCAGGCAGTTTGCATTTGCACATTTGGTCACTGGCTTACTGATGTCTGGATCACAAATTGTCTTGGCAAAGATTTTTCTGAAAGAAGGATGGATAAGGGGACTAAAGGGAAAAATCAGAAAAATCAGTTCTGCTCACATGCAGCTTAAATACACGATCATAGCATTTGGGAGATTTAGAGTCTTTTTCTGGCTGACGGTTGTGTTATCAGCAAGCTCTGTGATAATGGATCTGTAGAGCTGTCCTCAGTCGCAGCTCCTCCTTAGAAACATTCCAGCCACCTGGAGCAGTGATCAGCTCCATCCTGAGCAAGGTTTTACTTCCAGTGCTCCAGTCAGTGTGAGCTGCTATTCAGAGTTTCAGAAAAGGCAAAATGCGTTAGTGCAGAAGTAAGTTTTAATAAAGATCTAGGACACACTAAACTACTACTTCAGTCACACAATATATTTACCTGATGAAAGAATGGACTCCTCGGTGTCCCATTAGCAGTTATGAAAATGGGGTTACAAAGTAAATTGTGCAAAGTCTTATACCTCTAGGGCATTGCATCAGAGTTTTCGTGACCCGTACCGTAACGAAGTGATACAGATGTGTAGTTTTACTGAAGTTTCCAGTGGGAAATTTCCTTCCCACAGCAGCTTATACTATGATCAATGCAACCTAATCCTATCAATCACACTCTCAGCTGAGCCATGACACATTTTTCCTCTATGATATTCCTTAGCTACGTTACAGGATCTTTAAATAGCAGCACTGGAAACAAGAACTTAAAATGACCTCCAAGAGGTACTGAAGAAGAGCTGTGCCTGCTAAGATGGGACAAAGACCAGTAACATTAGAAACTTCAGATAAAGGAAAACATTCTGATGCTTCCTGGAGATCCTCAGAGTAGACAAACAAGCAGCAACAACATAACATCAACTACGTATTTAAGCCTGGATGAAATGCTGGACTGCTGAAGGCAGCAGCAAAGTGCCAATGGACTTTGGTGGACCCCTTGACTCTCTGTTAAAGTCTGAGATCTCACCTTAAGTGGTCATTCCTGTCTGGCAATGCAAGTAGCCTTATCCCAGCCTTCTCCCAGCTGTACGCTGGGAAAATGGATCTGCCAGCATTGCTGCCTTGGACCAGATTTCTTATAGGAACTTTGAAGTCACAGCATCATGTATTACCTCCCCAGCTCCTGAGGAACTTCAAACTGCCCAAAATGCAATTGTGTAAGACACGATAAATGGTACAAATGTGTGTTTCATTAGGAATGAAATTTCTTAGCTCTCAGTACTGCAATGATTGCCTTTGATCAAATGGACCAAGCACTCCAGTCATTTCATTAAGGTGCATGAACAGGCTGTTCTGAAAATCTGTCTCCAATCTGTAAAAGAAGGAAAATACTTTAGTGATTCTTCGGAGGTGACAGAGATGAAAAAATAACATTTCAGATTGTAACTGTTCCAGAAATATTACCTAAGGCATCTGCTTATTCCTGTATTTAAAGCAAGATTTGTTTCAAAACATGTGAACAAAGGCATTTGAAAGCTACCGCGCAGGTCTGCTGCTTTCTGTGCAAGGATGCTGATGGTTGCTGAGCAACCTGGTGCTGGCCTGAGGCTGCTCCTGGGCAGAAAGTGGCCAGTGGATCCTACCGCATGCCTGGAATTGATCAAACTCATCTTCTCCTAAGTGCTTTCTTCTTGAGAGGTAATGATGCTCAATCAATGTCCCCCCCTCGCTGGGACTAGGCATTACAGGGTGACTGATGAACAGAGCAGGATCCTCTCACTAATCTGTGCCGTAAGTGTGATCAAAACTCACTGAAGGCAGTGGCACGGAGCCAGGCAATTCCTCTCCCAGGGGCACGTGAGTTTTGGGCTTTCTTCTGTAAAAGCAACACGAGCGTTGGACATCAAAGAGAGGTACAGGGGAGAGCTAAGCACCCTATGGTCCTAAATCAGAAGAATGCAACGTATTGAGCAACGAGATGTAAGCCACGCTTACCTTTCAGAATTAAAATAGATGAAAGTGAAAACATTTTCTGCACCTCTCTGCAAAGACAATTTTTAAAGCTTTTTAACCCACCCACATGAACTCACACGTCTTTCTGACAAGACAAGGCAAAGTCAGCAGTCCAGGATTGATACAAGTGGCCAAAATATTCAAAATTTTAAGAAATGTGCTACTTCTGTGTAGCACTAGGCAATCTAAGAATAACAGGCTCCATCAAATAACGAGGAAGAGCTGTGGGTGGTAGAACTAACGAAGCCTGGTTTCCTGCAGACTTCTGCCTTGTTACTGTCTGTAGGTGCTGACTGGTGGGAGGTCTCTGGGGCTGTCTGCTGGACCTAATAACCCATCAGCCCTCATCGTGGTTCCCTCGGGACAACGTCCGGAAGAGGTACAAATAAGATCTCTCTCACCTACTTGCATGTTTCTTTCCCTCAAATTACGTGGTCTTCACTGCCGCTGAATCCGTGCTTCCCTGTCATAATTAGGTGAGAACAGTAACAAGTTCAAACACACACATACACAAGCGCTCACACCACGGCTACGTGCCTTTGGCTAATGAAGGTGCCTCTGCCCCAGGCGGAGAGCGGGATGACGTTTGTGCTCAAGATGCCTTTTGAATATTTGCCATTATTTTAAATGCACCGCAGGAACAATTCTTAATTTTCCCATACAGGCTACTGTGGTTGGAAAGGACTTCATTATTTCCACATGTATGGGACATTAATAAGGCAGGTCTTCTGCAGCTACATTGCAAATGGATTAATGACCTCATAGCTGGGATGGCACAAAAGAAGTAGCACAATCAAGATAATACTGTAAGCAACTGGCTAATGGATTATGCCTGCAACTTGCCTCAACTGAGTGGAAGCCAAGCTGCCGAACTGTGTGCTAATTGCTTTATTTTACTAGAGATTAATGGCAAAAAAAGATTGATTCTGCTGCTGGCAAGCTCTACAAGACTATGGTAACATTTGAGCTCTCAATGACTGTAGATTTGTGCTCTTGAAGATCATCTGGTGTTGAATTTTTTTCAGGAAACAAAGCAAAGGAACAGCTGTTAATCTTGAGTCTAGAGAGAAATTTTTAATGGAATGTCCCCTATCGCTCTGAAAAATGTTATGGCTGGAGTTCTGAGCAGTCACATAGGATATTCTGAGCCAAAGGATTTTATCAGAATAAGTATTTTCTTAGTGTCTGATGTATTTGACAGCACTTCATAACAATTATTTTGGTACTGAACCAGCAGAGCACTTAAAGTCAATACTTAATGTTAAGCACATGGGTATTTCCTAGATTTCGGTGGGGCTATTTATATACTTAAAGATGAAAACGTCTTGAAGTGTTTTGCGGGATCAGGTTTCTTTAGCATCTCCCCCTGCCCTAATCAGATCTCATGCGGCTTGTGATGAAGTCAAAGTGCCTGTTGAGTAATGCAGAATCAAGTCCATCATCTTTTCTTTTTTTTCCTCCCCGTTTGTTTAAATTGACTTTCTCTGAACTGAAAGACAAAACTCTCAGTCACATCCACAGATCAAACCTGAGCCTGTGGTGAAAGTCCCTTATAAATATCTGGAGGGGACTTTAAAGTTCACCCTTGAAAAAGATGTTTACAAACAGATACAAATTTCTTCAATACATGCGGTTGAGAGAATGTGAAAATAAAATTCAAAACCGTGTCAAATTCAAGTTGAGAATAGGTCATCTTCAAAATATTGCATGATGCCTAAAGCAGAAGGAGGGCCAGGGAACAAGTTCTTTTTCATACTGTTCTCTCAGGATATTTTGTTTGCCTCCTCTGCCAGGCAGCCCAGGTTTCTCCTCTGCCTTCTGGAAAGCAGAGAGGCCAACGCAGCTAGAGAAAGGCAGGCTTTTGAACTCTGCTTGCCTTCACGCCCTGTGAGGGATGGGGAATATGGGAGAAAAGACAGATGGAATCTTTTTATCCTTATTTGACCTGGCAGTCCTATCGGTTGGAAGAATCCTACTCTGTTTATTGAGCAAGCTGTCTCTGGGACTGACTGAGAAAGAAGAAATATGAAATACCCAGATAGATGATCACTTTTCTAACCGTGACTGACTTGCAATAAGCCACACGTGGAAAAAGCTTGGAGTCAGAGCACAAGAAAATAAAAAGCCGTGAGCGCTGTTCCCAGCCCTGCCACTGACTCACCGCCTGATCGCCACCAGGTCATGCAGCTGCACAGCCACCACGCGTTTCCCAGGGTGGGAAACAGGGACAATTAGTGATACCACTGCCTCCGTCTTCCCAGATCTGCACCAAGGTTCAATTTGAAAAAGGTTGTAAAGCATTTTGGTGATTACAAATAGGGAAACCACAGGAATGAGAAAAGGAGAGATGTCTGACAGTTTTCTATTTGACCAAAGAGGTGAAATTTCTAAAAGCTGCGTATCTGAACCTTCCTTGAATGAAGATTAACCCCTCTGCATTTCCACTGATTTTTCCTTCACGTCTTAGGAATACAAATACTTTGCTTTTATAACTGTAGTGTATGTCTCCCCAAGGCAAGTCAGGTTGCCTGAAATCTGAAAAATCCCTGCATCCTGCTGAGCAAACTGAACCCTGCACGGAGAGAGTGACGCGAGGTGTGACAGCCCCCATCCTCCGTGCAGCACTCAGTACTGATCTCTCCGCTGACTTTGTTGAATGCTGATAGTTTGGGAGGAACCGAGCACGCTAGAGATCCCGAACGTGGGACAGGCTACCCTGCGACACAGAGCTACGATCTACCTCCTTTCTTCCCCGCTCCCCTTGCTTTTTCAGGGACCCTGCCCTGGGCCAGGTGCAGAATGCACATTCTGGCCCCGTGGGCTGCTCCAGTCAGCTGCCTCCGTGGCAGAGCTATCCCAGTTCTCCATTGCCTGCAGGAGAGAGAGAAGAGCCCCTCAAAAGAATGGCAGCAAAAGGGAGATAGCCAACATATATCCAGGGGGCATGGAGGGGACAGCAAAGGTGGTTCTGTGAAAGAAGGTGGGAATTCCCATCCAGTCCCTCCCAGGGGTGATATCTCAGGAAATACCACTGATGGACTGACACTAATCTGAAATTCTTTCTGGCAGTTCAGTGTTTTAGAGTATTAATAAGTTGTAAATGTTAATTAAACTACCATGTTCATTAGAATTGCTTCTTTTTTTCTTTTTGATGTTTTTTTCCAATAGCTCTAGCTGGCAATTTCAGCGAGAGGCAAAATACTGACTGTGGCCATGGGAATGAACTTGCTTGCTATCAACTGACCCCTGGAGAGTATGTGGGTGAGCACAGGGGAAGCCTGCACCATGGTATGGTACCTATTTTCCTACTTTTTCCATTGCTTTCAGCTGGACACTCTTGCCTGCCCTTCAAATCTGCACCCAGCCCACTGCTCAAACTGGAGTGTTGCCCGTTACATGGAGCAGAAGTTGTGGAGAGTTGAATCTTGTATTTTTAACTGCTAGGATGAAGGGAGGCAAGTGCAGAGGAAGATGAATTATTTGCAAGCTCTTCTTCAGACCCCTCCGAAACTGGCGTGTCCAGGTTTCCCCTGTAGAACTGCAGAATTATGTTTTTAAATAGTCACAGTCTTGACCCAGTGCCCAATAATTCTCCTCAACCAAAGAGCTCTCCACGTTGCAACAGCACCACTGGCTTCAGTGGGTAGGTGTTGGTTAAGGGGATGAATCCTGAGCGCAGCGAGTCAATACAGGAGTAAGACAAGGATAGAGCTCCCATATGGGACTCAAGGCCAAACAAGTCAGTGCTGGATGCTGTTTGTGTTATTTGTGCCCCAAACAGCAAATGCCTGTCACACCTCCTTTGTATTGTTTTCTGCTATGTCAAGCCCCACTGCAAATCACTAAAATATAGAAAAATCTTTTCACAGAAGATAATAAGTTTTCTCCCATTGTGCAAGGCCCTTAGCCAATAAAGCGTGGTGGACACATGCTGAGTTTTAAGCATGGAGGCCTCACAGACTTGAAAATAACTTTTTTTTTTTTTGCCTGAAGTTAACAGCATGACTGCTATTTGCTATACCAGGGCCTAAATGATTTGAAATGAGACGGCTACTGCAACTTTCGGTTCCTGAAATCCTGATGATAAAATCTAAAATCCTCAAAAAAGAATGATGATTTCAGTGCTTAAGCTGAAATAGAAACTTTACAGACAAGGTTTGAACAAATTTCTTGCACTTAGTTTAAAAGCAGAAGTTTTAAAAGCATTTTTGTGTGCTGTAGACAGGCACAATCAGGTCGCTGAAGATGTGTATCTTCATAGTAGAAAGAAACTGAAAATTGCATACAATAACATTTTCTTTCTGTGGTCAGAGTGGCAGAAGAAACTGTCTAATTTCCTGTGACAGTTGCATTCAAGAATAACTAACTATCCTCAATTTACTGTTTGTTGTCCCTTAGCACAGCCTGAAGAGTATTTATAGCTGTTGTCCTATTGTGTCTACAGAGCATGGAACATTTTGAGCTGGATTCTGATATATGGGGTGTCACTGAAAGCCCTGCAGTCGTCTCCTTGGAGTAAGTTCCTACAATGTAAGATACTCAGACTCTAGCTCTCACCTACCCAGGTACTAAGACTCTGCGGCCGAATCATACTCTAACAGGTTTAAGTCATACAAAAGGGAAAGGCTAATAAGATAAAGATTCCTGGTTAATTGGAAATTTCCTAATTAGAAAAGGCATCCCAAAGGACTCTATTAATGAAGCAATTGCAGCATATAGTTATCTCTGTATGATTACATATATAAATACTGGGAACACCCCCCTTCAATCAGTGGAGGCCAGTCCCAGCTCTCAGTAAATACCATCTTTTATAGGCTCTTGTTACTGGTATTTCCTTGCCACAGTGTTTAATTCTAACTTTAAGGCAATTCCCAGGCAGCTACTGCGCAAGGATGAGAATCTATTTTAATTTTGCAAAGGTTGCGTCTCAGTTGCAAACTGCACCTTATCCACATATCAGTAATCTTCTGGTGCCATCATTTCCACCGCAACGCCCGACAAGCGTGTATCAAGTTACTGCAAGAAACCCATGTGCTGTTCTCTTCCTCCCATTCTGAAAAGTCAATGCCTCCTTGATCTTTCTAGGGATGAGCAATCGTATAATGTCTCCAGAGAGCATTTTCGTCTGTTATAAAACTCCTGATCTAATTCATCTGCTTGCCAGGGAAAGCCTCCTTGAAGAATTACCTCCTCTGACTTTCAAGAGAAGGTGTATGTTCCAGATGAATAAAATTAAGTCTCTGCAGAGACATTTTCACTGTCACACCAAATAGAAGTAGCAGGTAATTGTTTCCCTCCATGGGGTAAGAATCCATCTGTCTGCCCACCTCTCTACTGGCAATTTTCCCCCACCTTCCTCTTGCCCACTCCCCCAGATGATGACCATGTGGTTCTGCCACGGCTTTTTCTGAGGGTGAGAGAACAGCCGAAACATTTTAGGTTGTGTAATGAAAAACAGCATTTCGGAAACTGCTTTTTTTTGGTAAGGATTCAAAATGGTAAATGCTAATAAGGGCTGGAAGAATCAAGCTTTTAACTTTGTGAGTCTGTAGGTATTATTGAAAAGAATGCCAAAAGCTCCTCTGGTATCAGTAATGCAGAAACAAGCTACAGAAAGAATGCAGGAAACGTTTATAAAATCATAAAATTGTTTAGGTTTGAAAAGATCTTTAAGATCAAGTCCAACTGTTAACCTATCAGTGCCAAGTCCACCACTAAACCAGGTCCCTCAGTCCCTCAGCACCACATCCACACGTCTCTTAAATACCTCCAGGGATGGCAACTCAACCACATCCCTGGGCAGCCTGTTCCAGTGTTTGATAACCCTTGCAGTGTAAAAATTTTTCCTAATATCCACTCTAAACCTCCGCTGGTGCAACTTAAGGCCATTTCCTCTTGTCCTACTACTTGTTGCTTGGGAGAAGAGACCGACCCCCCCTGACTACCCCCTCCTTTCAGGCAGTTGCAGAGAGCGAGAAGGTCTCCCCTCAGCCTCCTTTTCTCCAGGCTGAACACCCCCAGCTCCCTCAGCCGCTCCTCATCAGACTTGTGCTCCAGACCCCTCACCAGCTTTGTTGCCCTTCTCTGGACACGCTCCAGCACCTCAATATTTTCCTTGCAGTGAGGGTCCCAAAACTGGACACAGCACTCAAGGTGTGGCCTCACCAGTGCCGCGTACAGGGGGACAATTGCTTCCCTCGTCTTGCTGGCCACACTCTTTCTGACACAAGCCAGAATGCTGTTGGCCTTCTTGGCCTCCTGGGCACACTGCTGGCTCACATTCAGCTGGCAGTTGACAAACCCCCCCAGGTCCTTTTCCACCGAGCAGCTCTCCAGCCCCTCTTCCCCAAGCCTGTAGCGCTGCATGGGGTTGTTGTGACCCAAGTGCAGGACCCAGCACTTGGCCTTGTTGAACCCCATACCACTGGCCTTGGTTCATCAATCCAGCCTGTCCAGGCCCCTCTGTAGACCCTTCCTACCCTCCAGCAGACCAACACTCCTGCCCAACTTGGTGTCACCTGCAAACTTACTGAGGGTGCACACCATCCCCTCATCCACATCATTGATAAAGATACTAAACAGAACTGTTCCCAATACCACTTGTGACCGGCCACCATCAACTCTTTGGGCCCAGCCCTTGAGCCAGTTTTTTGCCCAGCGAAGAATACACCCATCCATGCTGTGAACAGCCAGTTTCTCCAGGAGAATGCTGTGGGAAACGATGTCAAAAGCTTTACTAAAGTCTAGGTAGACAACATCCCCAGCCTTTCCCTTGTCCACTAAGCGGGTCACCTTGTCACAGAAGGAGATCAGGTTTGTCAGCAGGACTTATGTAATGGCTGGAGTGGTGTTACCAACACTGTGATGGGTTTTGTCTTACTGTCAGTAACACGTTTTTCTGGCTAATATCCTGCATTTTCTTTTTAAAGGACGTTCCATGGGCAGGTAAGGTCAGTCATTAAGATGTGAACGCGGCTGAGGTACTAAAGGGCAGTGATGCACAGTATTAGTATAAATATTGTCACGCTTTTGGATTTAACATAATTAATTTTTCTCAATTTTAACTGTCGTCTTGAGGTCAGTAGCACTAAATAAAAGCATGAAAATGGAAAGAGAGAAGCTGTTCTCTTACTTCTTTTTCATGGGAGGCAGAGTGCTGGGAGGAGGAGGAAGAAAGGAGGCCCTTGCTTGGAGAGGAGGTGGTGTGGCAGGAGGGTGGAGGATGTGGGGAGTGTTTGGGTGGCTTCTCAGCAGAAGGGGAAAGACCAGCAAATCTGGGTCTCAGAATAATTCGACTGCTCCCCCGACTCTGCCCAGGGGCTCTATAGTGCCCGAGGCCAACGCCATACAGCACACGGTGCTACGAACAACAGGGACACTGGGGAATGCACGGGTGGTTTGGATAAAGCATGCTTAAAAGCTCAGAATTAAAATAGATAACTAATCCTATTTGTCTGTGTCTTTATGCACAAGCAGCTCCAGCAGTGAAGGAAGTTCCACGTGGGTTTCCATCGAAGTCACTGGAAGCAAATGCCGCCCTTTCTTGGAGAAGCAAAGGGATGTGTCACTACAAGTCCTGCCCGTCCCTCTGGCAGCGCCGGAGCCCAGCCGGTGCCTTCTCCTGCCAACCAGGAAGCGATGGTACACACACACACACAAAAAAAAGACATTCCAAACCCGCCTGGACGCGTTCCTGTGCAACCTGCTCTGGGTGACCCTGCTCTGGCAGGGGGTTGGACTGGATGATCTCCAGAGGTCCCTTCCAACCCTGTGATTCTATGATTCTATAGCTTTACTTTTTGTTCTTGCAGGATCTGCGCTCACTCCTTTCGCCAACTGATTCCTACCAAGAAGAGCCACCCGCTGCTGGAAACCAAACAGGCACCAGTGTAAGGACAGAAAGCCAACCCGATGGCTGACAAGAGGTAGCAGCATCCTTAGGAAAGATAAAAAGATAAGCTAAAAAAAGCTACAGGGGCTTGGGAAGGAAAAATGGAAGCTTATTAGGTCAGATGTTAACTAAAATCCCTCATACTGCTTTTTGCCATAAATACATATTTTAACATTGCTTATGATAAAATAAAACATAAATGATTTGCTCTTGTATGAGAGTCATTAGAAAGCACATATTGGACATTTTTATTGGTAAACAAGATTGTATAAGTACCAAAACAGAAGCTATAGGAATACAATGTAGCTAACATGGAGCTGCTTTTGAAGTCCCAAAGGATTCATGTCAAATTTTCATGTATTCTATTCAGGCAAACTTTCTATTAACCTGATATCAGTAACAAGTAATTGCTTATGTGAAATCCTTTTTAATTTTAGCACTGTAAGGGGTATACTGCCTTGTAGCCAAAGAGATTCTAATTATACGCTTGGTCTCTACAGAGCAAGTTGAACAAATCCAGCTGTAAGGTAACCATAAAGGTTTCTAACATGGAGTAAATGAAGTAAAAGTTTACTTCCATGTCCTTGGCTATCTTTAAGCTGTGCCTAACTTCAAGGCAAGAAGAATGTGTTCTTTTTAAATATTTTTAATGGAGAAACTGCTTGTAAGATGCGTATAGCTGAAATAACAAAATACATGCAAACCGATTTTTTAAATTAAGAGACTAGAGAAAAATATCTCAAAGGTTTTCTAAATGGATTCCTTTATTAAAATGTCTATTTTGTGTTGCGAATCGTGCAAGTGTACATGGTGCACTGCACTAATGCTCTTCCCATCCCAAACATCCAAACAAACAGGTAAGCTTACGTCTTGTTTTACAGCTAAGCACACGGTTACCTCATTCAGTTGCTTTTTATTCTGTATTCAATACACGTACAACTCACTGGTTATCTAAATAACTTGTATTTTATCACACAGCTCAGGCTAGTAGAAGATTAATCAATATAAAAAAGTTTTAATCCTCTACTTAGGTAAGAGAAACAATCTGCAAATGTTGGACTGCACCTTGTTCAGCATTTATTTTTTTCATACTTTTCGTAACATTTATCACATTAAATAACGGTGAATGAAATATTTCTTAATTACAGTGCGATTACTCCTTTTATTTGGGTGCTGTATCACTGCATTTAAAATCAGTTAAAACATATATGCAGAATTTCAAGATTGTTTTTACAGTTACAGAAAATGCTATTCAATTCTGAGGACGAAAAAACTTTATTATTTAAATGTAAAGAAGTATTTTATTAAATAAATAAAGCGCTATCCACATGCAATGCATTGCATCAACTGCACATGGTCCTTGTCTCCCTCCTGATTTTAGAAGTAGTAGATCTCATCCATTCGCATCCCATTTTGGCTATAGGATAGGAACAAGAGGGTTTTCCTGCTTTACCCAGTTTTGAGCGCATGAGTTACTGATCGGGGCTAGTTGAACGAACTAAAATGAAAAATTCCCTCTGACCCTTAATAAGACACTTGGAAATGGTGATTTAACTTTTCAATAAACTTTAATTTTAGGTGCTCATATAGTGACTTCCACCAGGCAAATGACTAAAATTTCTTTATAATTCTGGGAGCAAATACAGAGATTAATATGATGCTTTGATGTTTAATTTAACTTATTTTCCTAAACTATATTAAGCTTAGACATGAATCTATGGTGTCATTTTTTAAAAAAAAATGAATCAGTATGCATTTAGATTGCATCAGTAAACCACTCGTAAAATAAAAATTATTTTACGCACTTTACGTATTTTATTTTCAAAACATCTCCTTTATTTGTATCTCTTCGCTCCCTGCCCCGCTATACAAATTCACATCTGTCTGACTGCCAGGTATTACCACGTCGATACGCTGCTCACATGTGTAGAATACCAAACCCGGCTGCCAGCTGTGCCGCCTTCGGACCAAAGAGGCAAGAAAACTGAGGCCGCAGATCCCTGCAATGCCGCAACGGAGAGAAGAGCTTTGCGGAAGCAGCTGGAGTCCGTGGAGACCTTCACCAACCCTGCCGGCAGCGGGGCTGTGCTGGACCCCACACGTGCCCAGCTCCTTGCTCCCTGTTCACCCCCCCAAGGATGCTGCCAGCTCCCCCAGCCGCTGGGATAAACTGGTTTAGCAACACCTGCCTCCTACTGCATCGCCCCCCCGCTCTTCCTTTCCCCTTCTTCACTCAGCACGAAGCCGCGATAACCTGAAGGAACATATGCCACAAAACATTCAGATAAGTGCTGGATTTTTCTTTGAGTCATTATTTTATAATAAAAGCCACATGTACCTCAGTTAGAATCAAGCTGGTTTGCGAAAAAAAAAAAAATATCTGTTTTCCCTCACGGCTAATTTTCCATCTAAATGATGCATTATCCGTAGTCAGAAAAACAAGCGACTGTGGGGAGATGCAGAGAGGGGCAGGGCCCTGTGCTGGCAGCCCCACAGGCAGAGCTCAGTCCCGCGCGGGGACCGGGCCACCGGCCAGGCGACACTCGGCTTCACTCTGTCAAAACAGTCAGTTCATCGGTACATGCCTCCAAACGTGTTTATCTGATGTAAACTGCAGTACTTTTAGATTGGATATCCACCCCGACGGCCGATTTTAATGCTATTTTACGTAACAGAAAACAATCTCGGATTTAATGAATAAAACCACTCAGATTTAGTGAATAAAACCAACTACCACTGGGGTGTTAGAAAAGAATGCTTCAGCATTTGTAGGGCAGGAAAGTGAAACAGAATACGTTCAGCCTGCCTTCACGTTTTAGCAATCAAATGCAATCAAATGCGCGAATACCTTGGCCTCAGCCACTGACAGCCACGTGTAAGGTCCAAGCAAACAACCCATAACATGTTCTTCAACTTCGTTCTGAAGAACGGCACAGACTCGTTTATGAGAAAAGCACTTTTCTGAAACATGCAGAGGCTCATACTGCTGCTCATTTTTCACTAATTTCATAATCAAAACTACAGCTTAGCTTGCATACAGAAAAAAAAAATACACATTTGTGTAGGTTTCGCCTGGTCTTTCCATAAACGATGCCTATTTTACCGTCTTAAATATATAGCGCTCAGCATTTAAGATGTAAGCTGAGATCATGGTTGAGGTCTAAACTGTAGAAAGTGATTGATGGAAAGGGTTTAACTCAGCTTTAATGAAACTAGTAAAAGAACTTCGAAACACTACAGCAAGTTACATTTTAATATTTGTAAGATAGTGACTGCAAGTAAAACACTCCCTGTGCACTAGCAGTACAGATTTTTCTTTGTCAACCAAGTATAAAGATTAAAATACGTGAAGCCTTTAAAAAATAGCATGCGCAGCCATACATGTACACATCCAGAAAATCCATTAGCGTTTAATAATTTTTATAAGAAACATGAGAATACCAGGAAAACAAATTGCTCGCAAGACGCCTTTTCAGGAAATACATTAAAAAGAAGAAAAAATTAAAATGGGGAGCTTCTTCAAATTTATGTGAAGATCGAATCACAAAATTGCTTCTAAAATAGTACTTCTTAACCACACAGACAATCAGTCAAAACTAAAGTGTTGGCTCTGTAAACTGAGAAGAGCATAAACCATTTTGCAGTCTTTCTCTATGTGCATTTGTTGTGCTTAGATCTCCCAAACCCCGGCAGCAAACTCCAGATTGTGGGAAAATCCATGCACCCGCAGATGTTGCAAAGATAGGAGAGGCCAGGAGAACACCAAGAGCAGCGGGACAAATACCAGCCCGAGAGACAAAGAGCCAGGAGACACATGCAAAGGCCCAAATATATCCGATCCCAGACAGAAAAGGCTATCTGAACATAAAACGTCTCACTTGTACCAAGGTCTTCAGGGCTCCTGGTGTTTTCAGTGCGTAAGAACTGGGGACATTTCTTCCTTGGTGGGAATGGTGATGGC
Organism: Larus michahellis; assembly: GCF_964199755.1. NCBI lineage: Eukaryota > Metazoa > Chordata > Aves > Charadriiformes > Laridae > Larus > Larus michahellis. The sequence goes on from NC_133904.1 coordinate 46,587,291, forward strand.
AAGCAAAGTTCTTCCGTGGCTTGTCAGAATCGCACATGGGAATAATCCACTTTTTACTTAAAACAGAGAGCCATCTGTTTCTTAAGTGATATTACACTACATCGCCGATCCTCAGCTTTTTTTTCAATACATTTCATGATGCTAATCGTGAGAATCCTCCCCTTGATGTTTTCCAGAGTCCGTATATTTTCACTCCAGAAGCTTGACAACTATTGGAGGCTGAAAGAGCAAAAACAACGGAATCCACATCCACTTGGCAGGTACCTGCATGGATTCGTGGCAACAGCTAGTTTTCTGGGATGGGGGGTGTTTGCATCATTTACAGGGGATACCATAAGATACAGTTGTGAATCCTGGGTTTGTGCCTCTGGGTTTTTGCCATCATTTCTGAAGCTCAGAGCAGCTTTGCAGTAAAGCTAGACTATCATTATTACTGTGTAGCTGGTAGGAAGAGTGACTTCATACGCTCATCTGTGTCCAAGAGGAAAAAAAAAAGAGGTTCTTAGAACTAATGGTACTAATCTTTCAGAAAATCCAATTAAGGCTTTACACCAGCTCTTTGAAAAGCGATGCACACAACCTTACTTCTGCAGGAGACACTTCTCACAAGCCGACCCCATGAAAAGGCATCCTACACGCAGGCTTTTCCCCAAGTAGGTACGCGAAGAACAATTTGTAACATGGTTAACGCTTGGCCACACAAACGCCCTCCTTGTCTCTACGGGTTTCTTTGCACCCCTCCGAAACACCTCTCCGATCCCTTCCCGTCATGTTCCCTTCCCTCGTACCTGGGGCTGCGGCTCGTTCCTGCAGGGCTGTGCTGTGCCCATGTCACTAGGCTGGGGCTTCTGGGCCACACGCGAGGAGGGAGCCCCCATCGAGCTTCAGACAGGCTGTCTCCAATGATGCAGGTGGGATCACTGAGACCTACGAGTGTTTAAATAGGCGCTTTGCACATATTTTGCAGTATCTCCCTCTATTTTTACCTTTTCAGGTGTTAGCTGTGCGTCTTTATTATTTTAAAGGCTCTATTACTTGTCATTAAAAACCAACTTGGTGTTTCATCCATAGTGAAAGCCTACAAGGTTTCTCCATAAATTCCTCTCCAATGGCCAGGAAGAGCTGGGCCCAGCATGGCCCGGGGGGTGGCAGCCCCTGCCCGCCACCTTCCTGCCCCACTGGCACCAACGAACGGTGAGGTCTGTGGGACGGGCAGCGACGCCATCCTCACCTTGTGCACTAATCCTTTGCCTTCTCCAGCTGCTTTGCCGGCGGGAGGTGGGGTTCTCTGGCCACTCAGGCCGTATGGTGGACACTGCCAAATTTTGCTTGGCTGTACTTAGTTTTCTATTTTTATCTTCTATGGCTTGTAAAAATGCTTTTAAAAGACTGGATGTGATTCTTCCTTTTCCCGACTGGGTCCACTTCTCCATTTGCAGCAAATTATTATTTTTTTCCCTTTGTCTCCAAAGGGGTTGAAATTAATGGGCTTATTTTAACTTATCTCAAATGAGTATGATTCCATTACCTGGCTGCCTGGGAATGGAGCCTACCAGAAGTTGCTTTAAGACTCTTATTACAGGACCAGTAAGGGGAGCTCAAGTCTTGTTTACAGTCGGTCCTACACTAATTATATCTGCTATCTGTTTGGTCTTTTTCAACCTTGTGCTGTGACCAGAGCAGTGGTACGGACCCACTGTTTCTCTCTGGTGGCGAGTGGGGATTATTCCAAGGTGTGGAGCAGAGGGAGCTGGGAGCAAAGTCTCCCACTCGGTGAGGAGAGCGCACCTGGTTCCCGCGGGTGTGCGGTGAAAGGTACGCGGGTGCTGAGTTAGGCAGCCCCCCTCCCTTCTCCAGGCCCAGCTGGAGGAACCTGTTGACCAGCGCGCAACGAAAAGGAGCGGATTTTCCGCTGAATTCCGCCCAGCTGCGCGCAGTCCACGGGCTGCGAGCCGGGGAGGAGAGAGGGGAGCCATCCCGGCCCGGGGCTGCACGACCACGCTCCCTCGGCAGCCGGGGCCGCCCGCCTCCTCCGCCAGCTCGGGGAACCGGAGCAGCCGCGCTCCCGCTCCGCTCCGCCCGGCCGGGCGCTCGCCTGGAGGCCGCGGTGACGGGCGCTGTGTCCCGGCGTGCCGAGCCGGGCACTCCCGTCCCGCTCCGCTCCGCTCCGCCCGCGGGGGCCGACGCCGGTGAGACGCCGAGCCCAGAAATTGCGGCGAACGCCGGCGGCGGCGCTGCGGATCCGCAGGCCGCGCTGGCCCGGGGCCGCCCCGCGGGCTCCGCTCGCCGCCCCCGCCGCCGGAGAGGTAGCCGAGCCGAGGGCAGGGCGGGCGCCGCTTCCCTCCGCAGCGGGTCACCGGATTAATCATTGCATAGCCCCCGGACCGCGCCGGCGGCGCGGGGCGGTCTCCTCCGCCGCACCTCCTTCCCCGGCAGCCTGCCTCCCGCTCTCCCTCCGCCGCCGCTCACACGGACCGCAGGCAGCTGCCCGCCGCAGCCGCACCTGCCCGCTCTCCCGGCGCCAACTTTTCCTGCCTGTTGCACGCACCGAGTATCCCGCCCGCCGCCGCCGCTCCCGCGGGGATGGACGCCGCGGGGCAGCACGGCTGCTAGCCGGGACGGCGGCCGGCCGGCCGGGGGGTGCTTGCCGGGGCTCTCCGCCCCCACCTCGTCTGCCGCTACCGTTTTCGCTGTCCCGCTCTCTGCGGGTATGGAGGTGCAGCTGGGAGTCGGCCGCGTCTACCCGCGGGCGGGTGGCAGGACCTTCCGCGGGGCTTTCCAGAGCTTCTTCCAGAGCGTCTGCGAGGCTTTCCAGGCGCCGCGGGAGGAGCCGGGCACCAGCCAGCAACCGCCGGCGTGCGCGCCCTGCCCGCCGAGCCCCCCGCCGCCGCCGGGCTCGCCCGCCTGCCTGCCGCCCCAGGAACCCCGCGGCGCCGGGAAAGCGCTGCCGGTTGGCGGCCCGGCCGCGGGCTCGCCCTTCCCCTGCGCCGGCGAGCTGAGGGAGCTGCTGTGCGAGGCGGGAGCGCTGCCGTTGCTGCCGCCGCCCGAGGCCGAACCGGCGCCCAAGGAGGACCCTCTGGGCGACAGCGCCAAGCAGCTCTGCAGAGCGGTGTCCGCTTCCATGGGCCTGGCCCTGGAGGCGCTGGAGGCGCCGGGAGAGCCGCTGCCCCGCGAGGACTGCATGTTCGCGATGCCCGCCGAGCCGCCCCGCGCCCCGCGACCCCCCGGCGGGGACCCGCCGGAGACCCCGCCCGCCCCGCCCGCCTTCGCCGCCGAAGCCGCCCTGGCCGTCGACGTGGCCGCCGGGCCGGGGCTCTACCGCGGCTCGCCGGGGCACGCGGCTCGGCCGCCCACCGCCTTCAGCTTGGCGCCGCCGCCCGCCCGCATCAAGCTGGAGACCCCGCCGGGGCCGGGACCGGCGGCGGGCGGTGTCTGGGGCGGACCGTGCCGCTACGGAGCCGAACTGGCCCCGCCGGGCCCCGCGCCCCCCTGGCCCGCCTTCTTCGCCGAGGAGGGGCAGCTGTACGGGCCCTGCACCGAGCCTCCCGCCGGCCCCTTCGGCTGCGGGCGCGGACCGACCGCCGAGACCGCCGACTTCCCCGCAGACGGCTGGTACCCGGCGGGCCGGGCGCCCTTCGCCGCCCCCGCCGCCTGCATTAAGAGCGAGCTGGGGCCCTGGGCCGAGGGCTACGCCGGCGCCTACGGCGACGTCCGGTGAGTACCCGCGTCCCAACAGCTTCCCGCAGCCCATCGGCATCCCGCATCCCGCCGGCATCGGCATCCTGGACCCGGCATCCCGCATCCCACGGCTTCCCGCACCCCGCCGGCATCGGCATCCCGCATCCCACGGCTTCCCGCACCCCGCCGGCATCGGCATCCCGCATCCCACGGCTTCCCGCACCCCGCCGGCATCGGCATCCCGCATCCCACGGCTTCCCGCACCCCGCCGGCATCGGCATCCCGTACCCTGCATCCTGCATCACACTGGCATCCCGCATCCCACCGGCACCCCTCGCCCCCCCATCCTCCCCGCCGCCTCCCGCAGCTGCCCCGGCAAATGCGGCGGGTCCCCCCCGCCTCTGTCCCGGCTGCCCCTGGCTTGATTCACCTCTCCGGTGTCGGAGCTTTCCCTTTTTACCAAAATGCTGTCACTTGTGCTGGGCAAGATTGTGCCAGAAATACTGCGCTAAGCTCCTGGTGTTCTCCACCACCCCCTTTATGGGTTTGTCTCGTTTTGTTATGCGTCTGTTATACCCCTTCTCTCGGCTGCTCTAAGTGTGTGGGAATCAGGATGCCGCGCTTCGAGCACAGACCAATACTGAGAGTAAGTTAAAATTCTCCCTGCACTTTGCTGTCACACGAGCTAGCTGTGCAGAACATGCTGCAACTGCTGAATGTATAGGCAGAGAAATACTGCATGTGCTTTGAATCTCAGTTTTAAGTACAGATAGAAGATACATTTTGAAGTAGATAGAAGAATATTTAGGAGTACGGCAAAGGCAGAAGAGTTCATGTGTTTGAAAAGAAGGATTTGATCAGAAGTAATTTTTTCTGGTGGATTAACCTCAAAAAAAGGAGATTAATTGTCTCTGTAAAATAAGTATACGCAAACAGTGGGCATACTGCATCATCACCTTCCATCATGGCAAAATCCATTACTGTGTGAGAGAATCACTGCAGCTGATAGAAATGGGAGGGAGAACATGAATGCAAAAGGATTTTTCTGCTGGCTCGGAGGTAGCCCCAGCCACAGGTGGCTGGTAGCAGCCTCGGCCGGGGTTTGCATCGCTGGAGTTTCACATCCATATGCTCACCCTGTGGTACTCTGCGTGATGGGAGCAAAGATTAAAACAAACTGATTTTTCCCTTTAAATTAGCACAGGGCAAAGGCATCACACTCCTGCTTCTGTGCCTGTTTTGCGGCTTTAAAATGCTCCCAGCTTTGTTTGGGCAGTGTAGTAATTATCATCCACACAACTGTTTACTTGGGAATTTTATGAAGAAGTTGAGGGCTTCACAAAAAAAAGGGTTAAAAATAAGGAAAGGACCAAATGAGTGTCGTACCGGTGGCGGGAGTTGTGTGTACCCTGTGTATCTTCCTCTGGAGCCTGGATAAATCTCTGCTGAAATCAGTGCAGAGTGAGCAGGGATGAGTGAAGTTGGAAAAGTTCAACTGCCGAAATGCAGTCAATGGATGATGCAGGTTCTTGATAGCAAAAGGTTGTAATGGTTTGTTTGCCTGCGAAGCCCGTGCGATAGAGCCCCGCACAGATAGGGAATATTGTGCTAAGGAGAAGAGGTTTGGGCTTCCGTGGTGGTCAGCGGGCAGTCCTGTGGGCTGGACCTGGGCAGAAGGTAAATTTTCCCCGAGCCTTGCCATAGAGATAAATGATGCCTCCCTTATACCTGTGGGAAATGCTGTATCCTCCTCTTCCTTGCGGCTCCGTTCAGTGTTGTGTCCATGTCCCTGCTTCCCCTGGCACAGCAGCTCCGAGGGGACCTGGGCTCCTGCTGGCAGACTTCTTGCAGGGATCAGCGGAGTCGGAGCTGGCACAGAGAGCTTTTAAAATACCATTATCTTGTCCTTTGAACTACATTGCTCGTACAGCGTTACCTAGCTGCTGCGAGTGAGCGACGGGACTGGCGGTATTTATACCCCTCTCTGTGCTTGGATGTGACTTTAAAACGCTGTAAGGAAAGCAGAACGCTCCATTGTGGTCTGTCTAAAGCTGTGCGGGTTAATTGCTGCCAGGTTTCTATTTCATCCCAGCATAGTCTCCATTAACTTTACAGCGCGGTGCCTATCAATTGCCATGGCTTTTGATTTTCTCCTAGACAGGCAGCGGTGCCGGTGCAGTGAGCAGCCTCTGCTGCAGCTGGAGCTGATGGCAGCAGATCGTGTACCAGCTTCCCAGGCAGCAGCGCTCGTACGGAAAGAGGGTCATGGGAGCTAAAACGCTTTGTAGTGAAGTTTCCTCAGGACGGTCTGCTTTGGACCTGTACTCCCCTGGTATCTTCTAGTGCTAGGTTTAAGTTCCTGCCCTACGTGGCGTTGCACAGAAAGCTTTACCCTCTCAGCCTCACAAAGTGTAGTCTCAGCGTTTTCTTGAAGGGCACCACTGTGGGCTCGCTGCAGCTTTACCAGCCTGAGGAGATCAGCGTTCCAGATCCCCGTGCCGCTGCAGTGCTGGCAGCTGCAGATGCAGCCCAGTCTTCGTTGAAGACGAATATGGAGCATTTTAAGGTGTGTTGATCCTAGCTCTTTCCCTTTGTGAACAGTCCTGCTTTGGGCTGGCAGGGCTGCATCTCTTCCCTCCAAAGTGAAGCTCTCTTCAAAACCCTGTCTCTGCTCTGGTGCAGTCTGGGTTGGCGTAGATTGGTATTTTTGAAGTTAGAGACAACCCCCGGCCTCCCTTCGTATATGACACTAAAGCACGAACAGTTTCTTACTATTTTGGGGGAGTTGTTTACATTTTCCCTTCATGTAAACTACTATTGATTTGGGTTTTGGGGTTCCTAGTAGCAGAGTTTAACTCTAAAGCCGTGAGAAAGGGGGACTGGGCTGCTTGAAGGACCATTAATGGAAAATCAGGCGCTGGCTTCCACCTCGGTCCAGGATACAACACGCGCAGCTCATAAAACAAATGCTGTCACCCGCCGGGGGAAGCCGGCACATCCGACAGGACCGAGTGAAGGTGCCCCCTCGGCAGGAGCCGTCCTCGCCGCTCCGTGGCATGGTCAGGGGTCTCCCGGGGTGCGGCGTGGGACGGGTGCTCGGAGCAGCGCCCCTGTGGATCCGCGACTGCTGCCGGCCCCTTGGCGTGTGCAGAGACGGGGTTTGTCTGGGCTTAGAGGCACCGAAACATTGCAGAGGAAGCAAAATAGGCATTAACGCAATTTGAATTAATTTAAAGCTTTTGATATGCTGTACCTGATTTTGCCAGTAATGATTACATATAATTAGCAAATTAATCCAAGCTTTTGTTACACTACAGACTCATAGCTGTTTATCTTCGTGTTCTTGTTATTGCATAATTATTACCAGCAGTCTTTGGTGTGACTAAATAATCAGTTTTAAGGGTGAGACGCGGCATTGATAGAATAAATCCAAGGTTACCATGTCAAAATGACTTGTAAGACCAAAACACAGCACCGGGTTAGTGGTGTAGGTGGTTTAAGCTAAAATGGACTCAAGAAGGAGCTATTACTGAAGCAATGGCAACAAAGGTGATAAATGAATTTAGGGGGGTGGTTGGCTCAGAAAAATCTAGCTGTCCATGTAGTTTCAGACTTTTTTTTTTTAAGTGGCATTTGCTATTACTGCTGCTACCTGTTTGGTATCCCTGTGTTTGCTGGTTACGCTTACCTGCAGATTCCTTTCTTTGGTTCGGTTGCAATCAGCTTGGCCGAGCGCCATGTGTTTATGCATCACCTGGCATAATGGCTATATAATCTTGTTGTGACCAGCTATGTAATTGTGATCCTGCTTACAGATAATACCTGTAATAATTTCTACCTACTGAAGGAGATAAGTCTCATATAAAAAGATCAAGGGCAGGTTATTACACTAACAGATGAGAGAAGGCAGGAGGCTGTTCTCTGGGCTGCCCTTGCTCCCAGCTGCCGTCCGGCCGGTGCCCGCCTGGGCGCTGCTCTGGCATCCCCTTCCCCAGGAGAGGTCTGGGGGACCCTCAGGTCATCATTGGTGGGACTTAAAAGCCCTTGGGAAGGGGCTGAGTCCACTGTTGTCAGTATGACCTTTCTGTGCAGGCGAAAGGCGGTATTATGTAAATATTTCTTTCGAAGACAAGCCGTGCATGGATGAATGCTCATTCTGAAGCCTGTCCCTCTGGCCAGCTTCGTGGTCCACAGCTGCTGGTACGGACCCATGGATTGTGAACCTCGGGTGGCTGAGAACGTCATTGACCTGCTAAAGCTTTTTGATGATTCCCGATAAAAGCAGAAGAGAAAGCATTAAAAAAAAAAAGTTCTTCCTCATCACCTTTCAGTTCTTGTTTTTAATTCTTTAGGCTTACACTCCTGTTACCAGGGCTCTCGGCTGGAATCAGGTCCTTCTCCCGAGGCGCAACTGAGGTTTTGCTCTTTTCAGGAGACCTTGGGCATTGTGTTCTGAGGTTTCTGCGTAGGTACGAGTCATTGTGGGGCAAACGCACGCTGTCTTCACAGCACTGCATCTTCCCCAGGTAATGCCCATTTCTTGTCTCCCTTATTTAGTAGGTGATGGGGTTGGTCTCTTGTCAGACCTTGTTTGGAACACCAGATTCCGTATTTTTCCTGATGACTTCCAGATTTTAGGCAAGTCTTGGGTAGCAGCGAGTTCAGTGGTGTACGCTTAAATCATGGTCATCTGTGTTTTCATGTTGCGCCAGGCCAGCTTGCATCGCTGTTGTTCGTCGGGAGTGACTATGCCTTAAATTAGCAGTTAATTTTCCAGGTTGCAACAGAGATCCCAGCAAGTTTACAGCAGGAGAAATCTTTCGTAGGACACGCCTGAAAAGTATCCTGAATTCATGTAGGTGCTTGCCAAGCTGCCTTCAGTCACTGCTAACCGTCGGGCTTCTCACAGTCAAAGGGGGAGCCCAGGGTGGAAGAGGGGACCCCAGATCCTGCGATACTTGGCTGACGGGCTCCGTGGCGTCAGTGGCTGCTGGATCTGGCCACTGATTTAAAGCCTGTAGATCTGCAGGGTTTATAACTGCGTGCGAAAGGTCTCCTGCAGCCAAGTTTTGTCCCTGCTTGCCAAACCAGTGCTCCGCTTTTCCGTGCAGAATCAGATCCACATGGAGCACAGCTGAGTCACGGGTGGCTTCTGGAGTACGGGGCAGGGCCGGCGGGGCTGCCTTTCAAACCGCCTAAACACGGAGGGGAAAGAAGCAGAAGACTCAGGCAAAGCTCAGGAGGGATCAGAGCTGAGCTTTCCCCAGGTTACAGCGTTAATTAAAAGCTGCTTTCATAGGTTCCCTACCGACAGGCAGGAGAAGGCTGTTGCAAATGCAGCACAAAACGCCCGTCCTGCACCAGTGCTGTGTCTGGCTTGGAGAACTCGGGACGCATTTAAAAGCGAATTGGCACGCTACCAGGCTATGGCATCTGTCCTGGCTCGAGTTAAGGTTGTGAAACAAGTGATACACTGGGGCAGGGTAACCAGAGTAGCCGGGATGTTCAAGTTCTGCTCAAAGCTTATTCTCACAGGGTAACAGCGGGCACAGCAAACCCCTCGTGGCCAGGGAGAGCAGCAGAGATGGGCACTGCCAGCTTTCCCCGCGGTTGGTGTGGCCGCTGGGTCACCCAGTGCCAGGACACAGCGGTTGCGGTTCCTTTTCCTTGCTCCTAAGAGTTGCTGTCAGAAGGGTTGTGGCGTGCAAGCCAAAGCTCATTTCTTTTTTTCCAAGCTTAGCCGGTTAACTTGCTTTCATTTCCTTTTGAGGGCGATGATTTATTTAGTGTTTCCCATGAGTTAGTTTTCATTTAAATCAATAAACAAGGTTATCCTTTTTCACATTTAGTCACCTAGACTCAGCCCACGGTGGCCTGAGGGCAGCAAGTGTCCCTTTCTGAGGATGGGCTGTTTGACTTGATGCTGGGTGTGCGTTGGGATCTGCTCCAGGAGCGTGGGTGCTGGTGGGGTAACACACAGAGAGACTGGCTGTCAGAAGACACTCCAGATCCAGGATTGTGGTCCTTGTGTTGACACACTGGCGGCATCCATAGGCATCAAAAAAGCGGCGGTACTCTCAATCCTCACCCAGGTTTGTACTTGCCGGTGCAGCAGCCCGAGTGCGGTGTTGGAGGTGGGGAACTGGGGAACAGCTCTGCCCAAGGGGCTGGCATGGTCCTCTGCCATGCTGTTAAACTGGGGTTTATGTCCTTGGCAACGAATGAAGGAAAAATAACTGTTTAGAATGTTCTTTATTTTCCAACTTGCTCCTTCCGCTCAGTTGATGTTGGTTCTGGAGTTTTCCTAGTGTTTCCGTATACCAAGTTTCATAAAATGGGCTCCCTCTTTCCCCCTCCCTCCTCTGTCTGTCCCTCCCTGTCTTCCCTCTCTTGCCGACTCTCCCACTCTCCAGCTCTCCCTACCTACTGGGAAGTGGAGATGCGTCACCTTGTTAAGGGACAGCTCTGGAGGGCGCACACACGCGGTGTGTTTGTGTGGGACCTGCCTGTCTGCTCTTACAACACAAACCTTCTATTTGCTTTTTTACCCGTTCATTACGAGACTGTTCAAGGGCAGATGTTCCCCCATCCACCTGTGTGCTTTCCCATCCTCTTCTCCCCGTGTCTTGAATTTCTGAGCTCTTACACCCTCTGGAAACTGGTTCCAGCGTCTCATGCTTGATATCAACAGTGATTGCTTCCCCCGCACCCCCACTTACTCTTAAGTGCTGGTTGCAACGAAAGCATATGCTCTACAAGACACTTGGCATGGAAAGCAGTGGCTGAGAACTTGGAAAACTTTACCAAAGAAATAATACATAAAAAGCTGTAATTGGTATTGTTGGGTTTGAATTGTACAAGCATTTTGTTTACTCTGTCCTGTATTACCAAGGGCTTCTGGGCAGGAAGCAGTGGATTTGCCCATGGCAGCTACTCTCCCACTTGTACAGCCTTTACATTTTTTCTGCTGCTTGCGGCATTCACTGGTATTTATTTCTTACGCAGATGCTGGCTGTGCTCTGCGTTACTTCTTACAGGCAGTCTATAGTGTAACCCATTGATTTTCCTGTTCTGAGAACTTCATTTCAGCTGAAGAGAGCTAGTTAAAAAGCGGTAGTCATTCAGTGCTTTTCCTGAGGTCGAAAGGGCAATATATTTCAAAATACTGATTGTGAATGAGAGAGAAGGCGTGTTTTGTAGCTCCCGTAGGAACCTGTGGCTTTGCATATTGCCGTATCTGAAAGAAGACTGCGCCGGTGCACAGCTGCGCCTTTCCACCCACGTTTCCTTCTCGGGAGGCTATGGAGATGGGCATCGTCCCCCGGTGCGGCATCACCCGCTCCCTCGGGACGTGCCTCCTCTGGGGCTGCACGCTGAGCTGGGATAATGGTGCTGCTGCCAGCGGGTGCCTGACAGCGTGGTCACGCTCGGTGACGATCTGTCACCACGCTGCCAAAAGCGCCTGTGGGCATCGTGGCGTAGGAGATATCGGCAGAGGGCAGGGGACGTGCCGTGCCGAGGAGCCCGGGAGCCTCCGACAGGTTGGTGGGCGCTCCTGTCGGGAGCGCGCCACTGCTGCCAGCCTGTCCCTGTGGCATGGAGCTGGCGATTCCTGGAAGTCTCTGGCCCCTTGCTGCAGATTGAGGACGCTGTGGGGCAGTCCCGGGAAGAATTAAAGCAGAAACAGTGTAGCGAGGCGGTGAATGCTGAATGCCATCCATTGCCCAGGCAGCCCCTCCGGATGATGCGCAACTCCCCTGGCCTCCGCTCCGAGGACCCTCCAAGGCCACGCTTAGCTCCAGGCAGGAGACAACAGTTCGCTCTGTGTCCCTTCCCAGGGTGGCACCTTTGAATCGCGTCTCTCAGGCAAACGAAAGGCAAAGGCACCGCAGTACTTCGAGAGCGAATTTCAGACGGGCAGTCCAAGGGAAAAGCACAGTGAAAACTGGAGCCCATCAGCAATCAGTCTGTGCATGGTGCGGGGGGGAGAACAGGCATGCGGGGGAACTGGGAAGAACGCTGGAAATGTTGCTATTTGTTGCAGGAAGAAATTCCGATATTTCTTAAAATGTTGGAAACTTTTTTTTAGTCATATGGGAACATTTTGTTTTGGTATGGTGAAAGCGGTTTAATTTCACTAGGGTTAAAAGTAATTTGTAATAGCGGGTGGTAGTTGAGTTCCATGTATTTTTCTGCCATTCACGTTAATTACATTCTTGTCTAAGCACTGAGCTTCGCTTGCAATTTATAAACTGCTGATTTTAAAATGGCTGTCCTAATTTGCCATTTCTGTATTGGCAATTGGTGTTCTAGTTGGCTTTCAGTCTGTACTTGGCACACTGGCTGGTGCCTGTCTGCTGGGCTGCTTTGGTGGGCTGTTTAGTTAGAAATGGATACTTCCCGCTTGTGATTGGAGGCTAAAATTACAAAGATAAATATAAAAGAAAAAAAATCATATTATTTTATCATCCTGTGGAACGTTTTTGAATTTTTCAAGGGAGCATTTGCTGAAAGAAAACTATTCTGTGGGAGACTTTCTACTACTTTTAGTAAAAACTGTTTGTTTCTGTGAGTTTGATCTCTGCTCAAACAGATCCCAAAGATCTGTGCAGTGGTTGTAGGACTCTGACAGTTAAACACTGGAAATATGTAGCAAAGCACCTTCCCTCGGCAGGTGGAGGGAGGGGATTCTGCCCCTCTGCTCCGCTCTGGGGAGACCCCACCTGCAGTGCTGTGTCCAGCTCTGGAGCCCCCAACATCAGAAGGACATGGACCTGTTGGAGCGAGTCCAGAGGAGGCCACGAAGATGCTCAGAGGGCTGGAGCCCCTCTGCTGTGAGGACAGGCTGAGAGAGCTGGGGGGGTTCAGCCTGGAGAAGAGAAGGCTCTGGGGAGACCTTAGAGCCCCTGCCAGAACCTAAAGGGGCTCCAGGAGAGGTGGGGAGGGACTCTGGATCAGGGAGTGTAGCGCTAGGACAAGGGGTAACGGTTTTAAACTGAAAGAGGGGAGATTTAGATGAGATACCAGGAAGGAATCCTTTGCTGTGAGGGTGGTGAGCCCCTGGCCCAGGTTGCCCAGAGAAGCTGTGGCTGCCCCATCCCTGGAGGGGTTCAAGGGCAGGTTGGACGGGGCTTGGAGCAACCTGGTCTGGTGGGAGGTGTCCCTGCCCAGGGCAGGGGGATGGCACTGGATGGTCTTTAAAGTCCCTTCCAACCCAAACCATTCTATGACTCTATGAAAATGAAGTTCCCCCTTGCACAGGCATTCAGTGCGAGGCCTGGGAGCATCTTTCCCAGTGAGATGCTCCCAGGTGGGGCTGTGGTGTTGGCTGGGACCGTGTCCCCGCTGCGTGGGGCTCAGCCCGCAGCCCTGGGAGCTGCCAGGCTGCACCTTCCCCAAGGCAGCAGGCGGGACCCCAGGGGTTGAGAGAGGGGATGCTCCTCTGCAACAGCACCAGGACAGTGTGATGCAGCTCAGCTGGTGCACAGTAATTTGTGAGTGTAATCTGCACTGCAGTAGTTCATAGAGGTCCTGAGCAGCCTCTGGCCCTTGTCACGCAGTTCCTCAAACCCCTCCTTTGCTGTTACAGCTCACAGACATCTTGACATAATAGCCCAATAAACCTCACACATCCGCATTTACATGAGTTTTTTAAAGGAGGATTTTAGTGTTTGGTATATTGCAAGATGGTTTACATGCCTTGAGAGGTATCAGCTTTACCTGTTTGCTCTATTCCCTCTGCATTCCTCTGTTGGATTTTCGGAGTGTTGGCAGTCTTGAACGCATTTGCAAGTGGAATAAAAACAGCTCGACATCGTAAGCCAGAAGGCAACGCTAAGCAAGAAGCATCAGATGAACCTAGCTGCCTGCCGGGCTTATGAGACATGGTCTTTTCATCCTCGTTTGGTTTATTTCAATATTTTTTTGCAATTTAAAGTGAATTTTCTTTTTTTGAATAATGTTTTCTGCCAAAAGGGACGTCTGCACCAGAAACTGACACAAAATGAACACTGTAAAGTCATCTGGGACAGACCAACCAGCTTGTGTCAGCCGGGAAGAGGCGGCTCTTTGACACCACGTTGAATTGGTGATGTGATGCAGAGGACATAGAATCATAGAATCATAGAATTGTTGAGGTTGGAAGGGACCTTTAAGATCATCGAGTCCAACCTTTAGCCTACCCTGACAAGAGCCACTTCTAAACCATGTCCCTCAGTGCCCCATCTACCCTTTTTTTAAACACCTCCAGGGATGGTGAATCCACCACCTCCCTGGGCAGCCTCTTCCAATGTTTAATAACCCTTTCAGTGAAAAAATGTCTCCTAATATCTAATCTAAACCTCCCCTGATGTAACTTGAACCCGTTTCCCCTCGTCCTATCACTTGTCACCAGGGAGAAGAGGTCAGCCCCCATCTCTCTACAACCTCCTTTCAGGTAGTTGTAGAGGGTGATAAGGTCTCCCCTCAGCCTCCTCTTCTCCAGGCTAAACAACCCCAGCTCCCTCAGTCGTTCTTCATAAGGTTTGTCCTCCAGACCCCTCGCCAGCTTTGTAGCCCTTCTCTGGACACGCTCCAACACCTCAATGTCCCTCTTGTAGCGAGGGGCCCAAAACTGAACGCAGTACTCGAGGTGGGGCCTCACCAGTGCCGAGTACAGGGGGATGATCACTTCCCTAGTCCGGCTCACCACACTATTCCTGATACAGGCTAGGATGCTGTTGGCCTTCTTGGCCACCTGGGCACACTGCTGGCTCATATTCAGCCGGCTGTCAACCAACACCCCCAGGTCCTTTTCTGTCGAGCTGCTTTCGAGCCACTCTGCCCCAATCCTGTAGCGCTGCATGGGGTTGTTGTGTCCCAAGTGCAGGACCCGGCATTTGGCCTTGTTGAACCTCATACCATTGGTCTCAGCCCATCGGTCCAGCCTGTCCAGATCCCTCTGCAGAGCCAACCTACCCTCAAGCAGATCAACACGCCCGCCCAGCTTAGTGTCATCTGCGAACTTACTGAGGGTGCATTCGATCCCTTCATCCAGATCATTGATAAAGATATTAAAGAGAACCGGCCCCAGCATGGGCACCTTTCTTTGTTCTTATCATTACCATTTGCCAGGCGTGATCTCCTCTCACCTTGGATGAACCCATTTCTACACCATATTCATAGGAATGCAGCAATGGCAAAGTTTTCTGCATGGGTACCGGATCCTTTCCAGCTGTTTTTTTTTTTTCTTCAAGAGAGCTAGGAGACAGCGTGCACAAGAGGCAGATGTTCTCTCTCCCTTTTTAGTGGAGCATTTATGCCTGGTAAACAATTAAGAGACAGATAACAGACTCTCTTAATACCTGGCCAATGCAGGCGTGCTATCCTGTCTCTGCTGACTGTCTTCCTCTTGGTGTCACAGCTGTTGGATTGCAAACCAAACTGCCGTATTGCAACTTCTCGTTGCCACCAGGGGTCAAGAGGCAGCTCCGGAGTGCAACTCGCTGGCTTCTGCCAGATGTGTCTGTAGAAGATGTTTGGCAGTGTCTTTCTGAGTCTCTGCTTCAGCTGGATCTTCTCCTCCTCCTGCATGGGCTGGCACAGATACCAGCAGGGAACGCCTGGAAGGTCCTCTCTGGCCACTACAAATGTTCTGCCTGGGAAGCATATGCAGCAGCATGGACTTAGAGGGACCGATAACCTGCTCAGAGTCCTCCTCTATAGCCCAGGCTTCATGGTCCAGTGAGCAATGAAGGGGGGGAGGCCACAGGGCCACTGTCTGGATCTCGCTAGTGTTCTTTTAAGAAGTCTTGAGGACAGCAGTGGATGTGTTACCTTCCAGTATGCCGGTAGGATGTGGTGAGTGCCGAGAGGTCGCACCGCCAGGGGTTAGGATGCTGCCACACCGATGCTGACATCCAGCATTCACCCGTGGGGTGTCCCTGCCCTGCTACAGCTCACATCAGGTGGAAGCACTACCAAATCCGGGTCCTGCTTCCTTTCCCTCTCATCCTCGGCTGCGAGGGCGGACCAGCCAGTACCTCAGTCTGTGCTGGGCCTGGCACGCTGCTCCGTGCGGTTTGGTTGTTGGATGCAGGATGCTGTGCATGTGCGGTACCGTATGGAGCACCGTGTTGCATGTGCGCGTACCATCCCTGCTTCTCTTCTGCAGCCCAGGGGAGCCCTGATGGCTGCAGCCTCCCGCTGCGTGCTCCCTGGGCACTGCAGGAGGTACCCCCCTGCATCAAGTATTGTCACACGTACGGGTCCTTGCAGAAGCTTGTTTTGCTCTGCATAAGAGCTTTAAATTAATTAATAGAAAGTGTAACAGCATGTGACACTGAATATGAACAGTAGGAGGACACAAAGAACTTCTACCTGATACCCAGAAGCACAGTCATTTTCTTGTAGGTTCAGATCTTTTGCAGAGATGGGTCATATGACACACAGCTGAATAAAAAGCCTCATTTATTTGAGGGAGTGAGAAGCAAATCTTGGATTTTACATACCCACAGGGGTGAGAATGATATACTTTCAGTGCCCTCATCACTCACAGTTTTGAGTTAGCACCTAAGTGAGGAGGGTGGCAGGGGCCTCCCCTTGGACGTCCGGAGGCCTCGGTCTCGCAGGCTGCGGTCGCAGAGCGGTGAGCCTTGCTTTGGAAAGAGTTTTGGGGTCCAGGGGTAGGAAGTCAGGTCTGATTGTTGCCAGTATTTGCTCGGAAAAGCTAAAGCCTGTAAAAGAAGTTGGTTTGTGAACTTCAGATTTGCGCTGTGCAGCAGAAAGTATAAATTCTGCTTGGAGAAAAAAAGAGCCTGAGGGAGGAGCTGAGGCGTCCCTGCGTGGCTGGCGGTGCCGCTGGCAGCAGCGGTGTCCTGCTGAGCGGGGCAGGGAGCCCCATCCATTATTGCGCTCATGTGCTGACAGCAAAGGATCCTTGTGATAGCTTGTGGTCCTGGAGGGAATCCCAAGAGCCGAGGCTGAGGCTGCGGGAGGCATTCATCCTCTGCTTGATCTCACGCAGAGGGAGTTAAAGCAGCCGGGCAAGCTGGAGTCTGGTGGGGCGCGTGAGCTGCTCTTGACCAGGTGAAAACATCTCTCTTTCGGGAGGGAGGTGTTTCAGGGCTTGGGATTTACAGAATACACAGCAGTACTGATATAGGGGAAGGGAAAAAAAATGTAGAGATTATGGCCGTTTTCCACCATCCGATGATTCTCAGTATTTTGAGAAGCTGGTTGTGACAACAGGGGGGACCCAAAGGGAAACAGAATATGGTCAACGGCTATTTTATCCTTTTATCCTCCTTTGGCCAGGATGGGGTTGTAGTGCTCTGTCAGTTGGTGTCACCGCTCTGCACCGCCTGCCAGCATCACCGCAGGCTTTTCCGGCTGTCGCCGTGGGGTGGCTGGACGCCGTAATCTGTTCTGCTATCAACGTACAGAGTCAATTGCTCTTCAGCCGAGGAGAGAAGAGTTCGTTTAGATTAGTGAGTCTGTCGCAGCGCTCACAAGTATGAAAAAAGCCCGAGGGCTGCGAGCAGCCCGGCCAGCCCTGTGTGGCCGCGGGCAGTTGGGCACAGCCGTGCCATAGCCACCGTGCCACGGCATCCCAGGGGGGAACGGAGAAATCCCTCCTCAGTAAGTAAAAGGTTGAGGAATACCTCCCTCGCAGGGAATCGAAGGAGTACGGCTGCGTGGAGATAGGTAGTTTGGTGGCCGCATCTGCGTGAATGAGCATTCCTGGCTTTTGAGCTGGAGCGACCTTGTCCAGCCCTGACCCGGCGTCGGAGGCTCCGTGCCACGGAGGAGCCAGGCTCTGTTTGTTTTCCTGCGGTGCAAGAAAGCACTTTGGGTCACTTGGGGGTTTTAACTCAGATGGGCTGCTGTTACCACTGGTCGCTGCGCGCTGTGTGGACCAGAACTGGCTTTATTTTTTAAGAATAATAGTGGTATGAGTAAGCTCATTAAAATAAAAAGGAACTGACCTAGTTGTCATGGCAAAGAGTTGTGATGGAGGTTCTTCATCCATATTCCCTTTTGCTGTATCCACCGCTGTCTCTCTCTCCTCTGCTGACCTGCCTGTGTTGCCTGTGATACTCATCCGCGTCCAGCTACAGCTTAATCCTTCGCCCAGCTCTGGATTTTGGGCAAAGCGAAGGAGAAGCAGCCCCTGGGAGAGCCCCGCAGCGAGATGCCCCGCTCCCCCGGGCGAGTGTCTGCAACAGGCAGCGTTGGCAGTTGCCGCAACGTGTGTTTGTGTTTGAGTCTGCTTTAGAAATAGTCATTATGACCCTGATTCTTCTCGTGACTATTTTTAAGTGAAATTCAATGTATCCTGTAACAGTAATGGAAATACTACCAGTAACAGTACTTTGTGCTTTTATGGCACTTTTCTCCTGAAGCACTTACGAGCAGCGATTCATTTAGCCTCCAGGCAACCATGCAAAATAGGTATTATTCCTTTTCTGGAGATGGAGGGAGGTGAGCCTTTGGCAGCAGTCCCTCAAAGCATATGAACGGCCGTGGGCCCTGGCAGCCGTCGGAGCTGGGCTCCCGGGGGACCAGGTTGGGGTTGGGTTTGTGCTTGATTTTTGGGAGAGAGTCCTGCCGAAGCAGACTTGTGCGCTGGACTTTACGCCCCGTCAATAGTCCCATTTACTTTAGCAGACCCGAGTGCTGTCCTCAGGGACGTCTGACCCCGTCCAGCTCTAGACTCCAGGACAGTGCTTGCAGGACAGGGGTTACGGGAGTGCAGCATCTCACCTCGGGGGACCCGGGCAGGAGCCTCTGCGCGCCCCGGGTGACTGCGCGGGTGGCGGGCAGGGGCAGGCAGGGCAGGCTCAGCCTACAGGCTGCTCTCTTGCTGCTGTTTTTTTCCCGTTTGATGCAATCTGAGCAGAAGCCAGGAAGAGCAAGGTCACCCGTGCTCCTCTGTGGTTTGAAACTCCCCAGCCCCCCGTCTGGGGAGGCCTTTTTAAATAATGAGAACAAAGTCAAACGCTGACATGTCCTCAGAAGCGGTAAGAATGATTTGTCGGGACACAGACCAGAGATTAAATGGTTTTGCAGGAACAGAAATAATCTTAAAAATACAGCCCAGCTCTACAGGTATTTATAGCTGCTGCCCTTTCCCCGGGCAGCAGGCACCTATCCCACTGGGGCGGGAATTGGATGCCGCGCTGCTCCGGGCATCTCAGGTATCCGCACAGGCTGGATTACACCCTGAGCTGGTGGCTTTCCTGTGCAATCAAAAGGTGGAATGGAGCACACCATAATAAATAAATAACAGTCCCCAGTGAAGAGCAGTGGATAAGCCCGTGGTTTTGCTGGAGGGGCTGGTTGGGTGCCTCCATCGCGCTGCCCGGGGACGTGGGGCTGCCGAGGGGCTGCGTGGTGCTAGGGAACACGGTGAGGTCCTCGAGATTGCAGCAAGATGGATGCTGCTTCCAAAGCAGCTCTGAGAGCAAGACATACATCTTGAATAAGGCTTAGCAGTCGGTGCAGAACTGCCAGTATTGGGACACCAGTAGCATTTGTATGGGGCATCCTCTGCTGTGAGAGCGAGGGAACGCTGCCGTCCTGTGAGTTAGCTGGGGAGAGCAGCCAGGCACGTTCTGCTGTACGTAACCATGGTGGACATCGGTGGATCTGCATCTCAGAGAGCTGCGTTCCCTCCAGGACACGTTTGCTGTGTGCCTGGGCCAGCAGAGCCTTGGTCATGCTGTGCAGAGCACGGAGAGCTGCTTCAGCGTGTCCCGGCCACTGCTCCTGTGCTGTGCATGGACATAGTTGTAATGATTTATCTTTGTTTAATGTCTTTAGCCGGCCGTCTTTGACAGGCAGCACTGGGAGGGATATCCCTGGGTGCTGGCTGCCTGATCTGGGGTGTCAGCGCTGCCTGCGAAGCTTGGGGTTAAGCCCTTGCTGGAGCCCAGGGGGTCTGATGTGCTGGTGAGTCGTTGAGGGTGGGTGGGTGCCCTCTCCCTCCGCACCGATGTGCTCCTGCTGGGAGTAGAAACTGGGGCTGTCCGCAGCTGGTGGCTTTGGGAAGAGCCACGGGGGTAAATCCCGCTTTACAACAGCATCTTCCCCCTTGCCGCTGGATCACCATCCGGCTGGGTGTTCCTGGGGTTGCTGCCATCAGGAGAAATCCCCAGAAGTGCCAGAGGAGAGGATGCAGATTTCCTAGAATGCATTTTATAGAGTCACTAGGACATGGTCAGTTCTCAGGATGAGGTGGGAAAACCCTGGACTTTGGTTCCTCTCCTCTCACCCTGTTCTCGGGGGAGGGGAAGGCCTTAGAGGGCTGCTTCTTGTCTTCCCCAAGATGATACTTTACTTCTTTTTCCAGTGTTTTCTCACCAGCCCTTCAGCAGTTTGACTGCGGTTACATATTTTAGCTGCATTAGCTTCTTTGCTGGTTAGAAATGGCAGAAAAAATGCTTTGACCTTGGCCCATGTGCTGAGAATGGAGTCCAGGCGCAAGTTTTTATATCAGTAATTTCCTAGCGAAGGCTTCTGCCTCCTCCCCCTCCCGCCTATCTGGAGCAGCAGCAGCGCTCGCACATTTTCCGACATGCCGTTGGGGAGGGTTCGGGCGGGCTATCTCGGCAGCTCCGCTTTCCTCTTATAAAAGAGAGGAAAGGAGAAAAGCAATTTGGGTGCTGATCAGGTTAATTGCTTTCATCTGGGTGGCAGTTAGGTGCCTTAACTGCAAAATGAAATACCGCGTGCAAATATTGTTCAGGTGATCTACGGCTTTCTTGACTCGTGTGCGTGTGTGCGCATTTGTGGGCATGCGTCTTCTTCCACCCGTGGACACAACGCATGAGTTTTGTTATATGTATTCTTGTCTTGTATAAAGTGCAGCTCCATCCCTTGCCCTGGTGGCTGCAGCAATCCGTCTGCAGACACTGCGGAGGAGGCATGGAGAAACGGGGGTTTTGCACCATCCTGTCCATGGGAAGGTCACAGGAGTCCCCCCCGGAGGGATGGGGCTCTGCCAGCCTCTGCGTGGGGACATTGCGGGGGTTGGCATGAAATCGGCATCGCTGCTTCTCGCTGCTCAGGCACAAAGTTGAGAACTAACCCTCCAGGTCACCCCTCTCCCTTCTCCCGCTCTCTGGAAGTGCCGTCTCCGTTCAGCAGGGCAGGTCTGGGTGGCCCGTGTCCAGCTTGGGTCCGAAGCCTGGAGCCATGGGGTCCCACGGGGACCGTGTCCCCTCCTCTACCAGCTCTGGGCTTTGTCCCTGCGTGTGCTCGTACACTTCAGAACGTGTAAGGTCATCCCAGTTAGCTCAGCCTGTTCACATGGATTTAGTTTTCTGGTTCTCAGTTATTTGCTTTGTTTTGATGTGTCCCCTGTGGTCGGAAAGTCTTTCCCTGATAACATGATCTTCTACTTGTGAATAAATCCATTACTTCCCGATGTGCTCCCGAGTCCCCAGGAACATCTTCAAATGGTTAGGAAAAAAATAAAATAGCAGCAGAGGGATTTATTTTTCCCCTTTCTTGTTTACAGCACAGCCTGTGTCAAATGCCAGGCCCTCGGTTCTGGGCCGTTTTGGAGGGCGGCTTTGAGGGGGGAGCGCAGCGGGGCAGTGCCGGGGTGCCTGCGGGATGGAGCATCCCCCCCCGGAGCTGTGCCGAGGGTGGGACGGGGACGGGCTGAGGGTGAGCGGTTCTCCCTTGGTTCAGCTCGCCCTCCGTTTTGCCACATTGGTGCTTAAACTCGTGAATGACGGCCTGCGTCGGAACAGTTGCCCGAGTCCCCGCGGGGATGAGGTGGCAGGCTGAGGGTAGCAGGGTGGCGAGCTGGTCCCTCTGTGTGCCTGTCTGCAGTTAGCTGAGGGGGGTCCGCGTGTCCTGTGGGGACCCCCTGGGATCAGCAGTGATCCTTTTGCTCCCGGGTGGCAGGGCAGAGCCGTGCCCTCGCCACCGGAGGAGGGGATGGGGCTCTGCGCCTCTGGCTTTCCAAGAGCTGGGGTCAAGGTGGGCGCTCGGCCGCTTCGGCGCCTTTGTCCCGAGATGACTATCTTGCTGCTCGCTTAAAAGAGACTTATGAGAACGCTCTCAAGGCTAGGAGGCCTAAAATTAGACGTGGCATCTGTGTTTTGGTTTGCAGGCGGGCTTAAAAAAAAAAAAAACCCGATTCCTGGCTGCTTTCGTTCTTTGCCTGCTTGGAAGAGTGAAGCAGAGGCAGAGGCGAGGCAGACAGGGCGCTGGGCTCTTAAACGATTGCAAAAGCGCCTCGGCTCTCTCAGGACGTGGCTGCCCTGCAGGGCCAGCACATCTGCAGGTTTCAATGTCTGTCTGTGTTTTATGGGGGTACCTCCCATGCACGTGGATCCCCTGGGATCAGCCGATTGCAGCTGCTGCAGGGTTCTGCTCTCTGTATTTCCCAAGAAACGCTTCCAGCCCCCAAAACGACAGGTCCAGCCGGCCGTGCCTTGTGTCACAAAATGGAGCATACCGGCATCAAGGCACCGTTTCCCGTGTCTCTGCCGGGCCGGGATGCCCCGGGCTTGCCGTAAGCGTGCCGCCGGGGTTGGTGACAGCATGGCTCGCTGCTCGTCCCCGCTGCAGTGTCCTGCCCCAGGTGTGGGCAGCTGGGAGCCGTGGGCACGCACGGCCGTAGGGCAGCCACCAGGGAAGGCAAGGCCACGGAGCAGGAGGACCCGGCTGGGCCTTAGCCGCTTGCTGCGGGATGCTGAGGAATTTGCCTCCGCGTTGCCTCTGTTGCTGAGATCAGGGCTAAGAGTGCCAAGAAGACCATAGATATGTGAAACCTTTGCTATAATTTGCGTGTTTACTCTTTGTGAGATGACTCAAAGCTTGATCTGCTTTGAGGGCACGGGGAGATGATATTATTGCGTAAATTGTGAAGTCTCTAGAAAACAAGTGGTTTGCCAGCAGAAAAGAAATTTTGCAGATATAACTTACGCCCGTTTCCCAGACATAATAAGGAAAAGCATTTTTATGCCCCTGCAGCTGTGTCTCTGCAAAGGCTTGCTCTTGGTATAAACATGCCTAAGAATAAAACAATTCTGCCAGTAAGTTCTGGCACCAGCTGAAGTTCCCACCTAGGCCAGCCCAAAAACCCCACCGCAGGCTCTCGGCAGCTGCGCCAGGTGCGGCGCGAGAGCTGGCACGGCTGGCGACGCACAGCCACCGCGGCGCGGCAAGTCCCGGCATCCTCCTCCGGCTAGAGGGGACGCTGCGGGGCCGAGGGCGGGAGCTGCTCCCTGGGTGGGATGTTGCTCTTTCTTCCTCTCTTCCCCATCCATCCCCAGGGCCGCTGGGCTTTGCCGAGAGGAGGAGGGTGCTGGTCCACTCGGGGAGGTGGGGGAGGCAGGAGCAGTGGTCCTCCCAGGGGCAGCGATGCTGCCTTTTGCTTTGCTGCCTGTGCCAGCAGGTGTTGCTCCGGTGGTGTGTGCCTCCCTGGTTGGCTGCCACCGCGAGAAGTGTTTCTTGTGGTCTTTTTCCATGCTGGATTCCTCCCTCGTCTGCCATCTGCCCATTTTCAACTCACTCTTCATCCAATAGAGACATAAAAATGCAGAATTTGTGGTAGCGATAATTCCACTGCCAAATAAAGTGGGGAAAATATTCTGTGTTTTAAATATCTGCGTCTGGGAGTGACTCCTGACATCCATCAGCATTCCGGCTGGGAGCCTTCCCGTTGTACTGGTGGTCTGAGGTCTGAGCCGGGCACAGGGAGCGCTCCGGTCTGCAGCCCCCGTTTGCACCGACTTGTTCTTTGGTGGAATAACTGGGATTATCAGACAGTTTTCCACGAGTTCCCGCAGGAGCAGTGGCGGATGCCATCTCCAGCTGCAGAGCCGATGGGGCGGTTCGTGGTCCGTCAGAGGAACGCTGTTAAGCCCATGTTGCAAGTGGGGCAAGGTGTGGAGCCATATTCCCACTTTCTCATCAGGGAAGAAGAGTGTGGAAGCCCGTGTTTACTAGAGTCTGTGAAACTCAGGGGAGGTCAGTAAAATATAATGGTGGGTGGTTCACGGGTTTTGCTGGCGTCTCGGAAGAGGTCAAGCTCCCAGCGGAAGGCAGCACCTCAGCACCGGGAATTCCCTGTGTGGCTGAACCAGCTCCCGAAAGCAGAGAAAATCCAGTTTATTCAGCCAGTTCAATTCGAAGGCTGGTCATTCAAAACGCAGACCTACTCAGAGCTGAAAAAGCCGGAAAATGTGAGAGGTTTTCTTCCAACCTGTGTAGAGAATGAGGCATGGGACAGGGGTATCCAACCACTGTAAAATCTTGGAGATCCCTTAGGAAAGGGCCAGTCAGCAGGGTTTGCAGCTCACAGGTAAGCCTGACTTGGCTTTAGTCAATTGATTTGAAATACAGTCTGCTTTGATAAGTTTAGTTCCGGCTTACCGGAAAAGCAATTTAGAATGTTCACATTTCCATTGAATTTATGGATCCATTTGAATGCAACTGGATGCGTATCACAAATAAAATATTAACCCAGCATCTAATAAATAAGAAGTGTGTTGTACACCATTTTCTAAGTTATAGAATGGAAAATCAAAAGTCACGGCAAACTGTATAATTGCTTCAAAAAAAAATAAAATATAAATGGGTATTTGCTAAAAAGGAGAAGGCTCTTGCTAACAAAAAGAACTGTCACATCCTCTGCAGAAGGATCAGCATGGCCCCTATTTAATGCCAAGGTAGGGAACATCACTGAATGCATTCTTTAGGGAAAATCACTGCAAAAGAGAGACATAGGAAAGATGAAAATAAATTACTTAAGTAGAGGGATCCTTGTTGCCAAATTAAATTCTGATTACATTAGAAGTTCTATATGGTGTTGATTTAAACCAGCCCACTTTTGTTTTCTTTTTGCAGTACCTCATCAGAGCTAGCTGAAGGTGCTGAGGGGACCACGAGGGAAGCTCTGTTCCAGCAGGCATCCTCCTGCGGGTGGGGGCGAAGCTGAGCCCCTCGGTCCCTGCCCAGGGATGGCTGGAGGGGTCAGCCCATGCTCGGAACGGGACACCACGTCTTGGGGTGACCCCCGGTGTGGGGCTCAGGGGGGTTGAGCATCTCGAGGGTCAGTTGCCCGATTCTGCTGCCCGCGGGCTGGAGGTGACGGTGAGCGCTCTGCCGACGGCGCCCGGAGGTTTCCCGTTCTCTTTTAGAAAGCCAAAGCTGGTGAACGAGGCTCGTGGTGCTCATCCTGCTGCCAGGCTGCAGAGGAGATGCCCGTGGGCTGGAGAGGGGCTTTCTCCTCGCCCGAGCGCAGAGGTGAGCAGGGCGTCTGCATACGGCATTGCCAGCAGTGCCCCCGTCCTGCCAGCACCCTGCGTACCCGATCGGCTCTCCCGCCAGCAGCTGCTGCTTTCAGTTTGAGGCATGACAGTACTTTGTGGATTGGGCAAGTGATTTGTGGAGATACCTTGGGGACCAAATGGCCGGTTCACATGAGGCTGCGCTTCTGGACACAGCTCCGTTTGTGCTGGCCGACGGCCAGCCTCTGCAAACCTCCCCTTATCCCTCAACCCTGCCAGGGAAAAGGCTGGGAGCAGGTATTGTTCTACAGAGGCTTTGGGAGCAGGAGCAGGGACCACTTGTCTCATTTATAAACACAGTGCTGGCATTAAGGTCCATGTACTACAAGAACAAAAAGAGCATTAATCTGCACGTGAAGGACGTGTGGAGAGAGTAGCTTTGGTCTTCTGCCCCAGGCTGATCTCTGTCGTTGCTTGAGTCTGGCAAGCCCTGGGAGAGGACGGGAATTCCTGCTGAGAAACCCGCTCCTGCCCCGGGATTGTCACCCCAGCACTGTTTGAGGCTCCTGGAGCCGTGCTGCTGGCACGGCCGGCTGCGGGTCCGGCAGCCTCCCATCCCCCTTCCCAGCCCCGTGAGACATGGGCTGCCGAGGGGTGGCCCTGGCCAGTGGGATCAGAGCTGGCGCAGGCAGGGAGATGTTCTGTTCCTCTGTAGATTCACACTTCAGACCTGAGTGTTCTGAAAAGCTACCAAGAAATTTGCATCACCTCTTCCAAAGCATTTAATAAGTATGGCTTATTTTCAAAGAGGGAAAGCTTAATGCGGGAAAGCCAGCAGGTCGAGGGAGGGGATTCTGCCCCTCTGCTCCGCTCTGGGGAGACCCCACCTGCAGTGCTGTGTCCAGCTCTGGAGCCCCCAACATCAGAAGGACATGGACCTGTTGGAGCGAGTCCAGAGGAGGCCACGAAGATGCTCAGAGGGCTGGAGCCCCTCTGCTGTGGGGACAGGCTGAGAGAGCTGGGGGGGTTCAGCCTGGAGAAGAGAAGGCTCTGGGGAGACCTTAGAGCCCCTGCCAGAACCTAAAGGGGCTCTACGGGAAGGACGGGGAGGGACTCTGGATCAGGGAGTGTAATGATAGGACAAGGGGTAGCAGTTTCAAACTGAAAGAGGGGAGATTCGGATCGGATATTAGGAAGAAATTCTTTGCTGTGAGGGTGGTGAGCCCCTGGCCCAGGTTGCCCAGAGAAGCTGTGGCTGCCCCATCCCTGGAGGGGTTCAAGGCCAGGTTGGACGGGGCTTGGAGCAACCTGTTCTGGTGGGAGGTGTCCCTGCCCAGGGCAGGGGGATGGCACTGGGTGGTCTTTAAAGTCCCTTCCAACCCGAACCATTCTAAGATTCTATGAAAAGTCTTCCTATAAAAGCAGACCGTTAGTATGTGGTACTACAAGCCTGAGGTACCCCGCCAAGTACAGTAACAGCCAGGATGCCTCCTAGGGGACTGTAAGCAGTACTCCCTATCTGGCATGATGGCAGTCTCTCTTGGAGCATGAAATACATGGATCAAAAGTATCTTATTATTTGTGGTTTTCTTCATAGTCACATTTTCTTTTTGTCAGCAGAGGAGATGGGTTTGAGAATGGAAGATTATAGTGTGGGCTAAACTAACTTAAAAAATATTAGCCAGGACAGACTGTTTCCTTGGGAAATAAGTCGGGCTCTCTGTGCACCGAGGACACCAAGGTCTTGTCCTTGGAGGCTCCAGGTGACTGCTGTCACCAGGACGATATGGTGTACAGCGCTGATGACCTCGGGGGTGCTCGTCAGGGCTGAAGCCTGCTTGCATTACTCCTGTTTTGCTTTTTGTTCCCTTCGTGATCAGGTGAGTTCCCATCTTAAATAACCTTGCAATACGCTTATGCCGTCTCTTTTCATGGATACCTTCTCTGTCTGGGGAAATCAAGTGTTTCATCTTCTCTAAGCTGATTTACTTAAGCCACTCCCTGAGCTCGCTGGCTGGAAATCAGGTTTTGAGGCAGAAGTTTTGGTCTCAGTACTGTATCCAAAATACAGAGCCCGCCTGTGTGATACAGAGCCTGCAGAGTGGCTTTGCGTTTCAGGTATAGCATACTTGCCTCCTTTCACCTTTTTAACCTTATTTTCTGCATCTTCCTGAGGGATGACTGGAAGGTGAGAGCCAATGATGGTCATTAAAATCAGGAGAGACCCCAGTGGTTTGGGTTGTGATGTGGCCTCTGCTGTCCATCCTGTGAATAGGGGAGGGACTCTTTGTCAGGGAGTGGAGCGATAGGACGAGGGGTAACGGTTTCAAACTGAAAGAGGTAGATTCAGATGAGATATTAGGAAGGAATTCTTGGCTGTGAGGGCGGTGAGCCCCTGGCCCAGGTTGCCCAGAGAAGCTGTGGCTGCCCCATCCCTGGAGGGGTTCAAGGCCAGGTTGGACGGGGCTTGGAGCAACCTGGTCTGGTGGGAGGTGTCCCTGCCCAGGGCAGGGGGTGGCACTGGATGGTCTTTAAGGTCCCTTCCAACCCAAACCATTCTGTGATTCTATAATAGGTGTGGGGTGGCTCGGTTGGTCGGGGTGGCGGTTTGGGACTGTCACCTGGGTGCCAGGGCAAAGGCCACCCATGGGACAAAGGGCGGCCAGCTTCCAAGCAGCTCCGGGCTGGAGCAGCGAAGGAATGCAAAAGGAAAAAGAGCCGTGGGCTTGCCTGGACCTGGGCTGGTGGAGATGGGGCTTCAGCTACGGCTGGGACCCAATGTGTGAAAAATAAACTGCCAAAATAAGTAAACAGAGCATTTGAAAAGAAAAAAAAAAAAGAAAAGAGAATTTAATTTGGGAGATTTGAGAATAGGTTTGTGCAGCTGTGCTTGTTGAAGTTATTCATGCCCCCAGGGCCGGGAGGCAGCCGCTGAGCTGCTGCCCTCTCTGCTGGAGAGCCCCAGGCTGCTGCTCCTGGGAGCTGCTGGTGGGAGGACCCTCTCCGGAGGGCGTGCTCGTTCTGCCTGCCCTCAGTGCCAGGGATGTTTGGAAAAACCTCTTGTCATCTGCTAATGTTATTTAAATCCAATGAAGATCAAGTTCCCATATGTGTTTACCACGGACGCGTCCCTGTTGTTCGCGCTGTGCACCATGCTCTGCTCTCTCGGAGATGCTATCTCACCTCTCCGCCTCCAGCGGTTATACATGAAAACAAGGCATGGTCAGTTTAGAAACATATTCAAGGCTATTTAGAAAAAAGGAAATAAATTCAGTGTACAAGGCTGCGTGTTTATAGATTAAAGTGCTCAAAGCGTTTTAACAGATGGGATGCTTTAAAGTTTCCGTGCAGGCTTTGTTATCTGAACCGGGGCGGCTTAGTGACTGTGGTTTGAAGATTCAGTTCAGCTCGGGCTGAAGCCAGTGGCAGTGAAATGGGAATGTGCGAGAGGACACGAGGCTCGTGCCTGAAATGAACAGCCCCTCTCGTGGCTGAACGTGGGTCTTGCCCCTCGATGGGAGTCACAGCCCTCGGTCCAGGCAGGAGCCACACAACTCCGTTGACGGGAAGCCGGTTATTTTTAATACTGTGTTCGAAAATGTCGTGCACGGATGGTACCATTTTAAATGCAGCATTTACTACTGATAACATCACAGTATCGCAGAAATGACAGTACTTGAAATGACCGGACAGGATTCTGTGTCATCCCGAGTTTTTGTGCGAGTGTTTATTCAGTTCATGGCTCGGCGTCTTCTCGAGCGTTATGGCCGGGCAGATTTTTAGAGACAGCGTGGTAAAGGTGCAAAAGCCACCAGCCGCTTTCTCCAAAGGGCAAGGCGTGCTCCGTGCTGGGGATTCCCAGCTGATGGCTGGTCGGGCTGGGATGAGCTGGGCTGCGTGGCAGCCGCTGTGGGCGGGCAGGCAAATCCCAGTTAGGGATTCTCCGACGGCCAGCCCAGCGTTTGCAAATCCACCGCGTTGTGCTGTAGCGGATATGTTTCTGGACATGGCAGCTAAACCCCGGAGCGGGTTCCAAGCCCGCTGGTGCTAACAACGGCGCTGAGCGGTTTCACGCCGTGAGCTGGTGGCACGAGGAGGTCGTGCCAGCCCGGAGGGCACAGCCGTGCAGAGAACACCGCGGACGCCTTCCACTTCAGCCTGGTGGGTTGTGCTGCTGCAACTGTTAGCGTGATTTTAACACGGAAAGTGCAGTCAAATTTAAGAGTGAGGGAGGTGGAAATTGTGTTTGTTCAGTTCTGTCAGATTGAGGGAAAACAGAGGGAGTGTGAGGAATCTGCATCGTGTTATATTAGCGTGGTGAACTGCTTAATGAATTAATCTTATTTGAGCTGGTAGGCAGGGACTGCAGAAGCCATGCAGATAAAAG
This sequence comes from Larus michahellis, assembly GCF_964199755.1. Classification (NCBI taxonomy): domain Eukaryota; kingdom Metazoa; phylum Chordata; class Aves; order Charadriiformes; family Laridae; genus Larus; species Larus michahellis. The sequence goes on from NC_133904.1 coordinate 46,616,586, forward strand.
CAGCAAACATACTTTTTCGTGGTTTGTCTTTGGAATCAGAAGTTCTGGGCAGGGGGCAGTTGTGCCTTGGCTCCTCTTGGGTAGCGTGTACCGTCTGTTGCTGAGACGGAAACTTTCTTTGTGGCTTGTGAGAAGTGGTTGACTTTTCTCCGTGATTGCCCTTGGTTTTCTGGCTGTGTTGTGGAATCTGGGCTGTTGGGTGAAATCTGCTATGGACAAGTGCTCCCACTGCAAAAGTATGGTTCCTGCTCTACAGAAATATTTGCGTGTGGCAGGAGCTCAATAGATTCTATTCGTTTCCTTAAAGAACCCTTCTGAAACGACAGTAAAAATCTTCCTATGGCCGTAAGAGAGATACTGAGGTTGTTTTTTTCTCCCTGCTGAAAACCGCCGTGCTCCTTTGTGAGCAGCCCTGACCTTGGCCTTCAAACTGTGTGCCAGGGCTGGAATCTCTGCCCGACGTCACAGCTGCACCAGTTGTGTCTGCCCGTGCCGCGCTATCTCCTTGCTTTGGGTTTCGGAGGCAGTGTGACACTTGCCATATATTGTGTAAACTTCGGTCACGTCTTCTGGAGCCCTCGGCAACGCGCTCGGTGTATCAGCAGGTACCGACAGAGTGAAAACTTCCGCTTGGGGGAGAGCTTTGGCCAGCCCATGGTGAAGCTGCTGCCGAGCCACCCCTCCGGTCCCTTGCAGAGGAGCTGCTGGTGGCTGGGACACCCCCTGCAGGGGGGAGTCCGGGGCTCTGCCCGGAAAGCTGCCAGTCCACACACCATTACAGCCTCTGTAAACCATCTTTTTTGGCTCATTGTGGTGTTATTACCTACATATTTTGAGAACGCCTTTAAAAGGTCTCTTGGAAACTAGAAAATAGATCACTAAAGGTACCATTATCACAACTCACGCCGAGTTGCCTGTGTTTTCAGCTTTATTTTTCTTACAATTTTACCTCTAAAAATTAAAAAAGAAAAGGCAAATTGGCATCTTTTTAAAATCAAGGGCGTTCCTGGGCAAATCCTTCTGCTCTGTGGACAGTGGCTGCCAGTAATAGAAGTGCAGGAGTGAGCTGGAAATCGCGTTGCTGCTGCCGGGCTCGGCCTGGAGCCGAGCCGCTCCCCAGCTGCCAAAACATCGAATCCTGACAGATGCTCCCCTGTGCAAACCCCGAAGGCAGGAGGGTTAGACCCGTGACGAGCGTGTCTCACAGCCAGGATTAACCTTCAGTGTCTGCCAGCTCCCTCTGATTTCCATCCGTAAGCGGGTGGCTGGGGGTGAGACCGGCCGAGCACACGGAGGTTTGCGAGGATAGCCTGAGCACCTCTGGGATGCTCTGCTCAGCACCCTTCGCAGGCAGATGCACATGTATAGCTACTCTAGATACGTAGAATCACAGAATGGTCAGGGTTGGAAGAGACCTTAAAGGCCACCCAGTGCCACCCCCTGCCCTGGGCAGGGACACCTCCCACCAGCCCAGGTTGCTCCAAGCCCCGTCCAACCTGGCCTTGAACCCCTCCAGGGATGGGGCAGCCACAGCTTCTCTGGGCAACCTGGGCCAGGGCCTCCACCCTCACAGATTTCTTCCTGAGATCTCATCTAAATCTCCCCTCTTTCAGTTTAAAGACGTTACCCCTCGTCCTGTCGCTACACTCCCTGATCCAGAGTCCCTCCCCATCTCTCCTGGAGCCCCTTTAGGTTCTGGCAGGGGCTCTAAGGTCTCCCTGGAGCCTTCTCTTCTCCAGGCTGAACCCCCCCAACTCTCTCAGCCTGTCCTCACAGCAGAGGGGCTCCAGCCCTCTGAGCATCTTCTGATCATCACACATCCATGAAAGCGTATTTCTACGTGCACAACTCTCCTCCTGCAGAAACCGCTATCTAAAAAGCTGTTGAAAATTGCTAACCTACTTTGCAGCTTTTAAATAATTAAGCCTCAAAAATACTCCAAGGTCTTCCAGGGGTCCTACTTCTCTCATCACAACAGCTGCTACTGTGAGAGTCACTTTTGCTCGTTTCCAATCTGAAATACATAGTGCAAAGAGTAGGGAAAGCACAGTGTGGAAGGCCTTATGGAAAAAAAGAAATTAGCCCTTTTCAGATTTCTGATTGCATAGAGGGGAGAAAAAAGGTAGCAGGTCGTTTAGAGGAAAGGTCTGGTACTGCTGGAATCTAAAAAATTGCTGGGTAAGTAAGACATTTTTAGCCAAACTTTTATATCTGCTGCTGGTTGTTTCTTAGTAGCGTCTGCTCTCCAATAGCACCTCACAGCGAGTGCCAAGGCTGCGTAGCGTTGGGTGCTTGTGCAGACGTGGCACGGGGGAAACGGGGGGTGCCCTGGGCTGCTGCTGGGGATGGGACAGTGCGGTTGCACTGGGAAGACAGGCGGGATGCTGGGGGGCGAGGGAGGGAGATGACTGTTGCAGCAGGACCTAACTACGGCAGGTGTGCTGCAGCCAACTGTGTCTCCTCCGTTTAATCACTAATTCGAGAAAAGCCTTGGAAATTGAGATTGTCAGGAGACAATCTCAAGGAGATTGTTGGCAGGAGAGTTGAGCAGCATCTACAGGTGAATCACCGATTCCGATTGCTGCTGCTAAAAGGATGAGAAATCACTCAAAACGTTTCTTGCCTTAAGAAGAGAGGATAAAATTGCTGCTCCGGTTATTAACCTACAATTTAGGTAGGATCTGCATAGCTGTCATATGAGGAATAGAAGATAGCAGCGTTCTTGAAGGACACAACCGACAGCAAGATCAGAGGAGAGAGGTGAGCCCGGGTTTTGATCTCACCAATAATTGTCCCATTTCGTGCTTTGTTCTCAAGGTGCGAGGGGCTCAGAAAAGACAGTCGTACTTCGGCAAAGAGCCCTGACCTGTGTGAAAGGCAAACCACAGCCGGACTCTGGTCACAGACTTTTAAGCTTTGGTTGAAATTAAGCATCCCAGCTAGTTCACATAACAACAGCAACAGTCCCTTAAGTCCTGTCTGCACCTGAAGGTATTTTTCAGCCTGTGGTATGATTTAAACCAGTCAAATATTGGCTCCTCATCTGTTCTTGAGGAAACGCTTTTTCTCATTTAAAACCTCCCTCTCCTCAGTTTCTGTCTCTTGGGAAGCGGAGCAAAAGGGAATGTGGATAGTCTGGACTAAAGAAGCCACTCTTATTACCAGAATTAAAAGAGCTGAGCAAAAGATGATTAGCAGGCAGCTGCCCCTACACGAGTGCATCGTTGTCCTTGCCACAGCTCTCCTTCAGAGCGATTGCTCTTTAAGCTCTTCCACTACAAGTAGTTTTAATCCCGATGTTTGTGTCCCACTGCTGCTTGTGCTGCCGGATCTCCCCGGGTTTGGGGAGTAAGTGAAACAAGACGGGGGAGAGGAGGTGGGAGAAGGATGGGAGAGGTGGGGGTCTGCGGGGGACCCACCGACCGCCCGGGTGCCTGCTGCAGCCTCAGCCCGGCAAGCGCGGGGCAGCGGTGCCCTGCGTTGTAACTCACTGCAGAGATGGAAATCCCAATGGAAACGCTGGTGGTTAGCCCTGCCAACACACATATCTTTCCTTAATTAAACCTCAGTGCTGCCAGCTGCTCTTTCAGTGTGTGAGATGTCCCCTTGTGTCGTGCCAGGACGGGCAGAGCTGCCGGCGGGACACGGAGAGGCTGCCACGGGCAGAGGGGCTGAGAAGCAGGACAGCAATCCCTTGCCCTGGGGTCTGTGTCAGTGTTTCACCCCTTTTTCTAAAAGTTGCGAGGCTTTTAGGAAGATTCACGGTACGGGTTCTGCCTGCCATCTCTCCCAGGACTCTCTTCTGTTTCAGTGGATTTTGGGTTTGTTCACGCTGTGGACCCAACTGGGGCTTTTTGGAATATAAAGATTTTTTCTAAGTCCCAGCATTGTCACATTCTCTCTTAATATAATTTGATTTCTGAGAGCTCACCTGCAAGCATTCAAACAATCCCAGAAACCAAAAGCAGATCTAATTTTGACCAAAAAGTTGCAGTGACCTGCTTGCTGACTGTTAGAAGTTAATTGCCTCATCCAGTGTTTTGACAAAAAACCCTATTTTAGCAAATAACTTAACATGCCATTGCTCCCCATTCTGCCTGGACATGCATTGACTTGCAGCTCTGATAAGCACCTCTCGTGCTGCCATGCCTTCTGAAGAAGCAGCTTCTCCACAGATCTGATCAAACAAGTGTGTGGCAACGAGTGGCAGGAGGGAGGTGGCAGGAGGGGTGCCAGCCAAGAGAAAAGGATTTGGGCATGCCAGATGGAGGGAAGCATGAGGAATATGCAGTTGGATAGGAGGGCTGGCTCTCGGAGCATCTCGATGCTGCGGTTGACGTGGCTGGTTGGCACTACATCAGTCTGGCGCGTGCGGGAAGCGTGGCACTGGTGGGTGAAGTCCTCCCCCAAGGTCCTGGCTCATGGGGACTCGGTCCCACATTGTCAGCACCATGGGAGCTATGGGCTGTGCTGGCTGGGGAGCGGTAGGAGGGGTGGAGGTGGACCACCGCAGTCCTCTCGTTGCGCTTGGCACCTGCTTGGGTTGTGCCTGGGCTGCAGGAGGCTCCTTGTGCTTCCTCAGCAGGACTTGGAAGAGGTTTGTGTCAAAACTGGGGGCTGGGGAAAGCAGCAACAGGCAAAGATGGCCCCAGGTCTTCATGGGAGTCCATGCTCTGCCCCTGCTGACATCTGGTTTCCATCCCCATCCTTGTTCCCAGCTATGCAAACTGAAAGCCCAAAATGGGTCGTTCAGGCTATTGAGCTGGCATGTGGAAAATGTGAAGCTCCGTAATCCATGCTGACCCTCTTCCAGCATTTAATCGTATTTATTATAAGACAGATCCTGCAACTTTTATTTTTGGCTCTGAGGCTTGTTTTCACCATTCGGTGGTTGGCAGCGCTGTGCTCTGTCCATGGGGCCATCCCAGGGCAGGGACCTTGGTGGCACTATCCCAATGTGCCCCGTGTGACTGGGAGACGCAGAGGCAGTGCCTTTAGTCATGGGATGGGTATAAACAGGAGTCTACTTGGGCACATTCACAGCAAATGTTTTATGTTTTCACCAGAGGCGTCTGGCTGGTTTTAGTAGTCACGTGGATGAGCAAGGCATCCTGGAAGAAAGTTCAGTCCAGCCATTGCTGGGTATTGAAAGAGGGAACAGGTAGAAAAAAAGCAAGAGAAAAAAGCAAGAAGAAAAGAATAGCTTAAGGGAGTTTGGTAGCTTAGGAAAAATTAGTTTGTTTAAATTAAGAATCAAAAGGATAAATTAATCTGTATTGAAGCGACAACAATGACTTTAATGGAGCGGGATCACATAGCTTAATGAGCATGCAGAGTCCTTTTTTGATGTACAGGCCTCACTATTGAGGCCAAAATTGAAGCCAACAGCCAGTCCCAGTCGTCTTCTCTTTCTAGGCTGTGCTGTCACTGTGCCTGTACTTTGTCCCACATTGTACTTAGGGGCAATGTCAGGAGGAGCACCCCAGCATGGTCTTCTGCATGGTCAAAGAGAGATTTGGCTTAGTCATCTCTTGCCTCCTTTCTGATCAGTGCTTGACTTGTCCCATCACTGAAATTTTGGGTTTTGCCATGAAAGTTCTCCCAAGCGCCATCTGCTATGCTTACCCATAGCTTGTCCTGACCTCATTTGCTGACCCTTTCCCTTGTTCTCTTTCTCTTTTATGCTGCAGATTGGAGACCGGCCATGAACATGTCTTGCCCATTGACTATTACTTTCCACCTCAGAAAACTTGCCTGATCTGCGGAGATGAAGCATCTGGGTGCCACTATGGAGCCCTCACTTGTGGTAGCTGCAAAGTCTTCTTCAAACGAGCGGCTGAAGGTAATGCATACGGAGAGAGGAGGGAAAAATCACTCCCGCCTCCAAGTGTTGGCTTTCTCTACCAAAGTAGCCTAAGAGTCAAGTTCTACTGACCCAAGTTCTCTCATCAGCAGTCAAATCATTAACATATAATGTGCTGGAGGCATTTGCAGCGTCACGATATGTTTTCCTCCTGTTGAAAGAGGTTAAGCAGCCTTGCTCTGGGGAGCCTGCCAAGCCAAGGGGACTGAGGCAAGAGTAGTGGGGACAAAGTGTGGTGGGTTTCTAAGGTCTCTTAAACTAGTAAAGGAGAAAATTCAAGGATAAATTGATTTCTTTGTCATATGTTTGTCATTCCACGTGACAGATTGCCCTCAAAAAGTAGCCAAACCAGTTTGCAAGACAGTCCTTTTCAATGCCTGATTATCTTAGTGACCTAGTGAGACCCCGGAGCAATCAGTGTCTGCTTCTCCTCTTGACTCTCAAGGGTGCTTTAAGTTCCCATCATCCCTCCTGCGATCTCAGACCCACAACTCCAAATTTAGGGGATGGTTTTCCTCTCCTGCATCCCTTTCAGAGGGTCACTTCTCTCAATACCTGCAAAACGGCAGAACCGCCTGTCCAGCAGGAGCCATGCTCTGTCCTTGGTGTCCATGATCCTTCTCCTCAATCCTTGAGAAAGCAACTTCTTCACGTCCAGCTCTGTAGTGCCAGGCTCTCCAGAGATAAGTGTGAGCCCAGATGTTCCCTCTCAAGAGCAAGGTCTTTTCACCATCTTTCCTTGGTAATTAGCTGGTAGAAGGACCTCGCCCAGCCGTTTCCTTGGGCTGGGGGTCAGCAATGTCTGGTTACTATCTGCAGTTAAGAGCAACGATTCCTTGGCAGCAGAGTGAGTCTCTGTTGTAGAAGCCTAACTGTCTGGTAACGTAATGTGCGTGTAAATCACACATCTGACTTGTTTTCTGGAGTGATGAACCAATGCAAATCATCACGCTTCCTCGGTGCTAACACAATTTATTCGATGCACTAGCACACCATTGGCAATCGGTGTTACAGTCCGTGGCATCCATGGGAGAGGGAGACACGGTGGTTCCCAGACGGTGGCCAGCAACAGGGGTGGAGGCTTCTGTCTCTGGCTTGTCTCGCCGTGACCTTCCCCTCCCATGCCTTACGTCACCCCTCTGTCGAGCGGAGGTCCCAAACCGATGGGTGCTCACCTGCCGTTGTCAGAGCACTGCTTCTAGATTAATTCCAGCATTATCCTGCGCATTTTCAGAGTCGCATTTTCCCGCGTTGATCGTGCATGCCAGGAGTGAGCTTGCCAGCACTGGTTCCGTGAAGAATCGGGGCTGTGCCGTAGAGGACAGCATCCTGTTGCCATAATAGGACAGTCAAATAATATTAATAGATAATAAGTTTGGCATATTTTCCCCAAGTAAATCATTTACAGATATGTCTCTTCGCTATATGCTAATTCTGTGTAAGGCCAGATGGATTGGCTTGTACAGCCAGAGTAAATAACAGATGCTTGTTTAAGTCAGCAAGTTATTGTTGATTTATAGTAAGTGGAGTCTTGGCTCTCTCTGTCAGATAAAGCGCTGATGAAATACCCTGTGTCAGCTGGCGGGTCCCGGAGCGATGCTCCTCCTTTTACACCAGGGTGGGCTCCGTCTGGCGGGCGAGTGGGCGGGGGCTGTGAGATGTGCTGGGGGAGAGGGGGCGGCCGGGCTGGCTGCGCTGTTCTTAGGCACATGCTGTGGGGTCGTTTCCCTCTCCTGACCGGGTTACGTCATTAATCTAAATCGTATTTATGCCTCTTCTTAGTTTTTAAGCCTCATGGTATCGCAGGGGGTTGGAAGTGTTTGGTTGCGTTAGGCTCAGGCTGCAGCAGCCCTTTGCCTTTCCCCTGGGTGAGACCATGGGGTGAAGCGCATCGGCAGTGAGGGGCGGCAGCGGTGGGGGGACCTGCCTGAGCGTGAGGTTTCACCTTACGCTTCCCTGAGGTACATGGATATAGTCTTTATTTTGGGGAGGAGACAATAAATCAGAGTCCTTTATAAATATTGAATGCAGGGTGGTGGTAGCTGATGATTTATATCCTAACTCTTGGTGATTTTCCAGCCAGACCTTTCCTTTTTAAAGTTGAAGAACAATATTGAAAGCTGATATTTCAGCGTGTTCTCATGTTTTAAAGTCCATAAAATGCATCTCTGAAAACCTTAGGTCACCTTTTGGAGACTTTTTACAACAGCAGATCAGAAAGCTTCCCCGATGAGGAAAGAAACCTTTTCTTCTGCCTCTGTTACCATCCTGTTACTGGTGTAAACCAGCAGCCTCCAACGCGTCAGAGAAGCAACGGACTGGGAGCTGAAGAGCAGCACAAACAGATCACCTCGGAGGGAACGGAGAATAGCTAGACGTGTAGTTTTTCTTTTATTATATTCTTTGCCTAATATAATACTGAGCTTATTTGGCAGTAATTCAGGTATATTTAAGAAGGCTTCTAGGGGGTTAGAAAGGGAAAAGATTTATGACAAAAAAAAAAGTTTCGACATTGATTCCTCTTCCCTTTCGAAACACACTGAGGGATTCATGTGGTTTCCAGTAGAGAAGATGACTCCTGCTTTGATACAATTTTTGACAGATTTGAGGGTTTTTTCAAGCTCAGGTTCCCTTGGTTCTTCCCGAAAGATGCTGGAAGAGTTAACAGAAAAGGCTGATCTCTTTCTGTCAGCTCTTTTGATTTATAGACTATCTCAAGATGTCCAGGTTATATATAGGCAAGCTCTAAAACAGCCTGCGGATTCTTCAGCTGTGATGTGGACTTCTTCACTTGCGAGATGGCCAGCCTCATTTTTGTAATCAAACCGGGCGTTTGTCTCTCCCTTTCTGTCACCCCCTTTGGTGTCCAAGCATTGAGGGATCCAGAGAGTTGGGGCTCGCAGCTTCTCCTCTGCTGCCAGACACACTCGCAGCCTGCAAAGGAGGGACGCCTCCTTCTTCTAAGTCCTCTTTCTCCTGCAATAACAAAGATTTGGAAAAGAAAGAGTGCATCCACCTCAGCACAGATTTTGCTTTTCTTGTTGCGAGTAGGCAAGGCATCACTTTGCACAGTTAGGGTGGCCTCAAATGAGTTGAAGACATCAGGGTTTGGTCCTCGTGGTACCACAGTTGTCCCTGGAACAGAAAAATGCTTCAAACACGACACACTTCCAAATCAATTGGCAGTCCAGGAATTCCTGTTGTACCATCCCATCCAGGAAGGGCATCGGTTTTGTGTCCCCTGCATCCACCCCTGAAAAGTGGTAGACCTTCCTGATCCCTCCAGGACTGCGTGAGACCTGGTGGCCATCTTGGCCAGTTCAGAGCTGCTTCGGTGCAGTGTTCCTGGCAGCGCAGGACTGGGATGCTTTAGGCTGTGTTCCTGATGGGGCTGCCTTGAAATAGCAGAGAGCTAAATGAAAAAAATAACATGGCATTTGGCAAATGTCCTAGAGGGCTAACAGCCAGACTGCTGTGCAGTCTGTCCCGATTCCCTTTCAGTCACTCTCCATACGGATTATTGTTCTACCTCCTGACCTGCTGGGGATTAGACTTGCGCCGGAGAAATGTCTCTGGGCCAACTCAATGGTTTCTTGCCAGTTTCCAGGATGACAAGTTAAAGTTAACTGTTTTCCGGGACCCTCACCATGTTTTAAAGTTCTTCTTCTTCTTCTCGTGGCCGATCTGTCAGTAAGTGAAAGAGTTGCATCTGCAAAAGACTTCCATGGTGCTGCAGCACCACGATGCTCCTGCTGCCATGGTGGGTTTCTCACTACCCTTTGGGTATTATTGGCCTTAAAAATCCACGGGAAGAGCAGACTGTGGAATAAGCAGCCCTTGGAAGGCTCAGGCCCTCCTGGCACAGCCTGCTGGCTGTCTCCCGTGTGTCTCCCTGCCAGGTGGGATTGCTTCTCTCGCCTCTTGGTGTCCACAGACCACCCCGGCGCAGCAGTGCTTCTCTGTGGGTGACCTGGTCCGTGGCCACCGGGTGCCCGGAGAGGTGGCCGCTCTCTGCGCTGTGCTGTGAACGGGCATCTGCTCGCGGCTTCAGCCTGCACTCCAGCGAGCTGTCAGTGAAGTGTCAGCCGTGGCATTGGTCGGAGCCTGAAGCAGACAGTTTGACTTCAAGCAGGCTCGTGAGTTCAAACATTACGGGTTTGTCTTGTTGCCAGAGAGCTGAGCAGTTGAAACCTTTTTGCTTGCAGGATTTGCAGTCACACGAGGAGAGGCTGAGGGAGCTGGGCATGTTTCGCTTGGAGAAGAGGAGGCTGAGGGGAGACCTCATTGCCCTCCACAACTGCCTGAAAGGAGGTTGTGGAGAGGTGGGTGTTGGCCTCTTCTCCAGGTGAATAATGACAGGACCAGAGGAAATGGGCTGAAGCTGCGGCAGGGGAGGTTTAGGTTAGATATTAGGAAGAATGACTTTACTGAAAGAGTGGTCAGGCGCTGGAACAGCCTGCCCAGGGAGGGGGTTGAGTCACCATCCCTAGAGGTGTTTAAGAAACGTGTAGATGTGGCACTTCAGGGCATGCTCTAGTGGCAGAGATTGTGGGGGTTTTTTTGTGTGTGTGTATGGTTGGACTCGATGATCTCAAAGGTCCTTTCCAACCATGAAGATTCTATGATTCTATGATTCAACCATCTTTAAAATAAAGCCATTTCAGTTTGCACAGTCCTGTAGTTGTTTGCTTTTAAAGCTCGTCATTTAGCCTTGGCTTGCTCCGGGCTTCTTGCTCGATTGTCTCTTGTAGCTGTTACCTGCTCATGCTGTTAGTTCACCAACATCTGTAACTTCCATGCTGACGTTTCTCTGGCTGGCTAATGTTTTCACTTTCAGACCATCATTCCAGGTTCCCTGGAGAGCTTCCCGCCTGCTCTTCCCACAGCCAGGCTGCCTTCCCAGCCACCGCAGGCTGCTGTAGTTGCTGCCCTGAGAAAGAACTGGAACTGGTGCTAAAGCTGCACGCCGTCACTGGGGCTGGATGCTTTCCTTTTGTTTTCTTTACTCTTCTGGTTAATACAGGTGACTATTAAGAAAATGGCCTTGCAAAGACAGTTTATTAATAGTGGCTTAGTCATTTTTACAGAAGAGCACTAGAGACCCTGTGGTTAGAGACCCTGGAGGATTTGCTTTCTCAGAAAGCTTGGCCTTATCCCCCAGCTGTTATAATTTGGTTTATGCCCTGAAATACGAGGATATATCTCTCTTCCAAAAGGCATTTAATTCACAGTCATAAATCTTACTCCAGATGTTTGCAGAGATTAGATTGCTTTCTGGAAGAGAAAGCTATTCTAAGCACAACAATTCATGTGGCAACAGGCACTTAGTTAAGTAACTTTTCTGGAGTGAGCAACTAGTCTTTCTCCATAAATCTTTATTTTCAGTCGAGGCAGGAGAACTGCTGTTCCCCTACTGCCTCTGCTCCCGACGTTCGTTGCAGGTGATGAGCAGGAGTTCTCGGTGGGGGCAGAGGCATCTTTCTGCCTGGTGTGGAGGGGGCACAGGAGGGAGCCGGGGGTGGATGTTCCCAGCGAAGGGGGCAGTGGTACAGCAGCATTTAAGGGGGGACCTACAGCAGCCTGCAGGAACCTGGCTTGCACAGTACTGATCTCCTGGGATTCCCGTGCTGGTCTGACAAAGCAGAGGGGTGCTGAGTACCTTTGTGGCTTCACTTCTCACCTGCATGTATGGCAAACAGAGTGTCTGGAGTGGCAGGGGAGGAGAGGGGGCTTCCCAAGGCATACATTTGCGGTGTGGAGAAGAGGGGACGGGCGTAGGCAGTTCAGGACGGTTGACTTCACCAGGGCAGCGGCATGGTGTGGTCCCTCTCCCAGGTCATGGATTGCTTTCACAAACGGTATCCCTGGCTGGGATAATAGTGATGAGGGCACTGGGTTTCTCCCAATAGTTAAACGGGGAATCTCTGCATCCCTAGGAATTAGGACAAGATGAAAAAGCAGCTTATTCTCATGCTGAGCAGCAGCAGGCTTATGAATAGCCTTTGCATGACCGTTTGTTTCCCTTTTTGTTGATGGCTAACAGCTTAAAATAAACGGTGCCAGGCTATGCATGTACAGTTAACAGAAAATCGATTCCTGCCCCAAAGAGTTTATTTTGTGAACCAGGAAGCAGGCCCTCGCTATTTCAGCAAAATCACTGTACCGTGACCGTAGGGTGAGTTGTTGAATGCAACTTAAAAGCTTGCATTCATCCGAACCCATCGGCAGGGAGGTAAAGTTGTCATAAGACTCTTTAAAATGTGCCGGATTCGTGCATAGCAATCCGTGAGGGCCGCAGGCGCTGAGGACCTGCCTGGTGGGATATCGCTCCCTCTCCCTGTCCCTTCCCAGCAGCGCCAGAGGCGGCGGATGCTGCTGAAGAGCTGATGGATGGGGAAACAGCACGGCTGCCTCATCGGGCAAGGCTTGAACCCAGTCCCCAAATCTCGTCCGCCCCCCGCTCCCCTCCTGTGGGTGCCCACAGGTGCTGGGGGGGGGACAGAGCGGGGTGGGGGACAAGCCTGCGTGTGGGGATGCTGCCCGGAGCGTGGTGGGGAGGAGGGGGCTGGGGCTGGTGGATGTTCCTCCTCTTGGAAGAGGAATTTAGATAGAGCTGCGCCTGACGCTGGAGCGTCCTTGGGGAGCTCGGGCAGTGACTGTGCCGCCTTCCCGTCCTAAAGCCATTCACAGGAGAGGCTTGACCTTTTTAAAGATTTTGAGCTATTATTGTTGCAAAAAATGCTGTAGTTTAGACTAGAGAGGCAAGATAGGGAAGGAGCAGGAGCCGACGGGCGAGGGGAGAGCAGGAGGGTTGTGCAGATGCTCCAGAGCAGCATCGCTCACAGCAGCCCGACGGCCTTGGCCAGAGGCTGAGTTGGCCCCATGAGCTGGGCTTGAGCTTTCCCAGTAGTCCCAGCCCCAGCCATTTTGTACTTGTGGTGGTTTTGATGGGCTCTGGAGCATTCCAGTGTCAGCTGTTGTCACGAGACAGGAATCCTGCAATGCAGCTGGAGGGGAAGGAGAGCAAAATCACCTTACAGCTCTCCATGCCCATGCCTGAGAAAGTAGGGCGTCCATTCTTGTTTGATGCGTGCACGTAAAGAGGTCGAGTGGAGAGCCTATGGCCTTGGCACTCGTTTCCCATAGCACAAAAATAACTCCATGTAACCCAGTTTCCGCTGAAGTTGTTTATTACTCAACCTCCTCAATGAACTGTTGAAAGGGAGGATGGTGCTTGTATTCTCTGGGATTTGGTGTAGTCACTGCTGCTGAGGCTTGACTAAGTGTCCTTAACACTGGTAATGAGCCAAGGGAGGGGGACGAGAAGAGGTGCTGATGAGAGTGGTGTTAAAAGGGTTTAGCGAGGTATCACGTGCTGCAGGTAATGCACTCTTGCCCCATTATGTCTCCAGTCTTAACAGCGAAGGCACTGAGGGTGGTGTAGTGATCAGCTTTTAATGGGGACGATCCCAAGAAGTGCAAACGCATGGTGTTTTTTGCAGCGCTTTGGCGTGGCCCCATGCACAGGCAGCGTGAGGAGGAGTGGATTTATACGCCGAACTTTAGAATGACTTTTCTGCGACCCTGTGATGAGGGGCTGCAGGAGGGATCTTGCAGCTGGCGGCCAGCGCTGGGGAGGAGCGGTGGGACCTTCCGTGGGTACCCCAGGGCGCAGGAAACAAAGCTGCTCTCTGGAGCAGGGAGGGCGACGGGGAAGCAACAGACGGGGCCGGTGAGGTCTGTGATACTGGGCTGCTAAAAATTTGCCGCTCTTTCGGACTCCAGAAGTTGTGGTTATGTGTGTGGGGGAGGTGAGGAGCTGTGAAATCAGTGCCCCCAAATCAGTGCATCTCCTGTCAAAAGTGGTACATTAAGCAGTTAGATTCAACCTCATCCTTTTCATGGATCTCTGATGACTCCAAAGGGCTATTTCTATAAGAATATAGAAAGCAGACGCTTGCAGGATGATAAGTAAAGGTTAAGCTAGATATAGACTGATTTCCCATGTCGGCTGCTTACGCAGAGTCTGTGAGGTGCACAGCTCTATTATTTACTGACAGTGGTTTAGTTTGGAACGGTATGAAGAGCAACAGAGAAATCCTGATCCAGTAAACGTGTTCAGACTTGACAAGAAAACAAAAGATGAGTCAGGAAGGAAAGTTAATTCTCGGCACGTCTAGCCAATGAGGCGGTGGAAAAAAAAAAAAAAAGATGAAATTTTGAGCTCTAAGGGCTGCTCTCTAAACAAGTGGAAAGGGTGAGTCTAAGATACCGGTTAATCTGACAATAAGTAACTTCTGAATTTTCTGCAAGCCCCCCTAAACCTGCTGCTGCTCAGGGTCTCTCTTGCAGGGAATCGCAAGGTCCCAGTTTCCTGATGGGTTGCTGTGGGGCAGGGGCTCCCCATGCAGTCGGTTCCCCAACCCCAGTGTCTGTAACCTGCAGACAACAAGCCCGATTAGGATTAATGGATGGCGCAAAAAAATACTGCAGCCCCAAAAAGCACTGTAAAGAGAGTCGTGGTTGTAGAGGGAAGGCCACTGTCTGGGGAATACATTCAGCAAACTGTAGGTAAGTGCCGTGGCAGGAGGATCACACTGTGTTTTGAAGGCGTTCCGTGAGAAAAACAGCTCTTCAGAGCAAAAAGCCAAGCAATAGATGCATGACATTTAAAAAATGAGAACCAAACTATCCGTATTTCATTACTTTTTAATTGCTGTTTATTGACTACCTCTGCTGTGCTTAATAGTGCGGAGCAGTTTTTCTCCTTGGGCATCTTGGTCTAAAAGCCTCCGCCGTGTGCCAGTCAAGAGGAGCAGTGCCGCCGGGCAGCCGGCCGGGCGGGCAGAGGAGGGATGCTGAAGTATGGCAAAACAGCGGTGACCGCGTCTGCATTTTGGGTAGCCAGCTCTCGTACAAAGCGTGTGAATCTGCCAGTGAACCACTCTTGTAGCAGCAGAGCTCTTTTCCCAAAAGATAGCAACTTCCAACTTAAGTTTCCTGCTGAGGGGTGAACTGGGAAACCAGCACTGATATGGTCCTGTCCTGTCCTGTCCTGTCCTGTCCTGTCCTCTCCTCTCCTCTCCTCTCCTCTCCTCTCCTCTCCTCTCCTCCGTTCTCCTCTCCTCTCCTCTCCTCCGTTCTCCTCTCCATTCTCCTCTCCTCTCCGTTCTCCTCTCCGTTCTCCTCTCCGTTCTCCTCTCCGTTCTCCTCTCCGTTCTCCTCTCCGTTCTCCTCTCCGTTCTCCTCTCCGTTCTCCTCTCCGCTCTCCTCTCCGCTCTCCTCTCCGCTCTCCTCTCCGCTCTCCTCTCCGCTCTCCTCTCCGCTCTCCTCTCCGCTCTCCTCTCCGCTCTCCTCTCCGCTCTCCTCTCCGCTCTCCTCTCCTCTCCTCTCCTCTCCTCTCCTCTCCTCTCCTCTCCTCTCCTCTCCTCTCCTCTCCTCTCCTCTCCTCTCCTCTCCTCTCCTCTCCTCTCCTCTCCTCTCCTCTCCTCTCCTCTCCTCTCCTCTCCTCTCCTCTCCTCTCCTCTCCTCTCCTCTCCTCTCCGTTCTCCTCTCCTCTCCATCTCCATATCTCCATCTCCATTCTCCTCTCCTCTCCATCTCCATATCTCCATCTCCATTCTCCTCTCTTCTCCATCTCCATTCTCCTCTCCTCTCCTCTCCTCTCCATCTCCATTCTCCTCTCCTCTCCATCTCCATTCTCCTCTCCTCTCCTCTCCTCTCCTCTCCTCTCCTCTCCTCTCCTCTCCATCCTCCTCTCCGGTGATACCGAGAAAGGCTGAGCCCATTTCTCCTTGTAAAACCTGGTCTGATCGGTACCCATCACTCATCTGCCATTTCTGCTGATGTTTGTAGGTAAACAGAAATACCTCTGTGCCAGCCGGAACGACTGCACCATCGACAAGTTCAGGAGGAAAAACTGCCCGTCCTGCCGCCTGCGGAAGTGCTATGAAGCTGGGATGACGCTCGGAGGTACTGTCTGAATAATGTCCCCCAGGTCCTTGCGATGGGCTGGGGACGCCGGGCTAATCCTGCAGATAACGAATGTACTTGGTATATTAACGATCAGTAAATGTCTAAATAAATGAGGCTGATGGAGTGTAATGAGCTTGGGGAAACATTTGCAGGTTTCTAGTACCAAAACGGTGAATTTCATTAAACTTTTGTTTGAGTTTCAGGAAACATGCTTTTTAATTTAAAACCTTGTTAATCTGAAAAAATGCCAATGGCTGGGTAAGATGGGTTCTCGCTCACACCAAAGCCTCCTTCAACAGAGCAATCCCATTTTAAGATCATTTTTCCTAGGCAAGAAAGGGGTATTTTTCTTTATAAAATTACAGCCCCGGTATTTTTCTTTGCGGAATGGAAGTTGCTCCTTGTGTCACTGGTAAAGATCCTTGTTACCGTTTGTCTCTGTTCCAAAACCTGTAGCTCTACCAAAACCTGTCAGAGTGCCCGTATCCAAAATGTGAGGTTTTCTGCTCAAAATCTCGGAAGATACAATGTAGCTCAGTGGGTGGCTCGTCTCTGGGTGCATTTGATGTGAGAGTGAGGAAGAAAATACCTTGGAAAACAGAGCTGATGGACCTGAGCCGTGATGAAAAGGCCCCTGACAGCGAAGCGGAGGGGAGTCCCAGGTGATGCAGAAGGGAAACCCACTGGCAGCATCAGCACAGCGTGGTGGGAAGCAGGGAGCCCTGGCTAATTAACTGGGCCAACATTTTCGTTTAAACACTTCCACCATTGCTGGGATGGGCAGTGCCTCCCGGAGCTGCTGGGCTGCTGGAACGTTGTCTCGAAGAACTTGCTGCCGGCAAGGTTCTGGTTTGTTGCTCATCGAGGAGCAGCGGTTATCATTTTATTTCTCCCCAGAATAGTTGTTACAGCTCAGGTACCAACACACGCGTGCGGTCGGCAGGGCAGCAGGGAGGTGCCCCATCCACCTGGTGTGACCAAGCAGGCAGTTTCCTCGCTGGAGTTAGCGGGGGGTTATCTCCGACTCAGTTCCCCGGTATCTGCCTCACTGGTTCTGTCCCCAGCCCCAGTCATCCAGCCCAACTGGGAGGGAGCGAGGGCAGAGGAGCCTGTCCCGGCGCCATGCCTGCCTGCGCGCCTTCTGGCAGGAGTTCCTGATGACAGTCATTTTCATGGCTGTTTGTAGCCGTGGCTTCCTAGTGGAAGCAGGGAGACTCCCGCGGGACACTTCCTTTGTCTGCCTGGGAGGGTCGGAACTGGGATGTCACCACCACCCTGCCCATGGGTTTGCTGGGCTCCCGAGCCGGGGGACAGGGGTGAGGAGCCAAACCCCGCTCTCCTGCCCGCAGCCAGCAGATGGGCTTCATAGCGGCATCCAAAACAAGTCCTTATGCTTATTTTGAAGTCCTCTTTTCTGGTGAAATTTCCTTAAGTAAGAGAAGACATACATCAGTGTAACCGCCTTCTGCAGGACACACTGACAAAATTAATGCTAATACTGATAGTTGTCGTCTCCCCCCCCCTTTTTTTTTCTTAAGCTCTTTGGGTCACCCTGACCTGTTCTGCCTCGTCTGTTTTACATTTGTTTTGAATGTCGGTTTAAAGGCAATTGTTAAAAACATGCATGCTATGAGTTTGTCCACAGTTATTTCTCCCACAGTAGAGAGGCAGAGCATTTGAAAATGCTTCCAAGCTCCAAACAGTTGTTTTTAGCTGCCTGTTAATTACCAGTCACTTGTAGGGTATAATAGAGCCGCCTGTGACCAGCAGACCTGCAGCTCTCGGTATGTTTAATGGGAGGAGGAGGTGACACACACTGAATACTTTATTTAGGACTCTCTGCTTTGGCACAGAGTGGCAATATGTCGAAGCACTTCATTATTGATTGAGATCACTCTGACCTGCAAGCTGAAATCCATTAAACAGAATCTTCTCTCCTGATCAACAGTGTAAAGCCTAAGAGAAGGGGGGGGGGGGGGAAGAAAAAACCCAAACCCCAAAGCGATAATGTGCCGGTTTCACGTGCTCGGTTCTGCTGGTGCACTGTCCTGCCTCTCCCACAGCAGTAATTCCTGCTGCGAGCACAGGTGCCTGCACGGATCACAGAATCACAGAATGGCAGGGGTTGGAAGGGACCTCTGGAGATCATCTAGTCCAACCCCCGGCCAGAGCAGGGTCACCCAGAGCAGGTGGCACAGGAACGCCTCCAGGTGGGTTTGGAATGTCTCCAGAGACGGAGACTCCACCACCTCTCTGGGCAGCCTGTGCCAGGGCTCTGCCACCCTCAGGGGAAAGAAGTTCCTCCTCGTGTTGAGGTGGAACTTCCTATGGTCAAGTTTGTGCCCGTTACCTCTTGTCCTGTCACTGGGCACCACTGAAAAGAGCCTGGCCCCATCCTCCTGACACCCACCCTTTCAGTATTTATAGACATTGATAAGATCCCCCCTCAGCCGTCTTTTTTACAGACTGAAGAGACCCAAATCCCTCAGCCTTTCTTCATAAGAGAGGTGTTCCAGTCCCCTCATCATCTTGGTAGCCCTTTGCTGTCCCCTCTCCAGCAGTTCCCTGTCCTTCTTGACCCGGGGAGCCCAGAACTGGACCCAGTACTCCAGATGTGGCCTCACCAGGGCAGAGCAGAGGGGGAGGATCTGCCGGCCACGCTCTTTTTGATGCACCCCAGGATGCCATTGGCCTTCTTGGCCACAAGGGCACATTGCTGACTTATGGTCATCCTGGACGGCAGAGCTCTGGATTTAAGGCACCTCCTTTAAAATGCTGCCTGTGCATTTTGATCGTGGCGAGCGAGGTCGCGTAGGCTGTTCCCGTTGTGAGAACCATGCGGCTCTGCCCTCGGCCGGAGCTGGCAGCCTGCTTGTGCTGCCCGACGTCGACTGCGCTCCCTCTGGGTCCCGTCTTGGGGCAAAACCTCCCAAACATGTAAAATTCCGCTCATTTCATTGATGGTAGGACTAGAAAACTACTGTAATAACTGCCGATATCTTGTAAAATCCCGAGGCATGAGTCATACCTGTATTTAGTCCTAATTCAGTTCCGGTTGCAGTGGTTAGAACAGAGCTCATGTCTTATAAAAGCATTTATTATCAATGTAATCATTTCCAGCAGTGGAGAATCTAACACGTTTTTTCCCATGCAGTGGCAGTAGTTAATTACGTTCAGTGTTGTGATAGATGTACCTCATTTTTCATCTTGTCTGTCCTTGATTTCTAGCAACTGGATCTTTATTACAGCCTTGCTTGCTAGATTGAAAAAACTACTTTTATTGAATTTCTGTCCCCGCCGTGGGTATTTGTTGGCTGCAACTTAATAACCCTTTAGCCTTCTGCATAACCACCTAGGTAAAATTCTTTACTTCTGTGCTCCGAGGTGTGTGGTCTCATCTTTGCTGTTGTTACGGCTTCTGCAGTTTGCAAACAACTCCCTCGTACGGTGAACTGAATCACAGTTTCCCAGTGCCAGCAGCATCAGTGCTTAAAGGCGCTGGGAAGATGCTCTTCAGACGCGGGATCCTGTTAGTCCTGCGTCCGCTGAACCGTGCTGCCAGCTCAGGCCGCTGGCTTTCTCCATCAGCTTTTGGTGCGAGTTCAGGCTTCTGAGGATGGAATTCAACATCCACTGAATATGGCTTATTTTTTCAGTTGCTCGATATGTCTGCTTACAGGGAAATGTACTTTGCTTTAATAGACTGAGCTTATCAGCAGACCTTGATCAGTCTCTTCAATGATCAGCCCTTAACGGTCATTACTGTTTTCTCATCTATGCATTGTCATACAGGCTTTTTTAGTGGAAATGGTTGATTTTCTTTTTGGAATGAATGTAGATATTCACTTAGCAAAGGGCCATGAACAACCCTTATAGGAAACGAACCTGTCTGATGTTCCTTCAACATTTATTATTACTTTTGAAATGTGTCACCGGCGTGATTTAAAATCATTCAGCGGTACCGTCTGATTTTATATCGCTCGAGTTTTTTCAATTTGTGTGGGCCCGACCGACATGTCTGCTATACCAGTACTACTATAATTATCAACTAAAATTATCGTGCCGGAAAAGATTGATAGCTTGACAGGGTCTGGTTTTGACAAGCCACATGTTGGTTGATGTTAATAACAAATTTGAAGAACAGGATATGCCAGGTCCCGTTTCAGCGTCTCTGTCATTTTGCCGGCAGCTGAAATCAGTCGGCAGTGCCTGAGGCTGGCAGGGTGTATTTGACATTCCTAGTGCAAAAGCTGTTTTCTGCCGGGTCCCCAGAACTTCTCTGAATCCCAGCACTCGTGAAGAATCCATGCTGGAGCCCAGAGCGCTCCTTCACCAGCTTCAGAAATGCCTGGCAGGAGGATGGGCCGGTTAAATTCCTTAAAATGTGTGTCGCTTCAATAATCTCTCTATAGCGTGCTCCCTAGGGTGAATGCACCGGTCAGTGTTTTATTGTGATACCATATAATTATACCCTCTAAATTTTTTTTCCGAACCTGTATGATACTTTCCCAGTTAAGCCCGAGCCGAGTTGCAGATGCTTCAGCCGGGCCAGTAAAACTGCCGCTGGGGTCACACGTGCTGGGCTTCGTCCCACCTCAGTTTGCAGAAGTACAGCGCCGAGCTCAGCTCATCCTAGAATAAAAGAGTAACAGACATCTTTGATTTCGATTTTTTTTTTTAATTTCTGTTTTTGTTCCCAGTAGCTGCCAGCAAAAAGGTTTTTTGCACAGGTGACACAAAGTTAAGGCAAAAGTATTTGGCTCAACTACAGGAGGACTGGTGTCTTCAAAGTTGTGTTTGTGAGAAGGTTCAGGTCTCCGCCTGGACCCCAATATCTTTAGTTTTAAAATAAATGTGAAGGTTCCAGTAAGGCCATTGCAACGCTGAATTTCAGGGTACAATAAGCATGGCAGTTTAACAACCTAGAGCCCTGCTGTAAACCGTAGATTTT
The DNA here is from genome assembly GCF_964199755.1 of Larus michahellis. Taxonomy (NCBI): domain Eukaryota; kingdom Metazoa; phylum Chordata; class Aves; order Charadriiformes; family Laridae; genus Larus; species Larus michahellis. The sequence continues at coordinate 46,637,375 of NC_133904.1, forward strand.
AGACTGAATATAAGCTACTCTTTCCCTCTGAAGCTTTTCTGTGGCTGGTCACATCAGTGTTTCAGTGATCTGTGGAAGAACTGCTCCTGGAAGGCACAGACATGAGGCCCCTCTGATAAGAGCAGTTATCGTCCACCTTCCCTGCTCTCCGGCACGGAGGGGTTTGGTTTACGGCTGCGGTCTCAGAGCCCGCTGGGTGGTTGCTTGCTCTCTGCTTACTTCACTCGATATCTTTTAGTGCTAGATAATTCAATTTGAAGGAAAAAAAATTAACAGTAAAGCCAAAACATGTGCGTCTTTTATACAGTGTGGGTTTGGCTCCAGTTACGCGCAGGACCTGATGGGCACTGAGTATTCATCTTTGGAAGATACAGTTCAGTTTTTATTTCTTCTTTTAAGCCTGGGAGCTTTTCTTCCCTAGCAGCACTCCCGTCTCTGAAGGTCCAGCACCAACCGCGACCGTGAGATGTGGTTTCTGCCTCAGGTGGAGTCAGCCCCAGTACCTCCTTACTTAACGGTACATCCCGAATTAACGCCAGGTTGTTTGGGAACGCGGGTCAGTGTTCTGCGCTCCACTCCTCCCACGGTGCCTGTCGGGAACAAAACCCGAGCGCAGCTTCCCGGGAGAGCAGTGCCGTCCCTGTCCCAGGGACCGTCTCTCCAGGGTTAGAGAGGAGAGCGTTGGGAAGACGCTGAAGGAGCCGAAGGATGTCACGCTGCACTGCAGCCCCTTTTCCTGTTGCTCTCTTTTATTTTTATTCCTCTTTTCCCCTCCTTTTTTTTACGGAGCAGCCTTGTCTTAATTGCTCGTACAGTAGATGATCCAAAGTACATTACTTAAGGATCAGTGTTCTGAATTGATTTACAAAGCCGCTCTTTAACTTGACATTTTTATGTTTTGCCGCTTATTTTTCTAATTACAGCTGAAAGGAAATTTGAGATAAGTATCATGTAATGAAGGAGCCAAAACCCCAAGGGCAATTGGTTTGATGTTGTATTTTCCACGTGAATTAAACGATTGGCTTTTTTTCTCTAATTAATTAGGGATTTTCGGAGTTGGTAAGGGGTGAAAGCTGTTCCTCTCTGCAGCAGCCTGCCAGCCCGTGTTGTGCTGAACACCATCGTGTAGATATCAAATTAGGTGAACACTAACTCTCAAGTACTTTGAAGTCACGCATCTGAAGCTCCGGCTGTATCTTGCTAGCAGACTGGCAGCTGTAATTAAGAGCCGGGTGCACGGGAGTGACACTTCGTCATGGTGACATGGGCACAATCGTTGGCTGCCTCCAGTCCCAACCCCACACGGCCCCTCTGCTGACGTTGGTCTTGAAGCTGGCCAGCAGAACTTGGTCACCCCTGCTCGAGTCTTCTCCTTGTCGGTGGGCTAGCTGGGGCGACTCCAGGGAAACAGCAGTGGGACCACCTGCTGGCTTTTAAAATGCATTTTCCATAATATATTTGTAGAGTAGTGACCCAGCTGGGAGAGCGTGGTTATAGGGCAGCGGGCGTTGCAGGAGCCCTGGGCAGGGAGAAGGCTTTTCTCTTAGTTGCATTCCACTTCCAATCTGGCCAACAACAATCCCCCTTAAGCATCCAAGTGCATTGGCTTTTTTCCCTGGAACATGACCAGGTACTGAGTTTATTTGCTTGCGTTGTTTCCCTTTTTAATTGCCTGTGAATAGTTGTTTGAATCGAGTTGCCTCTTCCCTCTTTTCCCCAGTTCTTCCTCTCCATTTCTAAGTGGGAGTTAATGTGAGACGAGTCACGGCTGGGGATAAATAATACTTGTTCTTTTCCATATAAAATTAACGAGCAAATAGATTTCCTTGTGCAGTGTGTGCTCCCTTTTGTCCTTACATGAGGTCTGCGATGCCGGGGCGCTCTTTGGGCGGCATGCACTGAAGGAGTAGCTGCTGCTGGCCATCAGTTTCCCTTTCCTTGTAAATATAAGTGATGGAGCTGGAGGCTGAGAAACCTCAAGCTTCTTTTTTATTTTTAAGTCTCACACTAAAATGTATCATTTCCACAGCCCGCAAGCTGAAGAAGCTGGGTAACCTGAAGGCACAAGACGATGCTGATGCAGTCAGCTTATCCAGCCCCACAGAGGAGCAAGCTCCCAAGATGGTGATGACGCGCATTGATGGGTATGAGTGCCAGCCCATCTTCCTCAACGTCCTGGAGGCCATTGAGCCTGGCGTGGTGTGTGCCGGCCATGACAACAGCCAGCCGGACTCCTTCTCCAACCTGCTGACCAGCCTGAATGAGCTCGGGGAGAGGCAGCTCGTCTACGTGGTCAAATGGGCAAAGGCTTTGCCAGGTGAGGAGGAAAACTAACAAATCCCATCCCTTCCCTGCATGCTCCTAAAGTCCCCTGCTTGCATTGCCTGGGGTGGGTTTCCAAGGAGGTGGTCTGCAGCTCCCGTCCCACCATCGTACAGTTCCTTGGAGAAGCATCTTCACAAGGTGGCTGGCTGTGTAATATCTCCGTGAAGCAGGCTGCAGCAGTGTCAGGTTTGTCTCCTTTGGGTGACTGGTTGCTGGGAGCGGTGATGAAGGGGTGACAAAGTATGTCGAAACTTACCCTTTGGGTTCCGATAATCCCCGCCACACAGTGGGGTGTAGATGTGTGTCTGCTTCCCCGCACGGGAAGGGCTGGTGCTGGTCAGGGGTTCAGGGTCTTGCTCTCTTCCCACTCTCCCTGCGGTGGTTTTGCTCCACCTGCAGGGCTGCGTCCACCAGACCTGCCAAAGTCTTCTCTAAACAAGTATTAGCCCCATCCTGTAGCCTGCGTGAAGTGGTGAAAATGGTAAATTCCCCGGGTGAACTGTGCCATCTCATGATGTGAAAGTGAGATGGGGTAAACCGGGCTGAAAGGAGATGAGGCTTGAGAGCTGGGAGACAGCCTTCCTTGTCATTTCTCTGTTCCACAAGCCAATTAATTGTAAAAGAGCGGGAGAGATACAAAATCCCAAAGGGCTTCTTCCTGGCGGTCAGGTTGTCTTTGCGTGGCAGGCTGCTGGAATATATTTATGATGCATTCAGAGTCGTGAGGTGGGAGTACATTAGGGTCGGAAAGTTTCCAAACGGTAGGAGATATCGGGTGCTGTAAATGAAAACATCCCGGTGATAGATGTGTTTTATTGAACACGCTCCTTGGTTCTGAGCGTAGAGGCTTCCAGTCTGGAACATGCTGCCCGTTGCATGTCGTAATCCTGCCAACTGAATGAGTGAAATTACAGAAGACCGAGATCACTGGGTGCAGCGGGATCCAGTTCAGCTTCCAGCATCCCTGAGACCGGGGCGTGGGGATGATCCTGAGCTGCCTTCCTCACCCTGGCCCCGTTCCTCAGGAAATGCCGCAGAAAACAGGGATCCTGCTCTTTATGTGCAGGGTGATACGACCAAAGGAGGAATCTGAGGCAAAATAAGTTTGCCACTGTATGCCAAAACCTGGTGACGAATCTATAGTCAGACATTCGACATTCCCAGAAATTCAGCATTTCCCCTGGAAGCAGCTTCACCGGTGCTCCAGGAGGGGTGTTATTCTGAATATGCTTAAATGCAGAATAGCCCATTCTCTTTCTTACGTTCTAGGGTCAGAAAAAGTTCACCTAGCCTGTGAAACCAGGGGCAAGTCATGCTTTCTCTTCTGGCTTATCTGCATCAGACATCAAGACTTCTTCAGAAAAGTACACGGAGACACCACCAAACCTGGCCAGCAATCCGGGGGCTGAGGTTGTAAAACTGCGGTAGCGCTAATGGAAAGGGAGAATGCTTTGAAAAAACATCTTTTGTCCTAACAACCCCCTCCTCAAAGGCTTTTGCTCTCCTGCGCTGCGCCGGATCTCCGACCCGCGGTGCTCCCTCACGGCATGTGCCGGCGCGGCGGTGCCGGCGGCTGCACCGCTGCCTCCTGGGGCCGGCGACGGCATCTGGGCAAAACTAATTCTAATTTTCTTATGTCAGAGCGGTTCCTGCTCTCTGGGCAGGGGATCCGTTTCGGAGGCCAGCTCTCCTGCATGGTGGGATGCTGCCTGGCTGCCTCCCCATCCCTGAGCAACCTGGTCTAATGGGAGGTGTCCCTGCCCATGGCAGGGGGATTGGAACTAGATGATCTTTAAGGTCCCTTCCAACCCTAATGATTCTATGATTCTGTGATCCCACTGGTGCTGGCCTGACCATTAGCATCACTGTGCTCGGGGCGAGAGGCAAAGCCACTTTGTTTTCCCCAGCTTTCTCTCAGCCGTTCCCTACCATGTGCCAACTGTTATTCAACAGTAATAACCACAAATTCGCCACTTAGTCATTCTCCTGATATTTTCCAGGGAAGGAGTAAACAACCGCAGCACTGTTGCTCTTCTGGTGACCCGGGTGGTGGTTCCGCAGTCCCTTCGCTCCAGCAGCAGCTCGGCTGCCGCTGCGAGGTGGGTCTCATCCACTGCCGGGTGCCCTGCCCCGCGCGCACCACGGCCACCTCGCTTTTTTGGGTAAACCTTCAGCATCCTACACCGTAGCCAGAGAGCAGTTTTTTGGTTAATAAAGCAGAAGTGTTTTCAGTCCCCAGATCTGCAGGTTGGCTTGGCAGCCTGGCACCCGGCGGGCTCAGGAGAGGGGCGATGCAGGCGAATGCATGCAGGGGGAGAAGTGATGGAAACAAAAGCCAGGCAATTTAAAACAGCGGGATGCAGTAGTTTTTATCAAAACAAACAAGATCTTCGCGCTGTCTGTTGTGAGACTGGAGGCTGTTTAATGAACGCCGTTGCTGGGGAGGTGGGATGGGAGCAGACCGGAGGGCTTGACCGGCCGCTGCAGCGCCGGGGCACAGCCGGCCTTGGCCGGTAGCAGGAACAGAGCCCGGGGCCGACAGCAGCGTCTCAGCCGGGGTTTATGGTGCCAAGAACCAAACCTCGCTCCGCAGGGAGCCCAGCAGCCAGCATCTGCTGCCTGGTCCTCAGCAGGTCAACAGTAAGGGCGGAAATTTTATCCTCTCTTCTCCTTTCCCCATTAATGAAGCACATCTGGCACTTATGGGGCTTAACTAAGCATTGGCTTAACTAAGCATAAGCAGCCCTGCGTGTCACTTAAGATATACATATCAATGCGAAGAGGCAGAGGTTTTACTTCCCAACGACTGCTGCTGGTGGGAGGAGGGGGAACTTGCACCTGTAAGAGAGGGAGTCTCAGCCTGGTAATACTGGCAATAGATTAGTATTAGTTAATAGGTGATTATTAACCTCGCGTCCTGCATTGACCGTCACCTGTACACCAAGAGTGACGAATATGCAGCAAGGTGTTCCTGCACTTCTTCCGGTGAGGTTTCGGTGGTGTCCTCGAAACAAGACTGCACCAGGCAGGAGCATTTCTGAATCCCGAGTTCCCGCAGCAGCAATATCTGTCCAGTGGAGAGAATGTAATGTATGGCCCTTTGGACCCTATGCAATTGAAATTCTGCACAGGAGAAGGCAGAATCAAACTGTGGTTTCCCTGGAAAGGAAAGATTGAATAACGGCAGCTTGCCAAGAAAGCTGCTGAAACACAGAATTAAAAGATCTCATTAAATCCATAAAACCTGTCCACTGCAGGGTAAGTGAAAAGAGTACATATTTTTCCTTTTCCATGTATATAAATTCAGTGAAGGTGTTAAAATTAATTTAGATCAGCACTTGAGGGCGTTATTTTAAAGATCTGTTTTAACTGGCAGCAAATGAAGAGTCTTGTTCATTCCCAAAGCTGTTCGGAAATCAGACTATAAAAAAATGACTGGACTGCGAGCGTTTGGGAATGGCGGCTTCCCGGCAGAGCAGGGGAAGGGCCGGGGCTGCTGCGGGTCTGCTGCCAGCGAGGCAGATGTGCAGCTCGGTGCACCTGGGATCAGGTGAAATAGCCCACCTGGGATCACGGGACATGGATCCATTTATTAGAGCTGGTGCAAAATCTCTGCGTGCTTGCCGTTGGTTGGGGCGTTAGGGGTATTCCAGGCCATTGCTTGCTTTTCTTTTCCAAATCTACTGCCTTAGACTATATTTACTCCCCCTTTAAGTATAAGGATACAATTAATTGTGCACCTTTTTCCATTCCCCAGACAATAAAATTCCCAGATAGAAACCGAGTACTTGTTCACCTTAGAAATGTTTTTCTAAGTTTTACCCTAGTTTATGGTAACACGGGAGGTGTTCAGCTGCTGATCTCTTAGGAGGATACCATTCTGGTACAGCAGTGCCTCAAGAGAGAAGATAGAGCATTTATTTCCAAACTACGCTGCTTTAAGATTATTCACAAGAAAAAGGTTGTGCATTGATCTTCTCCAAGTCACCAGTAAATTTAATTTTACTTTCGCTGTGATTTCTTCCTGTAGAAGGTAACTTTATTTGTGTCTCTTCAGACTACGCCAGTACTAAAAATCTAACAATATATTGTGGCATTAGGTTTGTATTTATTTTCTTTTACAATGATTTTGGCCATTTTGAAGGACATGGACCTGTTGGAAGGGGTCCAGAGGAGGCCACGAAGATGCTCAGAGGGCTGGAGCCCCTCTGCTGTGAGGACAGGCTGAGAGAGTTGGGGGTGTTCATCCTGGAGAAGAGAAGGCTCCGGGGACACCTTAGAGCCCCTGCCAGAACCTAAAGGGGCTCCAGGAGAGATGAGGAGGGGCTGTTTGCAAGGGCATGTAGCGACAGGACGAGGGGCAATGGCTTTAAACTAGAGCAGGGCAGGTTTAGATCAGACATCAGGAAGAAGTTCTTTACACTGAGGGTGGTGAGACACTGGCCCAGGTTGCCCAGAGAGGGGGTGGAGGCCCCATCCCTGGAGACATTCAAGGCCAGGCTGGATGAGGCTCTGAGCAACCTGCTCTAGTTGAAGATGTCCCTGCTCCCTGCAGGGGGGTTGGACTAGGTGGCCTTTAGAGGTCCCTTCCAACCCAACACATTCTATGATTCCGTGATTCTATACATCATCTCAGATGGCTGGAGGGAGGAGGTTTCCGTGAAATGATAGGTATCTGGTTTCTGAAAACCAGTTTTGTTTGAAGGCATTTCAGCTCAGAAACTGGAAGCGGTGATTCCTTTTAGAAAAAGTTGGCCACTGTCTTTCTAGAACTTGTTTTTGTGGACAAGCAGAAAGCAGACCGTAAGCCCTGTAACAACAAAAGTGTTGTGTTCAAATACCTTTCCTTAAACAGTGATAAAGCTTGCACAAATATTTTTTTTTCAGTGAACGTAATTAACAGGGCGATGAACAAGTGCACCAAAATCCTTCTCATAGCAAAGATTAGGTGCAACAAATGCTTTCATAGATGCGTTGAAAAGCTGATACTGGGTAGCTAAGGGAAAGCCGGTCCTGGATGAGAACTGCAGAGGTGGCTTTGGCGCTGGTTTGCCTGGGCACAGGCAGTGCTTGCAGCACCACGACGGGGTGAGCAGGATGAGGAGGTTCTGCCATGGATATTGGTGTCTCCAGCAGCCTCGTCCTGTTGATGCTGAACCCAGCAACAGGGGGATGGATGCCTTGTGAGAATTAGGGTTAATTTTCACAGAGTTGGCTGTTCATGGGTGTGTTTTCTGTTCCGAGTCACCTACAGGGTATAGGTTTCCTCTTTGGTAGTAGGTTTTATGGGCCTCGCTCACAGAATATGGGCAATGAGGGAAGCCAAACACCAGAGACCTCTGGTTTGGCTTCTTCTCCCCCACCTCATCCTCTCCATCACGCCTTGGTTTGCCGTTCATTTCTGGCTCTACAGCACCTCCTGGGCCCAACTTCTTATTATGCCATTTTTGCATCTTTTTTGAGGACGGAGCATCTGCTGTCATAAATACATTTGTATTTGCAGGATTTTCTTGTCTATGTGGTGAAGAGCATTGTGGCTGCCCCATCCCTGGAGGGGTTCAAGGCCAGGTTGGACGGGGCTTGGAACAGCCTGGTCTTGTGGGAGGTGTCCCTGCCCAGGGCAGGGGGGTTGGATCTGGATGATCTTTAAGGTCCCTTCCAACCCGAACCATTCTATGATTGTATGTTTCCATGATCTTTCCCGGGGAGCTCCTTCGCCCGAGCACGCTGGGGTGTGCGTCCTCACTTTGCTGTTGGGAGGGCTGTGCTGAGCCTTCTTCAGAGCTTCCTTCAAGCTTCAGAAGACATTTTGATCCTTTGTCTTCAGTTTGATCTACTGTTTCATGTTTGCCCTTTTTGTAATAGAGCGTGTCGTGCTAATTCTCCCTGAGGACCAGATACGTTTTTCCTTCAAAGAGCAATTTAAAAAGGAGGAAAACCCAACTCTATGGACTTGGGGTGGGATGAATGTGCAGCAGACTGACGAAACGTTAATCCTCATCGCTTGGTGCCAGTGTGGGAGTGTTCCCTGCACCATCTCGCTGGCTGCTCATCACAAAGTCTCAACTATAGGGGCCAGCAGCGTGGCTCCTTTTCAACTCAAGTTTTCCCAATCTTTTTAGAAAATCTAGGCAAGGGAAAAGAACAGTGGTAATTATGGAGCAGGAGGAAATTCAAGGAAGCGGTCACTGTTGAATGGCTTAGGTTTTACCAGGTGGTGAATTCGTCTCTGACTGTATTTACTGGATAAATAGAACGGTTTTTTATAGCATGTGGGATTGTAATTAAGTACGAATATCTAAGTTAGACATGTCCTGGAGGTGAGTATGACTGATTTTGTGAAGTCCTTGTGTTGCCCAGATGCGTTGTCTGGACTTGTGAGCTGTTAACGAGTTTCACTCTCGCTGGCAGAAGGTCCATGTTCAGCCAGTAGCTGAGAGCCCTCCGGATGGAACTCACCTATTCAGGTGTGGTAGGACACTACTTGCACCCAAGCTTCAGGGTTTTTTTTAATCCGGGGACATGAAAACTGAAAGGAACATGTACAAACGTAAAGCAAGTTTAGTCAACAGTAAAACACGACTTGTGCTCATTTGCAGTTGACAGCTTCCCAGGCAAGAGACAGACGCTTGCCTCAATGGATTATAATTATACACTGGAGGTGTTATAATTGCTTTAATATTTGATTGAAATAACATATGATTTTCTTGAAAACAGATTACATTTGACTATTTACAAGTATCTGGAAAAAAGTACAGTGTTGGAGGTGATGTTTGTGCACGTGTTGTAAACATGCCTGCGATTTAGCTGTGAACCACCATCTGGAAATACCAGTTTGAATTTAATTGTTATTTTTGTTTGGCTTGCGATGCAGCAGAGGTTTTCATACTCATTTTCATAGTCATTAGATAAATGCATTGTGTATTTGAGGGGAGAAACCACAGTCTGTTAACCATGTGATAAGCCCTTTGGGATTACTTGCTGGCTCTGAACATTATGCATTAAAATCCACTTACTTAAATTTGGTGAAGTCCTAATGGGTTGAAAATAAAGGCAGTTTTTTGACTTATTTCCTCAAGTGCCAGAATTGCACCAAAGGAGGTAATTGGTTAATGAGGGCTCGTTTCTGCCTCAGTGCCTGGAGAATGTGATACGGTTAATTGTATTGCTGCTGGGGCTCCCGCTCCCCTTCGGCTGATTTATTTCTGTTAGCAGAGCAAAGCAAACAAATCCTCGTCGGCTCTTTATTTCACTCACTTTTGACGTACCGTCTCCCATGGTAATGGTGAACGTTTTGGAGTGGAGGCTTTGGGGGTTACGCCGCGACTGCGGAGCGTATGGCACAGTAAGGCTCGGTCGGTTTGGGTGTCTAATTAGTGCCGGTAATGAGGGCTGTGGCAGGGCAAGCCTGGTGCGGGGGGAGCTGGACCAGCTCAGCACCCCTGCTGGGACCTGTTATCCTGCAGGACTTCAGGAGGTCACTGAGTCTCATCCTGCTCTATCTTTTTTGTCCAATCTGTTGCAGAATGAGTCTTGTTCACCTCACTGCAAAGCCTTCAAACACAATTTGCGAAGAACTTTGAGACTCTTAGGGAGAAGATGTCATTACCACTTGTCAATGCCTTCCTTTAAATTGCTTTGTTGCTTGGCTTTTTCTTTATTCCTTCCTTGCGTTTGGGGATCCCCTCTTCCCCCTTCCAGTTTAGTGCTTTGGCTGTTCCTAGTTGCCCATCAGGCGTGAGCATCTTGCTGCTGACACGACGGTTGTGCGTGCGTCCTGGGACGAGCTGAGGTTAGGCTGTGGAACACCTTGTCATAACAGGAGCCCTGCGGGAGAGCCGGAGCCTGCACGAAAACAGTCCTGCTACCCGCAGAAAGCCAACATTAATTTGCAACATCCCTCTCTTTTTTTTTTTTTTTTAAATAGGATTTCGCAACCTGCATGTGGATGACCAGATGTCAATAATCCAGTACTCTTGGATGGGCCTTATGGTTTTTGCTATGGGTTGGAGATCTTTCACCAACGTCAATTCTAGGATGCTTTACTTTGCTCCAGATTTGGTCTTCAATGAGTAAGTGCGAAATAACAACAACCTAATAGTGTGCTTTGTCTGGGTCAGACTAGGTGAGAAATGAGAAGAAGACAAGGAATGTGCTTTCCAGTGCGCTTATGAAATGTACAGCTTGAGTAATCGTACTTTCAGAGCTGGCCAACAAAACATAGGAGGGCCCTGCTTTTCCCCTCTAATTGCTCTGCAGTGATCTCCAGGAGCAATAAGGAGAGTTGCAATGTCGCTCCTGGTCCTTCTTCCCTTTCCCTCAACCTTGCCTTTGGTTCGACTTCCATCAGGGCAGCAGCAAGTGCTGGTGCAGGGTGCGAAGGGCCGGTCTGTACAGACCTGCCTTTTTTCTGAGGGATTTGAGCTCCTGTTTTCATCTTGGTTGGTCAGCTGGAGTGAGCAGAAACAGAAGCAAACGTATATTGTTAAGTTCCTGATGGGTTCTCTCTGGTGTAGCATCAGCTCAGAGTTGGGGAGGGTTTGTTGACGCTAAGGTAGAAGAGCTTAAAAACAGTAAGTACAGCAGAAAGCAAAAGCACACCTTCTCTCTGAGAGCTCCAAGCTCAGCTTCGCATCTCTTGCAGGTGGCCTATTTGGTGAATAGCAAACGACTGGTGGCAGTCGTTTTTCAGGGAGGCAGAGACTCAGACAAACCCTGTAGATCCCAGATAGTCATCTAGTTCCAGACAAAGAGGATTAGACATGGGCATTTTGGAAAACGTTCCTCTCCCGCAGGCGGTCCTATTGCTGCCAGCATCCCCCGAGACAGAGCTCAGGTTCTTGGCGGCGGGGATGTGCCAGGCAAGGCTGGGATTGCTGGGTTGGGCAGAGTGTATCCTCCCCCCCATCAACGCTTTGGTCTCCTTGCCCTGCCAGGTATCGGATGCACAAATCCAGAATGTACAGCCAATGTGTCAGGATGCGGCACCTCTCTCAGGAGTTCGGGTGGCTTCAGATCACACCCCAGGAGTTTCTCTGTATGAAGGCTCTACTCTTCTTCAGTATTAGTAAGTACTCACATCCTTTCTTCAACGGATCTCCACTTGCCATACGCTGTATCACCCTAGAGGGATCTGGTGCTTTCCCTGGGCATGTGCACGTACTCATACTTCCCAAGGGATGGCTTTGGATGTTTTCCTCTCTGCTTCAAGCTGAACTGCTCAGAGACAATGAGCTGCCAAGCATAAGGGTGCCACCACCCAGCTGCCCTGCAGCGAGCCCATCCCACCTATGGACAGTGCAGCGTTTCTCCATTTAGCTCCTGCAGGACGTTGCTCCTCAGCCTACCTGCTGTCATCATGGGGACCTCTGAGCATCAGCTGCTGAGCAGGAGAATAGCACTGCAGTTTGTTACCTTGCCTCTCTTTTTTAACGAGCGCTCAACAAGGGTCCTTGGGTTAGCAGTAGCCCAGCAAGCTGATCGGAGTGAGGGCCATAGCAGAAGCAATGCTGGTGGGCAGATCTTCCCTCTTAGGTCTGCCCTGACCACTTCTCCAGCCTTCCTCTTGCTCTTTTATTCTCTCCACTCTCTGGGCAACTCTTACTGTTTCCTTCCCTTGTTCCATCCAGTTCCAGTGGATGGCCTCAAGAACCAGAAGCTGTTTGATGAACTTCGAATGAATTACATTAAGGAACTTGACCGTATCATCGCTTGCAAGAGGAAGAACCCTACCTCCTGCTCTCGGCGATTTTACCAGCTCACCAAAGTCCTGGACTCCGTGCATCCTGTAAGAGAGGACAGTGAAATGTCCATCTATACACATAAGAAAGGATATAAGAAAGAAACTTTTTACAGTGAGAATGATCATTCACTGGAACAACCTCCCCAGGGTCGTGGTAGTCCCCATCACTGGAGGTTTTCAAGATGTGATAGGACAGGGCATTAGATAGTCTCATCCAGGATCCCTTTCCCAGTGAAAGTTGGACCCGGTGACCTTTTGAGATCCCTTCCAACCTGGGCTGTTGTGGCTTGTCTTTTAACTCTTGTAAAACCTTCGCAGGGACAGCATTGCAGCGTGCTGCCAGATTAAGCGACAGAGGAAAGCCAGCCGCTAACTCTACTGAGGGAGTGGAAGTTACCTGTGTCCGTCACTCCCTGCCATAACCGCTCTTGTGCTTGGGTTTATGGGCTTCCTTTTTTAGCAAAGAAAAGCTCTTAGTAGACAATACTTTTCCACCGTCAGCCTAGCAGAATAGCTCAAAATCTCAGCGCCCCCAGTGAATCTTCTCTGCTTACAGCAGAGAAAAAAAATTCTCTGTTTGTGACTTGAAGTGGTACTGGTGAAAGGTGAGATAGATCCTTCCTCCTTCCTGGGGCTCAGCTCCATGCCCATGGAGTTATATGTCTAGAAGCAAGAAGTAATTCTTAATAAGTGAAGTCAGCAGCATCTGCACACAGTAAGACAGTTTCTGCAGGAGTAAGAAAGTGCCATTTTTATACATTCCCGTTTTGGTGGGACTCGGTAGTGTCTGAGTGTGAAGGGCCGTGGCAAGATAATACAACACGCTCCCAGACTGGGTAGTTCCCTCGCTCGTGCTCGGGATGCGTTCCTGCCGTCTGATAACTGCCAGCAAGGCAGTGATGGCCAGAGGGCAAAGCAGGTCCCACCGCGGCAAGGCCAGCCCTGGCCTGCTGTGCCTGCGAACGCCTGCTCGGTGTCTTCCCAGGGAAATCACTGACCAGGGGCTTCTTGCTTAACAAACTTCCTTCCTTTCCCAGATTGCCAAGGATCTGCATCAGTTTACATTTGACCTTTTAATTAAGGCACATATGGTGAGCGTGGACTACCCTGAAATGATGGCCGAGATCATCTCTGTGCAGGTTCCCAAGATCCTGTCTGGAAAAGTCAAGCCTATCTACTTCCACGCACAGTGATCTTCCAGAGGGACCTCCCAGTTCTGCCACCCCCATTTCAGCCATCTCCTGCCTGTTATTTCTGCACTACTGTACTGCAGTGCCTTGGGGAATCCCCTCTGCAGCGGCCGAGAAGACGGACAGTAGCAAACGACTACCTGCTGGGATTCCTGAGATTTCTATTTTTCCCGAGGTACCTCTGAACTGAACTACCTGCCACAACTTCTGCCTAGATTTGGCTGGCTCGCTGTGCTGGGACAGGGGACTGTGGCACGGTGGCGGCGGCACTGTGTCTACGCTCTCTCATTCGTGTGTTTTCTGCAGTGACTTTTAGTGGCCCGGGCCATGGGAGATTGGGAGAAATGCCAGCAGTTGTTGGATTTGGTTGTTGTTTTGTTTTTTTTTTTTTAAAAAATGGAACAAGACAAGAAGCAGGTTGAATCTGTAAGTTTGAGCGTGGGTTACGTTACTGGCCTCCTTTGGGACTTTCTATTTGCATTATGGTGCTGGGAAGCAGACGAGTGAAAACGTTGCAGTAGAGAAACAGCGAAGAGTTGCGGGAAGAGATGAACTTGCAGCCTGATGAATTTACAGGACCTGCTGCCGGGTCAGAAAGGTGGCGTGCAGCCGTTGTGGGGTCTGCCCCGGCCAGCACGCCGCTGCCGTGTGCCGTCCTGCAGCATTAGTATTAGCTGATGGAGTGTTACGGGGTTGTCAGCGAAAGAGCTGGAGGGGAAAGTGACCTTCAGAAATCCCCAGAGGTGGCAGATGGCTACTGTTTTCCATCTGGGATGTTTTTCCTGCAGCTGGTCAAGCTGGATCTCGGTCTGCCCCATGGACACCCGGGCTCTCAGCAGTCACATTCCCGTCCTCGACAGCTGCTGCTCCTCCGACACAGCAGTACCCACCTCCGCAAGTGCCTGATGTCCTCAGACCTCACGCTCTCCCCTCCTCCTGTGGGCACCCGAAGCCCCCTGCCCAGCCCCTCACCAGCTCTGCTCCCGCTGGGTGTCCCCAGACCCCAGGTTTCCACCTACACTACTTATTCCCCATCTGTCCCAACTCTTCTTGCTGATGCCAGCAGACGAGCATCCCAGGAGCAAAACAGCGGGGCCGGGATCTGCGGGACCTGCGAGGCCACGGGACTGTTGTCCCAAAGCGGGGTCGTTTACCCGGTGTGCGAGACACCAATGTCCACAGGGCTCCGGCTGTTAATCCTCTCCTTTGGGAGGTGGCTGTGGTGACTGCCTGGTGCTGCCATGGCGCTGCGGGGGGTTGTAAAGGAAACGCCAAAGAGACCTTCTGCCCTTCCAAGCAGCGTGCACGGCTCCTGCTAATTGCAGTGGTTGATTGCAGCCTGGGGGGACACTGTCCCACACGCACCGCCTGTCCCCAGCAGCTCTGGGCGGCATGATGGTGGCACAGGTGGCATGATGGTGGCACGGCCACATGGCTGACGCAGGACAGGCTGCAGCTCTGCCCTGAGGATGGATAAATGTGCCCTGGCTAACGGGGGCATTCGGTCCACAGTCGGCAAACAGCAATGGTTGGTGGGTCTGCAGCTGCTGGTGGCTCCCAGCAGTCAGGAACATCTGGGAGAAGCAGGTTGTTTTTTCAGGCATAAGCGTTGGCTTGATTCCGTTTCATACCTCAAGTTCAGAAGGAAACGCAGGCCCACGCAACACCCTTATTCAGATTTATTTGCTGGGCTCTGCTTCCCACAAAGTGGCCAAGCCTGGGTTCCCCGCGGTATTTCAGTTTCCCCCTTCCCGCACAGCCATGAGCCCACCGAAACCTGCTGGGCAGACCTGGCCGGGGGTTGTTGGCAAGCACGGCACGTACAGGCTTTTGCCAGGGTCATACTTCTCATGGGGGGCTGCAACGTGGTCTGGCTTTACCGACAGACGTCAACAAGGGCTCCTCGTGCCGGCAAACAGCAAGTGTGTGGTTCATTGGCAGGCAGTGGATTTGCCATTGCGGTATGGAGCTGGTGGTGGAGCGGTGCCCACCCGGGGCTCGGTGCCCACCCGAGGGCGCTGGGGTGGTCCCTGGCACGGAGCCACCACAAGCGCGAAGCAAACGCCGGAGCCTGGAGAGGTGAAGCTGATCAGACACGTGCATCACGTCGCACCGTGTTCCCCCCCCTGCGTAATACCAGCTACTCGTGTCTTGTCAGATGGCTTTAAAAGCGAAGGGCATGAGGTTCAGGCCAATCGATTGCCACGTACGTGCCGTGCAGAAAACAGTGCTAATGCTTCTGCTGCTTGGACCGTTCGCAAGCTGAGCATCGCCGTCGGCTCTTCAGGCAAATGCCCTCATGCTACGTCTGGGTTCTTTGCAAACTCTCAGTAAGAACAAACATTTGATTTTCCTGATACTTTTCAGTCATGCTGTCGGATTTTCATTAAGGGAAGGAGTAGGGAAAAAAAACCCCAACCCTATGGAAGGGGAGGATCTCTCTTTACAGTTATTTGTGATGAGTTTTCCTGCCCTGCTAGATATGTCTCTGATCGTGCTCTTCCTCCTGAAATCCCTTAATGTAGGCGGCAACAGAATCCGTAGGTAACCTTCCTGAATGCCAGCCAACAGGATGATGTTCTCAATAGCTTTTCCTGTTTTAGAGCGCTGCAAGCATTTTAAGTGTAGATATGATCTACTAATATTTTGCAAATGAACCAGCAAAAAGATCCTGCTGGTGCGTTCTTCTCTTCTTGAACATTTTCTGGCCGTTAGCAGAAGAATACAATGAACTACGGGGTTGGTAATGCCCTGGTCTCTGTCATCAGCAGAAGGATGTTTATGAGCAATCTGAATAGCTCCTTTGGAGAGCTTTATATTTTACACAAGCTCATGTCAGTAAAGTTTTTATTCATTAATAAGATCGGAGGTCTCCTGATGGGTACTTTTCTGCTCGGAGATTGGGAAGAAATCAGACTTCATAGGGATTTGCATACACTGATTTGCTGGTGGACGCATAGCGCAGATGAAAAATGGTTTAGAAGGGGATAGTGCTTGTGTGTCATCTGCCAGACGCGTGTAACGCACGTGTGGGCAGCCTCTCCAGCCGTGCAGGCTTTAAGGATGGAGCAGGAGATCAGATGAGGTACCCCCGAGTCGGGCCGCCTTCGGCACCCGGTCCCCCAGAGCCCCCGTGGAGTTGTGTTCCCTCTCTCTTCAGCACCGAAGTAAGCTTTGGCAACTTTTTTATTCAAAAGTTGACTTTTTATGATATTATTAGAGGGATGACCGGAGGATATGGGAACCCAGATCAGTAGCACCTGTGTGTGTATTTGCTGGGGGGGGGAGTTAACACTGTTTCTTTGTTTATTTTCATGGGCTGCTGCAGGAACTGGGGAAAAAAGAGGTTTAAAAAATACCAAAGTCCAGATACTGCCATATATCTTTGTACTTTGTGGTTTTTCTGTGCGTTTTCTTGTCTACTTTTGCTTTAATAAAGCAAAGAGAATTTCACCGTCGTGTGGAAGCCGTCCCCGAGGCTTCCCTCGGGATGGCCAAGTCCCGGGAGGGGGGACCCCCTTGGCGTCGCTGACTCGCACATCCAGGGAGCAAACCACGTCAGCGTCCCCTGGTGGTTTCACTGGCTCTGCTCTGGTTTGTCTGGGAAGTGCCTGGGCTTTTGTGCTGGCTTAATCCGGGTCGTGGCTCAGCCCGTCAGCTCCCGCTGAAGGCAGCAGGTGGAAGGCAAGGAACACACACGTTGGCATCGTCCCGGGAGCAGCATCGTTGCACGGAAGGGAACAATTCCATGAGATAAAGGGTGTGAGATGAGGTTGCCTTTAGCACAGGAGGAACTCTTCCTCAGTCCTGTGTAATGCCAGAAGACGTGAGCCAGGTGACGCGGTGCAGTTGCGTGCCTGGGTGGGCAGCGTTCTTGAGCCAGCGGACCACAGATCTTCTCCCGCTTTTTCCCACCTTTGCCCAGCAGGCTCCCACCAGCACCATCTGTGGTCAACAGGGAGCTTCACTTAGCAAGAGTAAGAGCTTGGGTAGCGGCTCTCCACTTGGCGAGACTTTACGACCATTCCTGGAGAGCCTGGCAGCATCCGAACGCTGTTCCCAGAGAAGTCAAAAGGCCCTTTGCGCTTGGCTTCAGGGAGAACGGAGTTAAGCCATGAGCATCGCACGCCGTGCACGGCAAGGCAGATACGGAGGGAGTCAGCCCTGCGGAGGGAAGGTGGGACGCTCACAGCCTTCGCCACCACATGCTGGTTTCACACTTGTCGCTCCGGGTGATGCCTGAGAGGTCATTGCCGTGGTCCGTAGGGATGCTGAGGTGGTACCCGAGGTGTCACCTGCCTTCTCCAGCAGTGCCCCTGGGAAGAGCTGGCCTTCCTTGCAGGGTCCCCTGCCAACGCAGGCTGTCCCTGCAGCTCCCTGCCGCTGTCGCTCCACTTACTGATCTCTCTCCCTTGATGTTTCAGTAACGTTATATATGTTAAACATATATATATATATATTAAAAAAAAGGCATGCGCCATTTTATATTGCTAAAGATACCTATTTAATATAATGCTTTAAGAGAGTTTTCTTTTCTGATTGCAACCAAATCTTCAGGAGGTGAGTTAGTATGTGCCGATATTAATGGAAACTTCTAATTTAATAATTTTTTCTGGTGTCGGTATCTGCTTCTCCGGCTTTAGACAGGGATAGTATTTGCACTTGGGGGACAACAGAGTGTCCTTTTATTTCTGCCCTCTCTGACTGCACAAAGTGTCCTTGCACTTTAGGGCAGAATCCTGGAATTAGAGAGCGGTAGCTGTTTTCTAGCTGTTTCAAAGCAGACTTTTAGAGGCACGGACATCCTTTCTTGTGCCGTAACGACTGTCTCTGCGCCGTCACGTCCTGGTGCCTGCTCTCAGACGACAGAGTACCTGGGAACCGGTGGCCACGCGAGGTGTCCGTGTGGCAGGGGGACAGGCGGCGGTTATGGAAATCTGCGTCGGGCTCCAGGGGTTGCTCCAGCCCGTTCCCAGGGTGGGGGCCGGCGTGGGGCTGGGGGAGACGGGCGCAGGCTGCAGCCCTCCCGCACCCACCTTGGCTCGCTCATCTGCTCCCAGGCGGCACGGAGGGACTTTTGCTCGTCCCCTTTTCGAACGGCGGGGGAACCTGCTCTTGTGAGTCAAAAAGTAAATATCTGCGCCACACGTAAAACCACAGCAAGTTTCTAATAAGCTGCTCTCTGTGCCGGGTATTTTGTGTTCTGTGGCAATTTAATGCTGTTTTTATTTGTTAACATGTTTCTGTAATAAAAAGAGTTCTCTATATTGATATATTCTATTTTCTTCGTAATAAGCCAAAAAGCTCATTGCTGGTGCCTTTTTGCCTGGGGAGGACTCCCAGCCCACAGCTATATTCATGAAAGCATCAAAGCGTAATGTCTCTGCAAGCGCTCGTTTCGCCGTGGCCGGGTAAAGTCATGAAGGAAACACCGCAGGATTACCGGAAGGAAGAGAACCCAGTGGCCTACAGAACGGGCGGAAAGACTTTCAGGTACCACGACGTGGTTATTTCCCTAGGCCTAGTTCCAAGGCGAGCGGTTCCAAGGCGAGGGCTAAAGCTTTCAGCTTCTTACGCCCCACGTGGAAAAAGCCTTTGCCCCGTCCCGGCGGGACTTTGCGGCTGCGTTGCGAGCCTTTGTCCTTTGCGAGGTGTGCAAGGCGGTCGAAGCCTACTCCCGTCATTTTCTTACGGTTGCAATTGTATTGCAGTTGCGAGACTGTGGTCTTTTTTCAGTCACCTTTCAGAAACGGCAGTATTTTGCCTAAATTAATAGCATCTGAGGCCAAATTCCGCTTCTAGAGAAGGACGTTAGTTGGATTGTTGCCACTCCTCTTTTTTTTTTTTCTTTTTTTTTTTTTTTTTTAAATTAAATTGGAACTGATTACATTGAATAAGGAAAATCAAGGCCTACAATGTTACGATGTCATCCGGACTGGAGAGCAGTGACATCCGCTGCATTGGCCGGTGAGATGCGGTGGGGGATGGCCAGGAGATGACCATCACTCAGAGGTCACTTTATGGGACTGAAGGACATTTATTCTCGTAACCAAAAAAGAGGAGCCTGTCTGGCATCCAGGCTGAAGACAAAACCAATTACACTGCGCTAGGGGAAATTAAAATACTTACTTTTTGACTGTTTTAGTCCATGCTTGGGTCCCACGCAAGCCCTCAGCCTGTGCTGTGCCACAGGGCAGACCTTCATGCTTGGTGTTCAGCTCTTTTTGTAATCTTAAAAATCTGTTGTTGTTCTAAGTACAATAAAGGCAAAAAAAAAAAAAAAAAATAAAATCTCGTTTGTTGGAACACTGCTCAATGCGCGTATTTGGCTTTCGTTTCAGTTGTGTGCGTGAAAAAACGTTATCCGGTGTGACGAACGTTAGCTATTGAAGATGCCAGGAATAAGTGGGTCATTTTTCAGTGGACGAGGCTGTATGTTGGATCACTCATAGGCCATTTTTCACAGTCAGAGTTTGCTATTAATCACGTCTGAACTGTTAATTCATTTACACGTCAATTGACTAATCCTTTCACATATGCCTCTTTGGGTCTTTTAAATTGAATTTCATTTGATTAATGTATTTCTCAAAGCAAGGAGCTAATAAAGGCCAGTGTCCTCCTTCTTTTGTTGTTGTTTTCAGTATCTTTATGAGCAGTTGTAAATCCATCCCGCTGGAACGTCTTTATAAAATTGACCTGTGCTCTCCGAGTAATAAAAAAGACTGCTTATCAGCCCACTTTTTAATTCAAGGTACAGATGTGAATACTGCACAGGGTCAAGATTTTATTCACTGTGAGATAAACTGAAGAGCTCGGGGGAAAAAAAAAAAATAATACCTCATCAGGCCACAAATAGCTGGCAATGTCTAGTGTGTAATTGCACAGCGGCAGTACATGTACCAATACCCCGCAAGCTGAAAGCGCAATGTACTGAGCAGTACAAAAAGCCTTGCCCATGTGGAGCAGTGTCATTCTTAGTCATCTACAGAGAATCTGGTCCCATCCCTCTGTTTGAATCACTGTGAAAAATGAATGTGTTATTTTCAAAATTCACCCTTAATCGACACTGAAAAATCCACCGCTGTTCATGGACTGCGGTGCCGTCTCAGATACCTGTGTCCGCGTGTTAGCCCCAGTGTCCCTCATCAAACTTGGCCACCAACGTCCCCCGGGACATCCAGGAGCCGCCAGTCCAACACGTGCTGGGGTGACGGACCCAGTCCTTCACGTGGCTACGCATCTCCCGGTCTTACGCTGGCCTCTGTCCTCTTAATGGGCTCCAGCCTCCTGTGGCTCGCACAGTATTTGCCTGCTTGGGAACAGTAAGGAAATTAGTCTGAGTGTCTGCAGAGGTTTGGGTCTGGCCAAAAGGGCAACTTCACGTCAGCTGAACTAGTTTTGCTCTGTTACGCTCCAGCCATTTTCTGCTGCGCATCGTGCACCCATCCACCGTGATGTTCTTCACCGTGACCTACAAATGACATGGACGTTGCTGATAGCCCTGATGGTGTCTAGCAGCACATGAGCCGTGCGGGCTGGAAGAGCTGGTGACTGCCACCTTGCCAGCACGGTGCTGGCACTCGTGCTGAGAGAAGCCCTTGGAGAAGCCTCTGCTCTCCAGCTAACGGCACCAGGCTCTCCAAAGAAAGTCCAGTCACCATGAGGAAGAAGAAGGTACTTGTGGTCTGCAAGTCCAGGATGGGTTCAGCCAGCATCTTCCTTCCTACCAGATAAAGCTGCCGGTGTCACTTTGGTCTGTGTTTTGGGAAGTCCTTGTGACTGCTCACAGACACACACACACACACACAAGGGCTCCAGGGCTTGTTTGCCTCCTAACCAGGTCTTGGAGCTGCCTGTGCCACACTGATCACTGCCCCATCAGCTCTGATGGCCGTTCCTCATTCCCCAGACAGAGGAAGAAGACTGGGCAAGGAGACATGGTGGTTGCAGGTGCGGAAGGGCTCCAGGGTGGGCCAGAGAAGACCCTGGGGAACCAGGCCTGATGCTTATGTTGGTGGGGGGAGTTTTGGAGTGATATGTTTCTACACAGAGAGAAACAGAAGGAGAAGAGGCACAGCTATGGCATCTCATGCAGGTTGTCAGGCAAAGAAAAACCCCACTTTTCCCCTGTTTGCAGCTCGGTCGGGAGGCTGCGAGCTCTGCCCCGCAGCATCACCTCTAGCCGAGGCCAGGATGCCCGGTGCCAGCCGAGCAGGGGCCAGGGACCACGAGCTGTCCTCGGGGCACTGGCTGGCGCTCAGGTGTCTCCATCTCTGCTGTGACCGCAGGAGAATGAAGACCAAGCCCCCAAACCTGCAGTGCTCCCCTGACCTGGGCCAGAGGCACCCCAGCCCTCCCTCCCTGCGGAGATGGGGGGGGGCTCCACGCAGCCCAACCTCCAGGGAAGGGAGAAACACTCGGGCCAAGAGCTCTGTCCTTGGCAATGCTCTTGCTCAGGAGCAGAAACCCACTCAATATCCACAATAACCATTCAATTTAGAAAAAGAAATGCTTTTCAGCAGGGACGAGGGTTTGCTGGGAGGTCTAAGAGGGCTGCAGAGCTCCACTTCACGCTGCCGGGTGCATTTTTTAAATAGGTCTCTGCAGACTCCTGGCCCTAACCCTCCCAGCCCAGTTAGCAAATAGCCCCTCTCCCAGGCAGGCTGCTGGGGGGCGACCTTTCTGGACCTTTACGATAACTGCATCCAGCCTGACCTTTTCTGAAAGGCTCCGTCGGCCGCGTGGGGCTGCTGGGAGACACGGCAGCTCCCCGCGTGAAGCAGTGAGGAGCAGCCGCCTGTGCCTGGCAGGGGGCCCGTCTGCTCCAGGATGGGCTCGAACAGCAGAAACCAAGGGAGGAATCAGTCTTTCTCTATTTTAATTTTTTTTTTATTTATTTTTTTTTTCCTGAAAACATCTGATGTCAAGCAGCCCTAAAATGGCTCCGTGAGTTAAAGCAGTTTCCTTGCCTTTGAAAGTCCTTAGAACAGACAGTGGGAAATCTTTAAAACAGAAAAAAAATTGCTCCATTTCCTGAAACAATAATGAGTTGCTTTAAACACACATTTCAATAGTGCTTTACCTCCCCAGGGGTCCCTGGAGCGCCGCGATCACTGACACAGCTGCACTGGCAGCTCTTTCCCTGCACGCCTTCCAGTTGTATCAGGGTTTGGGCTGCGCTGACCCTCTAGGGCTGCACCGGAATGAGCTGGTGGAGGGAGATGCTCTGCACACTGGATGATTTCAGGAGATGCGGATGGACTTCATTCAACAGCCCAAACCCATTCCAACCGCGGGGACCCCAAGCACAAATGCAGGCTGGGCAGAGAATGGATTGAGAGCAGCCCTGAGGAGCGGACTTGGGGGCTGATGGTGGATGAGAAGCTCGACATGAGCCGGCAACATGCACTCGCAGCCCAGAAAGCCAAGCGCAGCCTGGGCTGCGCCCCCAGCAGCATGGGCAGCAGGGCGAGGGGGGGGATTCTGCCCCTCTGCTCCGCTCTGGCGAGACCCCACCTGCAGTGCTGCGTCCAGCCCTGGGGCCCTCAACATCAGAAGGACATGGACCTGTTGGAGCAAGTCCAGAAGAGGCCACAAAGATGCTCAGAGGGCTGGCGCCCCTCTGCTGTGAGGACAGGCTGAGAGAGCTGGGGGGGTTCAGCCTGGAGAAGAGAAGGCTCTGGGGAGACCTTAGAGCCCCTGCCAGAACCTAAAGGGGGCCTGCAGGAGAGGTGGGGAGGGACTCTGGATCAGGGAGTGTAATGATAGGACAAGGGGTAACAGCTTTAAACTGAAAGAGGGGAGAGTTATACGAGATCTCAGGAAGGAATTCTTTGCTGTGAGGGTGGTGAGCCCCTGGCCCAGGTTGCCCAGAGAAGCTGTGGCTGCCCCATCCCTGGAGGGGTTCAAGGCCAGGTTGGACGGGGCTTGGAGCAGCCTGGTCTGGTGGGAGGTGTCCCTGCCCAGGGCAGGGGGTGGCACTGGATGATCTTTAAAATCCCTTCCAACCCTGAGCATTCTGTGATTCTATGAATCTACGCTTCTATGCTTCTATGACAAGGGTTGCCTGTTTCTCGCTGCTGCTGAAGTTTGTGCCTTGGCACACTTGGCACGTCCCACCCGGCTGGAGCACACAGAGCCGTGCAGGGCTGGCAGCGGCGCCAGGAGCTGCTCTGCCCTCCGTGTGTGCCGGGCTCTGCTGGCTCACGCCGCAGCCCTCGGCGGGGTCACGCCGACTTGTGTGCTCTTGACATAAGGAATGTCAGCCAGCTCTGGAGTTTTGCTCCTTACCCAAAATTGCTGCCGCCGGTGGGTAGATGCCAAGGAGAGGGTGAGCAGGGTCCTGGGTGACCCATGTCCCGTCCCCGCTGGAGCAGAGTGACCGCAGGGACACGGCGGGATGCCGGGGTGAGCCCATGGGACCAAGGCACTGGGGAGGGACCAGGGTGTGCAGGACGCAGAGCAAAGGATGCCGGACCGGTGAGGGGACAGAGGGTCTGGGGGACAACACACTGTGGGGGATGAAGGGGTACATTTCTCTAAGCCTCCATGGGAATGGCAATGTTTTATATGTGATTTCAGGAATCCTCACAACTTCTGCCTTTTCGGAGCTCTCTCACAGGCTCCGATAGAGGCTGTGAAAGTGCTTCTTCCATAGACTTCTGAAAATACAAGGAAAATAAAAAGCATCGCAGCTTTTACTGGTTCAAAGCATCTCCTGATTTTTTTAAGCCAATCGCAGGATTTTTTTTTTTGGTGGCCCGACTCTTGATTTATGGATGTATAGGCCAAGTAATGCTGCCGATGTCTGCCAAGAAAACGTCCAGTGTAGAAAGCTGGTCCTAAATCAGAGCATTCAGCTGGTTAATTGTGCAGAGAGTTGGGCCAGAGAGAATTATGGAGCTTAAAACTAAGGCTCTAATCTTGCAAGAAGTCCTGCGTGGGTGGATTCCTGTGCCTTTATGGGTCTCTGTGCGGGACATAAATTTAAAATGTCATTGCACCACTAAGTACATTTCAATTCTAAATTTATCATGTAGATGTGTCTACTGAAGTGTGCCTTTAACCTCTCCAAATTCTTCCTCTGGGAAGCCCTCACCGAAGCCCAGTCTCACGCTTTGAAACCTTGTTTTGATACCTTTTCCCTGCATAAAAACCTGCAAGGCTTTACTTACCCTGGAAAATATTTTCCTTGCTCTGATGAAATCAAAATGTTTTCCTTAAGGAAGCAAACCACGCACCTGTGGGTTGGGACGCCAGAATTGTTGGGCTAGTGCCTTGGTGCTGGTTCCAATCTGTAAGCATCTACTACGAGGGCTGATAGAAAAAGAAAACAGCTTCTTTCCCTAAAACACTGCTGTTTTCAAGGCATCCACCTCTGGAAAAATTACAACCCCAAAAGGAAACTTCAGAGAAACAAGGAGCCAGGAAAAAAAGGGAAAAAAATAATAAAAAAAAAACCCTCAAGCTGCTGCTGCAGCTTGTGCTACCTGGGCATCGAGCCCCTGTGTCCGCCCCAGGCGGGGGATGCGCCGGGGTACCCGAGGGGGGTGGGATGTGCCCCCGGCAGGTGCCCAGTGCAGGATGCCTTAGAGCAGGTGGCACAGGAACGCCTCCAGGCGGGTTTGGAATGTCTCCAGAGACAGAGACTCCACCACCTCTCTGGGCAGCCTGGGCCAGGGCTCTGCCACCCTCAGGGGAAAGAAGTTCCTCCTCGTGTTGAGATGGAACTTCCTATGGTCAGGTTTGTGCTTGTTACCCCTTGTCCTGTCCCTGGGCACCACTGAAAAGAGCCTGGCCCCATCCTCCTGACACCCACCCTTTCAGTACTTGTAAGTGTCCAACCCTGTGGTTCTCTGATTCTATGCCACGCATGGGGCTGTGCCCATGGCCAGCTCCCACAACCCACCCCCCCACCTCCCCCCGAGGCGCAGCCTTTGCTCCGCAACACTGCCCGTTTTGTGTTTTTTTTTTCCAGCTTTAACAAGGATCTTTTGTTAGTTCTGGGTTTGAAGCTACAAGACCTGGACAAGCAGCTCATCAGGTGATGGGAGGGCAGATGGGGGCTGTACCCACCCCTGAATGCATTATTCATCCCACACCGCTCCCAGCGCCTGGCCCCCGTCTCGCTCCTCATCTCCTGCTCCTGGCTGCAGCAGCACCCTGCAAATACAGCCCTGGGAAGCAGCTCCCATCTCACTCTTGCCTCATATGACCAAGTCACACGAGGAGAGGCTGAGGGAGCTGGGCATGTTTCGCTTGGAGAAGAGGAGGCTGAGGGGAGACCTCATTGCCCTCCACAACTGCCTGAAAGGAGGTTGTGGAGAGGTGGGTGTTGGCCTCTTCTCCAGGTGAATGATGACAGGACCAGAGGAAATGGGCTGAAGCTGCGGCAGGGGAGGTTTAGGTTAGATATTAGGAAGAATGACTTTACTGAAAGAGTGGTCAGGCACTGGAACAGCCTGCCCAGGGAGGGGGTTGAGTCACCATCCCTAGAGGTGTTTAAGAAACGCGTAGATGTGGCACTTCAGGGCATGCTCTAGTGGCAGAGATTGTAGGGGTTTGGTTGGACTCGATGATCTCAAAGGTCCTTTCCAACCATGAAGATTCTATGATTCCCCTCCCCAAATTATTGCTGACAAACCTGCACCCTGTTGTTCAGTCCCCCCGCAGGTAACTCAGCAATAACAGCCCCCAAGTACTCCCGGGATGGAAATCAGGAGAAGGTTTCTAATCATGAAAGGCATGAGATTTTGCAGTCTGTGTTAATCAAAACCTAGCCGTGGTTAAGATGGGATTAGGTCAATTTATGAAAGGACGCAGACACAGACGTTGGCATCTCCAGGCAACGTCCCAGCGCCAGCTGCAGCCGCCTGCCCGCTCCTGCCTTCCCTGGCCCCACGCCAGAAGGTGCACCCCATGGCCAAGCCGATGCTCGAGCCAAGCCGATGCTCGAGCACCTGCCTCCTGTTTACAGCTTCGATCCGAGCCCTTGCGAGGGGGTGATTTCACCCTCCGAGCCCTGCGAACGCTCGCGCTGTCGTGTGCGGCGCATTAGGCTGGAGGAGCTGAGGAGGGATTCTCTGCCAGGCTCCCTGGCCTGGCGTGCGCTGGAGTAATTTGATCGGGGCTGCGGGCTCTCGCCAGCTCGCTTTATTAGGATTAGTCTTTCCGGCTGAAGAGACGGGGGGAAAACAAAAAGGGAACGAAGGAAGCATTGCACGTTGCGTGCCATGAGCCTCATGCATGAACTGCGCGACTCGGGCGGCACTCGCCCACCGCCAGTGGCAGAGCACAGCCATGAAGAAATCAGCATTTCACTCGCGCTCCCTGCCAGGAGAGAGATTTTACTCTTTGGCAAGAGACGAAAGGCCAAGACTGCCACAATGCACGGGGCGCCGTAAATTCTACAGTCGGGAAAGTGCCTTGGGGACTCCTTTGTCATTCCTGCTCCCTGCGGAGGATGTTGCAGGGGTTAACGGGCACCAGCGATTCCCGAGGCTGGAAGAAGGATGCGGTGGTTTGGGGGTGCCGGGGTTGGAGCGGGGGGGGGCAGGTCTTGGGCCCCACATCGCGATGCTGAACGGGAAAGGGGAAGGCAGGACCCTGCGCGGTGGGGACGGTGCCCAACCGGGCGCTTGCTCAGATGCCTGGCGCCAGGACAAGGCACAGAGCTGCTTCTGCAAAGCCGGAGCTCCCGCTGCGAAGCCCGGCACCCTTCAACTGGGGCTGGGATGGTACAAAATGGTTGCGGCAAGGATTCGGAGAAGAATTACAGCAATTGGCAGCCTAAAAATGGGGCAGGTGAGAACATTCCCCGTCGTTCAGCTGAAGACCCTCAGAGACACCAGAGCTGAATAAATTCATCTCAAGCTGCCGGAGCGGTGCCTGAGCTGCAGCCTTTTCCATCCACGTGCTATCAGGTTGAAAAAAAAAAATAATAAAAAGCCCTCAACAGAGCAGCAAATAGTGTACTTTGGAAATCTTGTGGAAAGAGGCTGCATCTCCTCTTTGGGGAGGGAAGCAAAGTAAGCAGTGGGGGCAGCTCACCCACCCCACGTTTGCCCCAGGAACATCTTCCATCTTCCAGCACCTCGCGGGCCGCTGCGAGCTCCTGCGTGGTCACCTCGGTTGGGCACTTCTCCATAAATTCAGGCTCAAAAGCAAGTTGCAAGACTCCCATTTAAAAGAAAAAGCCTGGTTTTTATCTCCTGTGAGAGGTCTTTTTGTTAAATGAAAGCAAGAAGCCTGAAAGGGAAATGCTAGTGCACAATGTCACAACGCCGGAGTTGAGAGGGATGGGAAAAGAGATGGGAGGAGGGGAAAAAGATGCTGGATAGATGGAAAGAGGCCGGTGCTGTGTCTGCAGCAATCATAATTGATTCTATGATTCGACAATAAATAAGCAGAACGGTGTTTTTGCTGACAGAGGCAGCTGAACACGAATCGGGCAGCTGAAGTTAAAAATGAGAAAAGGTTTTAAAAAACACATACTATCAAACATGCCTCCCTGTAAGAGGCAGAACAACCCATCCCTCTGCAAACCCACTCCCCAGGGAGGGCTGGCTGCGTCCCCGGGGGGCTGGGACGGGTCCTGCGCTGCCCGTGGGACCCGAGCAGTGGGACCTGCACAGCAGAGGATGGCTACAGCACGGGCCACACCGCGGCATTGCTTAGAGAAGAAAAAAACCCCCACATTCGGACTCTTTTCTTTTTTTACTTCATGGAAACTTTATAAACACTTGAAGTAACCTATGCTTTTAACATGACAAGACGGCTCCGATGGCTGATGTCTGGGGGCCCCGCCGTGCTGCACGGGGTGAATCCCATGTTCCCAGCTGTGTCGTTCCAGTGACACTGGCAGCAGGGCTTGTGCTCCGCGGCCCTCCACCAGCACACCCAAACCTCCCACCGCCGCACCGCTGTTGGTCCCCAGCGTTCAGCTGCGCGCACGGAGGAGGGAAAACCAGCAGACACACACATAAGACAAATGACTTTAAAAGGACACAATGAAACCTGTTTCTAATAAGCTGCTTCCTTCCATTGTTCACAATGTCAGCCTTAAAACCAAACTCCCTTGGATTGCTTTCTTCCCACGGACCCCGGCTCTGTCCCGCAGGATCTGCGATGGGCAGCGAGCATGAGGCCGACTGTACCCGAGCCAGGGGGTGATGCAACAGCCACCGATTCCAACGGGACGGGCACTGTGGGGGCCAGCACTGTGCAGCATCCATGTGCAGCACGGGGGGGGTGTCACCACCAGAGCCATCCGTGTCCCCAGAAGCCCAGGTGCTTCCCAAACCGACAGCCTTGAGGAGGCCCCAACGCACAGCCCCAAGAGGGAAGGCATTTTGGGCAACGCTGGCCTTCCGTGGAGGAACCACTGGCCTGACACGTCTGGGACAGCCACCCCAAGAGGTGACAAAGCCACCAAAGGGCAGGTCAGTGCCTGCCCGCAGCAGGCGACCGGGGGCCTCCCACTGCCTGGCTGCTGGAGAGGCTGCCCCAGCGATCGCAGCCGTTCTGGGCTGGTCGGGGCACCTCTCGCCCTCCTTCAGCCTCGCTGGCTCCCAGCCGTACCCGCTCTCTTGGGGACCTGATCAGAAAAAACATGATGCGCTGTTTCGGTGCTGCTCACACCTCCTGGCTGCTCACCAGAAGGTGCAGCAGAAAGGGCTCACCGTAGCTTTCAAAAGCCCTGAGATGCCAGTGTGCGTAATACAATCTAGGTGTTGATATCACTGTTTTGTTTGTGTGGTGGTGTTTTTTTTTAAAGCCACTTTTATGTGCCACTGCTCAAAGCAGGAGTAGAGGAGCGAGCAGCTGGGGCACCGCCAAAGCCCAAGGGAGCGGAAGCACCATTGACATGACACGTGTGTGTACAGTGAACGCCAGAATTACATTCAGCGATAAAGCAGACGGGCGCTACGTGCACACACAAGGCAAGTGTCCGGAGACAGCACGGGAAGGACCGCGGCAGCATCCCACCGGCAAACCTGCGCCGGACAGGACGCAAAGCACGCTCGAGAGGAGGGAGCATCTGGGAAGCGGCTAATGGGGACGGTTGGCTACTGGTTTGGGAATGCTCCCAGCACCCAAGGAAAATCATTCAAAACAGGGAAGCTGCCTTTGGGCTGGAGAGAGGAAGCAGGGAAGCTGCTCGTTGCCTATTTACAGGTAAATGCTACAGCTCAGGAATGGAGCCCTGGTGTCAGCTGGTACCACAGATAAGCCTCTACTGTTAAGAGGGGCACTGGGGGCGGTCCTGGCTAGGAGAAACCTTCCAGGCTAAAGGGCATCATCTACACGGCCGCTGCTGAGGAAAAGAGATGGACATCTCTTGGACTGGAAATTCATGTAACAAGCAGACAAGAAACTGGGTGCCTCTTAGAAAAACAGTGGGCTTTGGCCCATATTCAGCGAGTTTCAGTTCCTCGCCACCTCTGTGCTGGCCCACCGGAATAACCCCAGGGCAAAGACTTCACAGTGGGCCTGTGGGAAGCGGATCTGGTGGGAGAGTGGCTCATGCAGGAGAAGGAAGAGGAGGAAGAGGAGAAGAAGGAGGAGGAGGAGGAGAGCCTGCTACCTCCTTCTCCCAGCTGCGCTCTCGGAAGCTGCTGACAAGACGGGGGCTGCCCGGAACGCCAACCCGCAGGCAGGGGATGCGGCCCCTCTCAGGCAAAGCCCCCTGGCACAGCCGCGTCTGACAGCACGGTTTCCCAGGACAGGGTCATGCTGACGCCAGGGAGAAGATGAAGAGACAGAGCTAAGTGCCATGGTCCCCCCAATTCCTGTCCTGCCTGCCTTAGCACAAGCAGCGTTTCCAGTAAACATACGCTGCTCTCCTACACACCAAAAAAACACACTATAGCTTAACTGAGCAAGGAAAACACAACATAAAGAAAGGAGCTTCTCATGGCAAGGGGGGGGCCAACCCAAACTCCAGTCATTCTACCCTTGCGTCCAAGCACGGGGAGTCAGCCCCTTGCGTTTTGTCTCCAATGTCTGTCCGAGGTCACCCTTGCCAAGGTGCATTTCCCAAAAAGTGAGCAGGTAAATGGCCACTCCCCGTCCTCCGTTGTCCCTTCCACAGCCCGTCAGTGCTCACCCAGCCCTGCAAACGCAGCCGGCCACCTGCAAGGGCACACGTGAGCATCCTCCACAGCCTGCGCAGAGAGGAGTGGTGGAAGGACTGGGACTAGTTCAACACAAACGTGTGGGTAGGGTCTTCTCTCCATCGTTATCTCCCTCTCTTCTAATTTCTTGAGCTACTTGTGACAGCATGCTCTGAAATTATCGTCCGGTAAGATAGCTGCTCTCCAGGGGCACTGGAACTGGGAAAGTCTTAGCTGTGACACGTCTGTTTCACGAGCACAGAAAATCTCCTGGGTCTAGCCGGGCTGAGGTGATCACAAAGTCTGGAAGAAGAAAAGAAGCACGGTGTAAGCTGCAGTGTAAATTGATCAGCCATGGCAAAACCACGACCAGAGCAAGCCCAGATCTCGGCAGCGCCGTTTGCACAGCTCTCGCATTTCCATTTACCCTGAGCACTGCGGCGAGGAGGCTCGGGAAGGGCAGAGCAAGCTGATTTACTCCAGCCTGCCACAACTACCACCCCCAAGGAAGAGCATGGCCCACCTCCAGCCATTATCTTTCCTTCTGCAAGGGGCTCCTACAGGAAGGACGTTTCTCCTCATCTTTCTTTTGAGAGTCCCATTGCCTCCACGGGACTCCCACCACCCCATAAATGCTGAGTTTATGTTACGTGTGTGCTTTTGGTTTATTGTCATAAACACGTACCTTTAGCCTCAGCTCTCATCACCTGGGATCCTGCCTTGTGGTGATGAAGAACTGTATATAAGAAAGGAGAAGAATACAGAAGAAAAATAATTAATGCAATAAGCAAACTCAAATGCAGACCCGTAAACCTAGATAGAGGGTAACAGTCAGGTCAGGGATCTATTTTTCAATATAACTCATTGTCAACACTAGCAAACAACATTTATCAGACTTAGGTGCAAACCTGCTCGCACTTTTGGCAGAGGCTGGCGAGCTTGAAAAGCGGTAAGCTGAAGCTTGTTCGAGCAGATATTATCACAAATGAAATCTGCTGGCACAGTGCTTGCAATTCAAAGCCTAGCCTGAAGGCTTCAGTGCCCAAGCTACCACTCCATCCCACCGTACTTCTCTGTGGCGGAACTACGCCTGTACATACACCGTGTGTAGGACCATCCGCCCGCTGATCTCGCATCTCTGAGTAGCTGCTGGGATCTAACCAGCCCTTCTCGTCTCTCCCATGATCCTATCTCTGCTCCTTGGAAAGGCTGAGAAGCACGTACAATGTGCCCTACGCTGACTTAGACTCACACACATGATAAAGGGAATCCGTAGGTATGTTTATTGCTCAGCAGATTTACATTTAACTTATCAAGTCTGTATCTGGATTCACATTTTACACTTTGTGCTCTTCGTTTAGTTCCAGCATTTCAGCTGAGACACATTTTCCGCCCATGAGTACGAGAGGCAAGAAAGGTCAGAGGCAGGAAAGGTCGGGGCTGGGGCTTCCCGAGGTGACTCACTGCTTCAGCGAGAGCACCCTACGCAGCAGGGCTGCTGTTATTTACATGCCAACTTCCCAGTGCCAGGCTTACTTGCTTGTTCTTCGGGAAGCTGTCTCAAAGAACTTTGTCCTAGAGGCCACTCTGCAAAGAGAACAAGAGATGTCACTCCAGTTATCCGATAAGGCAACTTGCTAATTAGATCTCGTCTGTGCCAGGGAAAAGAACAGCAGCGTTAGCAGACACTGAAGACGATCACCTAATGATGTCTTTTCTGCTGAGGCAGCTCCTCGTGCTGCCAGCTCCATTCCCCTCTGCCTTCACACCACCCTGGCCAGGCAGCCCTTATCGCTTTCAGCTAGACTGCTTATTTCCATGCTCTTGCTTATAATCCTACATACGGGTTTATAAACCCACATCCATCACTTTTTACGACCTCTCCTTCAGTTTTTATCTGCTTCATATTTAGCTTCCAACTGTCCTCATAGAAAGAAAAGTTCTAAGAAGTGATTCAGGAGAGCAAAGTCAAGGCCTGTTCCTGCCCTGCAGGTGCGGAGCTGAACCTCACGGCACCTTTGCCGGACTAAGGAGTGAAAATGCAGGACTTGGATCAGCTGCACAGGGCGGATTTATCTGGGGAGGTGTCGGCAGACAGCAGGGGCCAGCGTAGAGCGAACTCAGGAGCTCTCCCACGGCAGGCGCTTCCCCCAGGACAACTGCCGGAGATCGTCACTGGTGGGCTGCGTGGCTTCCGCAGTACAGAGGCACTTCAGTTCGTGACAACTGTTATTCCACCTCGTGTCACTACGGGCAGGGTGAGTCCCCGGGGGTGGTCCCTGCACACTCCAGGGCTGCGGTGTGGTGGCAGAGCACCAGGTGAGGGGTGTCAGCACAGACTTGGGGTGCCCTGCTGGGAGGGCAGGGGAACGAAAAGCGCATCTTTGCTGGATGCGCAGCGGCAGCAGCGAGCTCCGCAGCAGCACCCAGGTTACAGCCTCCCCACCAACCAGCGCTGGATGCGGGGCTGAGATCCCTGCACATTTAGTCACCCTTTTTTCTTTTGTTTAATTCCCGTTGAAAGAGACATGGTTTCTGTCTCTCTAAAATCTGAAAGAAATCCGATGATGAAGTTGAACTCCACCCAATTTCCCTAAGAGAGATCCAAGCTGGATCTTGTCCTTCCCCGGGAAGCGTCTCATTTGAGGCTTGCCCAGAGCCAGGCAGGGAGGGGCTCTCGAGCTTCATTAACACGGAAAATAGCAGAGAAGGTGATGGGACAAAGCTCAGCCCCAGGGCTTTACTTGAGAAGGTTCAGAGCTTTGTTTTTCCAGTGTGTGTGTTTGCCTTTGCTATGACCACGCTCCCCTCCCGGGCTGTGCCCTCTGCACGGCTTTTCCAACGTCATGTTCAATACATGCTTGCACCGCTATCGAAGGGGACGTCCACAGACTCCAGCCATTGTACACCACCGACGCTGGAAACCAACATGGTATTTCTCCTCCTTGTCTTCCGAAATTCCTGGTAGGTGACTTCAGCTCTTACTCCTGCCGCCTGGGCTGACCTCATCCCCCCATATGCTCCCCAACCCCCCGGGAGCTGGCAACTCCCTCAGGCCAAGCTCCCCATCCTGGGTACCACGTGCCCGCCGAGGGCTGCTGACTTACACAGATGAAGGCATCTCTTCTGCCGTTCCTGCTATCAGATCTGGCCTCTGCTCCAGCCTCGGAGGGACAGGAGTCCTGCACGGTGGGTCCGGAGGTCTCACGGGGGGACGCATTATCACGGGTTTATCGCCATGGGATCGTGGCTTAGGGACACCGTCGCACTCGCCTGCAAGGTTGAGGATAGCAAACACTGGGTACGAAGCTTTGGTGGAGGGCTAGATGTTTATGAAGACGCACTATACAAGTTAGTGGGCTTGGTTCTGTCTGTCTGTCTGCCCCAACCCCCTCTCCTTGACAGCGGCCAATAGCCAGAATTTCAGGAAAGAGTCCCAGGAAAAGGCAGTTCCCATCCTGCCTGCCCCAGCACAGCCTTCCCGGCGCTAGAAAGAGGGGCTGATGCTGGACCCTGGGATGACAAACTTGCTGTAGTTGCTGACTGCAAAGATGATATTGCCTGTGAATGACAGGTTTTCTTAAACAAAACCTGTGCAGTGCTGCTCTCCGAAAGTGAGAGGAATAGCACGAATTGGCAATCCCTGCAGTCCGGCGCCGCTGCTTCTCCAAGCTTTTATCTCAGACAGTGGCACTACCTGTCCTCTCCCCCGGCTTTCTGCTCTGCTCGCAGGAGCTCCTGCCTTGGCTGCTTTTCTTCCCCAAGATCCAGCCGACCTCGTTTTTCCCTTGAAGACTTCCAAGGGTTAAATGAATAAGGAATAAGTGTCAGACTTCACCTGACACCCCTGGTGACCCCACACCCTCCCTCCAGCCCCCAGGGCTCCAGGGCGAATTTCTGCAGGACAGCAATCCTTGCGGTCTTTTCATCTGGCCATTTACACGGCTAAAAACCGTCATAATAGCTGGGTTCCTGCCCTTCCAATTTAGACTTTTCCATGTCTAGAGAGTCCTGTTTCTGATTAGAAATAAGCCAAAGATGTTTTTCTATTTGGTAAAATAGTGAATTGCTGCAACTACTTAACCAAGGCTTTGTTAACCCCTTAGTTACTGAACCTTATTGTACCCTGGTGTGCTAGTTCAAACACCAGTCCTTAACCAACTCTCTTCCATATTTGCATTTTTAAATTCTGATCCTAAATTTTCCCCTTAGTAAGCTGTATAACTCGAATTTCTCAGTAAAAGGCCTGTTTTCTAATCCTTCCGCCTATACTTCTTGCTTTCTCCAGTTTTTCCAAATTATTCCCAGACTGCGCACATTAAAGCTCAATGCAGCGTTCTAGCACTGACTTGCAAATACCAACACCAGTGTAATGGAACTTTATTACTACTTCAGTGTTCTTCTGTATACACGCGTCCAAGGATCAACACAGCTGGTTTTATTATGCCGTCTCTCCAGGACACGCTGTCAGCAAGCTATGTGTGATAATGCAAAACCGTAAAACTTGGAAGCACTAAATGCAGTCGATGTATAAAAGAACTTATCTTACTCTCCCAAAAGCAGACTTCCACCTACCATTTATGCCACAAATTTAAGTTAAGCCAGTAGCATCAGTCAGCTGAATTTGATGTTTGTGCTACCCAGCCGGGCCTTTCTTCTTTCTCTCCATTGCACACGGGAGTCATTTATCAAGAATGCAGCCTGGTTTTTATTTTCTAAATACAGGACTTGAGGCTGTCAGGGTATGACAGCATCTGGAAAGCACTGGAAAGCGCACGGGAAAAGCTGGCAAATCGCAGAAAGCAATACCTCTTTTATTATGACCATCATCCTGAGTGTTTTATAGAACTTGTCGCCAAAGCCCTGCTGTTGCAGCAGTGCGTACTGTCCTGCAGGCAGCTCCCTGGCGTTATGCTGTTGCTGCCTATAGACAGGCAGATGCACAAACGCCTACCTGCCCTCCTCCACTGAAAAGGACAATGCCAGCTCTGATCTGGCCCCAAACTAATTATTTCTACCTGTAATAAGTTTATGTATGAAGCTTCTTAGAACACAAGTAATAATAATCATTTATATTTAACACCAACCGGATGAAATGTTGAAATAACAAGTTCCCAGTAAAGCCTCAGTAAGCCAGAACCTGTCACAGATGGCCTGACAGATAAAATGATCAGAAATTAAAATGTGAAAGTGACTTTTGCCATTTTCCTCCTCTCCGCTGCGCCGAGCACTGACAATCCAGAGCGTTTACAGCTGGTTAGACTGGGTACAAATTGCTTCGGGTTTAATGTTCTTTATATCACTACTCAAACCTGAATTTTATGAGTCCGCTGAGCTAGGCTGAGCTCTGCGTATGCAGTGGCTCTGCTACCACACAGAAAACCTGCTTCATCTGACGTTGGTGGCATCTGCCCGGCACACCAGAGGAGGGACAGTACCAGCACTGGCACTGGGGTCCGCAGGCTGCTCCGAAACCCCGCAGCAGCCGCAACCCCAGTAAGCAACAGACCAAAAGTACCCACTGTCTGAAATAAAATGGCACAACTCAGGAGGGCCAAGGCTGGATCAAACCCCCGGGCTGCGGGCCCACGCCCACATCTCAAGCTATTCTGGTCTCCCAACCCCTCTTGGTGAGCTACATCAAGAGGACAAGAGGAAATGGCCTCAAGTTGCGTCAGGGGAGGTTTCCTTCCAGTACCTAAAGGGGCTACAGGAAAGGTGGGGAGGGGCTCTTTATCAAGGAGTATAACAATAGGACGACGGGTAACGGTTTCAAACTGAAGGAGGGGAGATTTAGATTGGATATTAGGAAGAAATTCTTTCCTGTGAGGGCAGTGAGGCACTGGAACAGGTTGCCCCCATCCCTGGAGGTGTTCAAGGCCAGGTTGGATGGGGCTTTGAGCAGCCTTGTCTGGTGGGAGGTGTCCCTGCCCAGGGCAGGGGGTTTGGAACCGGATGATCTTTAAGGTCCCTTCCAACCCAAACCATTCTATGATTAGGAAAAATTTTTACACTGAAAGGATTATTAAGCATTGGAACATCCCAGGGAAGTGGCTGAGGCACCATCCCTGGAGGTACTTAAAAGACGGGTAGACATAGTGCTGAGAGATATGATTCAGTGATGGGGTTTGTCAGTGTTAGGTTGATAGTTGGACTAGATGATGTGAAAGGTCCCTTCCAACCTAGGAAATTCTATGATTCCATGACTCAAGGCGAGAAGCACACCACCCGCTCCAGCCATCCCGGCACATGATCATAGTTCATGATCATAGAATCATAGATGATGTGCAGCAGGGAGGGCTGGCTCAGGCTCCTTGAGCTCTCCCTGGGAGAACGGCACTCCTTCTGCCTTGCTTTGGCTGGGACCCCGCAGGACCCACGGCCCTGGACGCACACTCACCCTCTCTGCCGTAGATCCCCGGCCGGGGAGCTGGTCTCCTGGCCTGGAGCGTGGAGGTCCTCAGGGCAGGGCTGGTCACCACCCCGTTGGCAGCCTTGCTGGATGGCTTCGCTCCTCCGTCCTGCAGCCTGGCCACCAGCTTCCCCACCTCTGCCTCAGCGCGTGGGTCAGGCCGGCCTTCGGTGGGGGGACGCCCCGGCTCGTCCCCCCCTGGCCGGGGCGCGGGCAGGCGGCTGCGGTGCAGTGGCTTGGGGACCTCTGTGCCGACGCTGTTGCTGCCGTTGGGGGTCTGGCCGTGCCGGTCTGCTGCGGAGCCAAGGGGACAGAGAGCCATCGGGTTAGGAAGCATCACAGAGGTGTCACAGAACTCTCCCCCAGAGCTGCGCAGCTCCTGCGGTACCAAGGGACGCCCTTGTGGCGTGTGGTGGGGGATCGACAGACCCTCACCCTGAGCAAAACACAAATAGCGAGTAGCTCACGCAAATGCTGAGGAATAAAGAAAACTGAATACACTTAGGGGTTTCTTTCAAATTGACGGTACTCTCGCTCATGAGAAGTTTTGTACCATGCTTTTATGTCCCACCAAAAATAATTCCTCTCATCCCTCTTGCTGTGCTAGCGACCCAGGCACGGCATGCAGGACTGTTATGAAACCGATGGCACCCTGCAGCCTTGGGGCAGTCAAACGCTAATGCTTCTGCTCCCAGTTCAGAGAACCATTTGAATGCAAGGCCATCTAAAACTACGTGAGCAGTCTTGTGATTTTAAAGAGCAATTTGACTCAATCATGTTTTACTAGTGCCATAAAGTACACTTGTAGTATTAAGCCTAAAACATCCTCAGGGCTCTGAAAACTGTAACAGAGAAAAAGACTTTTCATCTCTTTGGGTGATGTGATCTAGGGCACAGCTTGCAACGCCAATTAGAGCAAATCAGGTGCGGAGAGAAACATGATTTTAAATCGATGTGCCCTTTGACATGATAATGGGCCTTAACATTTCCTTACAATCCAATGAATTTAACCACAGAGTTGTACTTGGTCTAGAAAATACTATCACTGGGTCCTGAAAAAGTGCTTCAATGTTCTTGCTCTGGATGTAAAATCACCAGCGGCTGAGCCAGCCCTGCAGACCCTCTCAGGACTGATGTGCTCTGGTGGGACAAGACGCCAGAAGCACGCAGCCACCCCCGGCCCCAGCCCCCACCCCCATCCCACCAACTCTGCTCCTCAGTTCAATTTCCGACACTTTGCATTTTTGCCTCTGAAACTGCACAAACTTTCCAATGGGCTTCTCATACGCAAGAACCAGGCTTAGTTTAGCTGACGGAAAATGCTGCAAGTAACAGAAAAAAGAAATCCCCATGCCGTTTGAGTTGTGAGGTGATGCAACTGATACGTGAGTATTTTTTGGTTTCCTTTCTCACTGAACTACAGAACTCACTCATTTTCACAGCCTGGGAAATGCAATCCTGCTAATGTAATCTCCATTGCTCCTGGAGAGGTGTTAGAAGAAACAGGAGGGGGGAGGGGCAGGTAAGGCATCAGTGAACAGCTGGGACTGACCTCCACTGTCTTCCACAGAAGCACCAAAGAAGACGGGTCTTTCCCTTAGAGGACGTTTGGAAATGGTGATGGGTTTGTGCCGCCGGGCAGCCACCCTGGGAGGAGGCACCGGGGGGGCCGTGGTGTCTTCTGGGGGGCCGGAGTAGATCTGTAAAGGCAGACACGTTTAGATGACCCTCCCATCCCACCAGGTCGAACGACATCCTCAGAGGCTCGCCTCGTTAACCCTGGTGTCATTAAAAGGCACCTCACAGCCAAGTACGGAGTTCGGAGGTTGAGCCACACCAGGAGCACAGACCCAGCTCCTGCATGGCAAATGGCCACCCACCACCTTTGCCAAGGGCTCCCTGCTCCTCCCTGCTCTCCGGCAGGCACAGAAGCCATCTGTGGCCCGAGTCACCTCCGACTGACCCAGGAGGGCTGGAAAAGCCGGGGCTGCTCCAAACCACCTCAACCAGCTGCAGCCCACGAGAGCCTGGCAGCCGTTTGCTCCAGCCCTGAGACCCCCCAGCTCCTCCAGCCTCTCCGGAGAGGAACGGCACGGCGCCCACCAGCCGCTCTGGCAGGTCGGCAGCACCCGGGAAAGCCCCGACTGCCGGGGTTAGCGGGGCTGGAGCAAGGGCTGATGCTTTAGTTATGGTTCTACAGACAGGTCCTGCCATGAGCACTCCTACAGACAGGCCGCTTGCTCTGCACGTTGGACATCCACTGCAACTGCAGCGCTGAACTAATGAACGCAGCGAAATCCCAGGGACAAAAATGTGTGGAAGCAAATTATCCTGGAGCAGATGAAGGAAGCTTTGAAACTGACAGTTTCTGAGATATATCAAGTTTTCCACACCAGCGAGGTGATAACAATCTACAGAAAGCACCCGAACAAACCAGCGCATTGTTTTAGATTTAACGCGAAAAAACCCTCCAGCTCTTGGCTTACAATGAAGTGCGTGGCAGTATGAAATTATCTTGGATGAAATACTGGCATAAAAACAATGCTGCTAAAGAGTTTTATCTCCTTTTCTCACTGGTCATATGGCACCTATTTGGTTGGGTTTAATTTAGAGGTTCTTATTTATGTCAATGCTTTTTTTTAAGGGCTGAAAATAATCAAGCTTCTGGGCAGTCTCCTGACGATGTGAAACACCATATTAAGGACCAAACCCAACTGCTCGTGTTTTTCCCATGGATATTAATCGAATTTATATTTAATTTTAGAGCTTTAAAGAGCAAGTGAGTATGGACAGGGTGGCATTGTGCTGCCGTGACCCGAGGCTGCGTTGCCCGCCCTGGGAGAACGTGGAGCCGGTCCCTTCCCAGCTATCGGCAGGAGATGGATCAAGCCCAGAGGACGAGAGCCGGTGCCAGACCCACCGACGAGCAGGGCCACCGCTCCCTTAGTGCAAGCTTCCTTACTGAACAACAATTTTATCGTGTCACCCCGAAAAAAATTTAAATGAAGAAATTAACATTTTGATTTGATTAAGGATGCCATTTTTGTAATTTAAACCAAAAGTACGTTCTTTCTTCTCCCAGCCAAAGAGCGGTTCCAGGAAATCAAGATGGGTGACGAGAGAAGAAAACATGCCCCCGCTTTAACCTTCTTGATCCCAAAGACCAGGTAGCGCGTACCACGGCACCGCGGCTGCCGGTGCATAATGCCAAGGGGGGGGCTCTGCCCTTTGCAGGGCAGTACATCTTCTCCACTCCAGAATACAAAGTCTGGTGCGTTCTCCTTGCCTGGATCCAGAGCAGTTTGCTCTGACTTTAAGAACCCGGGATTTAAAAGCAGCAGCTCATGTATGATTAAAACCGCAAAGGTTTACCTGCAGCAGGGCAATTTTTTGGAAACATCAACCTCCTTCCTATATATTGACAAATGTGTTTTTAAAGGAAAAAAAGTGTTAAGCTCCCCATGGATGCTTATACAGAATGCTGTTTTCACTAGATGCTTTTCAACGTCTGAAAAACAGGCAAAAACCCACCGCAAACTACTCTTTTGAAGATGTGGGTGCACCCTCTGCTTTGCTTCTGCCTTCTAAATGATTAAACAACTTGAAGGTACAGAGATATTGACAGAGCCTCATATTTAGATGGTTTGTACAGTGAAGAAGGTGTTTCCAGAGCCTTCAACTTATTTAATTTAACTCTGGCACTGAAATATAAGCTGTGGAAACAGTAATTATCCACAAAGTAGTCATGAGTAGTTACTTTGTCCTTAAGAGTCTTCATATTGCGCTATATAAACCATAACCCTCTCTTCCTCCAGACTCATTTAGAGTGTTTGCTCATGTGTGAGCTGAAGACATTTCCGGGGCTGACGCTGAACTTACAAGCTCAATCTAATAAATGTTACTAACTTAACCTTATCGCTGAAGAAATTAAAAGCAAGCAAAGAGATGTCTGGCTTAATTAAAGATTTAATTCCAGCTCTTAGAGGTGGCCGTGTAAATCCCGTGTTGATTCAGTCTGCACCACAGGCTGCTCAGGAGGGGAGGACAGAGGCTCGGTTCTGGAGGAAGTCGTGTGAGGATCCCAACGCACAAATGATGCACTGTTTTGCTGTGGGAACTTATTAAAAGCGTTCGCAGAGACCTACAAAGAAACCGGCATGTGATTTTCATGAGCTCCTTGTGCGGATACTCCAAAGTCTCTCTGAGCTCTTTCATCTCATTTCTCTGGTTCCAATCCTTGGCACCACAAGCGACTCCCACGCCACCCATCTGGTCCCCATTTGGTTGCTCTGACTCCATATCCACTTTGGCAAGAATCTTGCTCTTCTAGCTTCGGCTTCCTCTTCCTTTCCCGAAAAGGCAGCTTCACTTCTGCCTATGTGCTGCCCTGTCTGCTGGGAGCGCTACCCCATCTTCCTCACAGCAACCATCATCCTTTCAAGGATGGCTTCAAACCTCCCCTACCTCTAAGACAAAAGAGATTGTTCGCCCACTCTGGTGATGTAAAGCCTTATGACAAGCTGAAGGACCAAACTCACTCCTTTGAACCTAGCGCTGTTATTAGGAAAGCAACCTGGTCCCTGGTATGCTGATCTGAATGCAAACGCTGCTCAAATTTTTAAATATTAACATACAGCTCCATCATCCTCCAGCCACCCTGAAAACCATTATATCATAAATATATCATATATCATAAACCTAAGCCATTATATCAGATATCATGTGGAGAAAGCGCTAATACAGTAGACAGTGGAATATTCTGCTTTCCATCAGGAGACAAAACGCCACATGACAAAAAGCTGTTGACTCCACGTGAATCTTCAGCACCCACCACAGCAGATCTAATCCAGGCTGCGCATTTGGGCAACGCTCTCAGACAAAAACACTCAGCAAGGTCCCACGAAAGGCAAAAGCTGCCGGAGCCTCGCTGGGATGCTGCAGAGCATCGCCCCACCACAACAGGCACCGGCCGCTCGCCGAAGCCTTCTCTGAGAGCTCCACCCCAAGCACCAGCTCCCCTCCCCGGACACCATCCCTACACCTGGATCTGAACAGATCATATGCACAGCTGAATTATTTCCATCAAATGCTTGTCTGCTTTGGGTTTTTTCCCCTGTATAAATAGCTGTATAGTGTCTCATCTTGGACTGGGCCCACTGAAACCAGTTATGCTCTGGTCTAGCCCCTGCCTTCAGCAAAGGAAAGTGTAAATTTGTAATGTCCAAGCATAGAATACTTGTTTTTTTTCAATAAAGATTCCTCTTATTTAAAAAAAAAAGCAAAAATCCCTCGGCTCAGGGTTTCCTTCGGGACTAGCTAAAGGCAACAGTGAGGAACATGTCTGCTACACTTTTTATTTCCTTCTGAAGCATTTCAGAACAGTATATTATATAAAAAAATTCCAGCCCCTAAGGAGGCTCCAGGAAAAAGAGCCAGAGCTCTACATCGTTGCCACAGCAACAGTTTGCACGAACATGATGGAGCAGCCAGAAGCTGCGTGGAGGTGCTCCCGGGGCTGCCACCTGTACC
Source organism: Larus michahellis (assembly GCF_964199755.1). NCBI lineage: Eukaryota > Metazoa > Chordata > Aves > Charadriiformes > Laridae > Larus > Larus michahellis. Next base: position 46,679,687 of record NC_133904.1, read on the forward strand.
TTCCCAAAGTGCTCGATAAGGATCTCAACTACGATGTTTTGGAACTTGATGTTCATCATCGCTGCCACGGTGTCCTCCTGCGCTCGCATGAGGGTCGGTCCAAATATCACCCCCATGTTAGACGGTGACATCAGATTCTCTCGGCTGTGCTCACATATGCTGTGGACAGGAAGGAAAGAAGGAATAAGGTTTTGGTTTGGTTTGCGTTTTTTTTTTTTTCCAAATGAATCTTATTCCAAGCAATAGAAAAGGACACAGTGAGAATCAGTCATTCAATTTTCTTCATTTTGTTTCAGCAGAATTTGTTTCCCAACCCTACCAGAGATAAAATATGTCTCTGGCTATGACACGTTCATTTGGCTACGACAATTGTCTGGGAGAGCAACATGCTGACAGCATTTTTATTTGATCTCTTCCCACTCCTAGCTCTTCTTTTAACTCTGCAATCAAAAGTCATCTGCGTAACACATGCACGAAAGGAATCATTTCAATTGGAATATCTGAATTTTGGCTTTAATTTTTCCTCCCTCTGAAGGAGGAGGATTGAATGCAGGGAGCACACTTCGGAGGTCTGCAATAAATCTCTACACAGCATCTTCTTTCTGAAAGAACCACCGTTTTCACAGAACAGAGCTCGCTCTGTGCAGCGTGAGCCTTCAAGCCCTGGAGGAACGTGCAACCAGGAGCATGTTCCAGTTGATGGCTGAAGTATTAACCACCCAGGTGGGCACTACCTGCTTCCAGAAGTGGACCAGAGGAGAGAGACTCTGATGCTGACATGTAAGGAATTCTGGGTTTGCCCTGTAGCTCTGGTGTTAAAGAGGTTTCTGTCAGCGTGAAGGGGAGAGGGAAGAGAATTTAAGTGTAAACACTTTAAGGAATAAACAGAATGACCACAAGTATGGTGTTAGCTTCGTTGGACTGCACACCAGACACCCTCAGCTCTGCCGCGTAGGCAGAAAGGTGTCTAAAAACCACACAAACACGTGCATGAAAGGCTGGAAGTGGATGGCAGGCAGGATCCCCCAGCCAGCCCTTCCCGCCCCAAAGAGGGGGCATGGCACCGAGGGACAAGCACTCACCCTCGAGTGTTAGGGCGTGACAATGCCAGATCAGCCCTGCTTATTTCTGAAACAGCCCCGTTTTGAAAACAACTTCTCCAAAGGTCCAGAGCAAGCCCTGCCCCACAAAAGCCATTGCTTCTGCAAGCCCTGGTCCTTCCTGACCCGCACACAGATTGCTCTCTTGCTTTTGAGCTTCAGCACGGCTCGTCACGAGCCTCTCTCGCTGCTGAGCCCCTGCTCCTCCCTGGGGTGGAGCGGGCAGAGCTTCCACACCGAGCCTTTGCATTCGGTGTGACGAGGAGGCAGGAAAATACCCATTTCTCCACGCAGTGCTGGTGCCATTATCACCAAGTAACAGACTTTTTCAGTGGCTCACTGGTGGAAGCACGTGGAACAGTGCTGCTCGGTGCCACCAAGCATCCAACATGCCTGTACGAGAGCAGAGACTGACACGCTCAAGCCTTCGCGCTGCTCTAAGGGCTCAGGACATTGAATCCATAGACATGGAGATAAAACCAAAGCATGCTTCATGTTCAGCCCGTGGGCGCAGCAGCTCCTACAGCCGTTCCCAAACCCCAGACCTAACATTCTTGTTAACTGGAGTGAGAGGTGACAATTTATAGCTCAGCTGTCAGAGGACATTTTCATTTTACAATTATTTCTTGCTTGGTATTTGTCAGAAAGGGGATGAAAGTGGCAATTAGAAAGAGAAGCATCACTTAATGCAGTGGGTGGCAAGGATAATCATACCATTTGTGCAGTCCAAACGTAAATTCCTAGGGGGACTGTGCTGGATGCAAACCTGCCACAAAAAAAGACTTATTCTGCTGATTCCATTATTCCCCTTACTTTGGCTTTAGAGAAAAACGTCTGCTTACTTGACAAGGTGTTGTATGAGGAGCTCTAACATCTCTCTGTTCTTGTCAGGTAGTTTATAGACCAGAGCGTGAATGGCTCCCAGCCTGTAATCCAGGTTCTCGGATTCTGGAAAGAAGTAGCAGGAGGAGAAGTTTGTGCCCAACACTTTCAAAGTAAACACATAAGAGAAAGATAAAGCTAAAGGAAATCTGTGGGAGCCATTCCTTCTGCAACGTAGGGCTGGCTGGCCAAACCCAGCGATGAGAAGCAGAAGGAAAGTGAGATTACATAGCAACAGGGTAACCATTGTGAGAAACAAAATGAAGTGGAAAGAGGGAGAAATGAAGCTTGAAAGGGAGCTCAGGGTTGCACTCTGCCTCTGAGCACGACCGGGGAAACAGGCTGGGCACGGCCGGGTACTGCCCTGCGCACCCTCGCCCCGCACACCTGGGAACACACGGCCTCTCTGCTGGGTATCTTATCAGCCCAGATAGCTGTAACGCTGAACAAGGCGGTAAAATGTCCCTCAGGGAAAAAAAATGGAGTCCCTGACCCAAAGAGGTCACCCTCAGAAGCATAAATAATCAAGAAACAATAAAATACTCAGTGTGAAAAGAATAGTGTGGGATCTCGTTAGCTGGGAAGCTTAATGGTGCAAGTTTCTGAGGGAAGGTAGGGAAGGGATCATGGTTTTGCACATACCCGGACATCATTGGTTTAACCAGTTCTGAAACTAATAAATTTTGGGCTTGAGCACGATCAGTACGTGGTGGAAAATTTTCCTTGCCAAGTAAGAACAAGCGTTATTAATTCTCTGGAGGTCCAAACCAAGGAGAGGCGGGTGCTCTCCTACCCTCCTGTTGGCTTCAAGCAGGCATGGGGATGGGAAGGATGCTTTAAGCCAAAATGTTTCTGAGTGTGCCATGAATTTCCAAATGCCAGTACTCTCACGCTGAGGGCGATGACCAGTTCCCTGTATCCCTCTAGTCTCCATCTCAGCGTGCTAGCTCTCAACGCGCTCTGAGGATGCAGCCAGCTTAGAATAATTACAGCTTATTTGAAATGGCCATAAGAACAGGACAGCCGAGGACCGGCTGGTTTAGCACAGGCGATGCCCTGTCAGTACACCCACGTTATTCGGCTAATCTCCACTAATACTGGCTGTGTCTCAGTCCCAAGAGCTGCAGCAGAAAAATGTCTTTCATGAACTGGTAGACACTTTGGATTCAACATCCCAAGACAAATTTCACTACCTAAAGGGAGCACCTATCTATCTACGTGGCAACAGCACATCCCATTCCCTCACAGGTTTTAAAATAAATATATTAATACTATTGAGAAACAATTCTTCTGGGTCAGTTGTGCTGATTTCAGGTTAGTTGATATCCCCTGGCTCTCCAGACCCTCCAAGAGCATGAAACCCCATTAGAGGGAAGAGCACTGCAACAGCAAGGGAAAGAAGGGAAGGAATACCACCACCTCCCTTGCACAATTAAGCATTCAAAAGAAAGGATCACTCCTCTTTCTACAGGGGGAAGCAGCCGGACACCCTGGTGTCAGGCTGGCAGAGCTCCATCAAGTGATTTTGATGTACGCTGGTTGGGGAGGGCAGGGCTAGGGACTGTCAGCAGGGCAACTGCGGGACTTACTGGCAGCCAGGACCAATTCTTTGTGGAGCTTGTAGGTCATGACGGGTTCAGACAGGTTCCTGCAATAACCAGAAAGAAATCTGAGTTCTGTCAGGGCAGCGTGACCCACGCGCAACTGATCTCGAAGGACCAACGGGCAAAGCCGCTTCCCTAGAGCACCACCATCTCCCAGCGGCATCTCCCCCCCTGACAGTATTAATTTAAACAGCTTTTCCCATGGGATGTGGGGTTTACACAACAGGCATATTGCTCAAAAAATAATACCAGATTAAAAAAATCCATTCCTGCTCCTCACTTCTTTGCCCTTCCCAACAGCCAGATGTTAACATCTGGCAGTTCATTCTGCTTTTCACCCGCATCAGCCCCGAGCTCCTTTGCCCGCTCAGGGCAGGCGTGCCCTGCAGTGCTACCTGAGATAAAACTTCAGTGAGCTGGTAATCGTCTTGATGTCCCAATCGCCGCTTTGGAGATCCACGTCCCCTGGACATTTTGGATCTGGAGGAAGAACAAAATGGCTTTAAAATAAGGTCCATTTTGAGGTTGTTAATAAATAGCCCACTCTCAGGGAGGGTATGCTCTCGAGTCAAACGGAGCTACAGCAGCACGTGATGAAGAAAGCTGCTGATTCTCATGACTAGGAAAAACAGAACAACGGTACCAGCGCCAGTACTTTGGAAAGGCTGAGGAGCAGTGCTAACCAGGGACAAAGGAAGAAGCAGAAGGTAACATTTAAGCAGTGGTGAAAAGTTAGCAAGTGCATACTCTCTACAGTTTGTTTTTTCCCAGCACAGACAACACTGGCAAAACCAACGCATTTCAGCAGATCCAAGACAAGCTTTCTGATATCCAAAGTAAACTAAGTGTCCAGTTCCAATCCCTCCTTCACAGCTACTCCCCTGAAGGCTGGTCTGGAAATGTTCCCTCTTGCTGCACAGAGAGGAGGGAGCTCAGAGGAGGAGGCACAGCAGCATGGAAGTACACTTTGCTCCTGCCTACTGTCACCGAACAACCGCATCATTTCTGTGGTACGATGAAGTAAAGGTTGTGGTTGGAGGATGGGGGCCATCTGGACTAAAGAAATAAACTGGATGATTTATTTAAAAAAAAAGAAATAGGACTAGAGACCAAAAAAAATACTATCTATCTCCTTACTCAAGTTCAGGATGAAATCCTCCTGCAGCAGTTATTTCTGTGTTGTTGGACGTTCCATCCCGAGTTTGTACGCAGTACGGTGGCAAGTGGTCAACCAGACCAGTGCATATAAATAAAACAAAAAGCCACTCAACTGGTGGGGTTCAGATGAGAAAACCACAGAGCTTCTCACAGGGAGGGTGAGAATCAAGAAGCAATGAAAACTTATCTAAGGGATTAGTCACCAGGCAAGCGTAACTGGATAGTTGTCTGAAGTCGTGGCTCCATGGGAATTGGGTATAGCTATACATCAGCACAAACTGTCCGTTTTAACAAATAACAACAATAGTAAAATCAATAGTAAACAATAGTAAAAAAACAATAGTTAAAGCCTGTGAATGCTATATTAATATCAGATGTCTGTGCACACAGATTATCAACGTAAATGTACTTTCTGCCCTGTGCTCCTGCTGCTGGGGCAGGGATGGCGAGAACAGTTCAGCCTTTGGGCATGTGGGAGACCGACCCTCGGGGCTCAGACCGACCCTCGGGGCTCACAGCCTGCCCTGGCCCACGTGTGCCACCAGACAGGGGCACGATTGGCCTCAGCCAGGTGCCAGCCTGGGAACGCCTGTCCCAGCCCAGAGCAATGCCCCACAACCCGCTGCTGGGAGTTTAACTGTTTCTTGTATAAAGGTTACCCACTAATTTACGTATGAAATACAAGATTCAGCGCCCAGAAAGGCTTACAGCAGAAATGCATACATTGGCATATTAACATATACATTGCATGCAGTGAGGTATCTCAGCCCTTCCAGGTGAAAACCTTAAACCAGGGTAACAGCTTCCCTGTGGAGACCACCTTCCCAGTTCAGCTCTCCATGATACTCCACTGAGGAAAAGGGTCCCTCTGAGCTCGTCTGTGGGGCTTGGTTTAGGAGATGGCCGTGAGATGGCCGCGCTGGACCCAAGGGACAAGGCACCTCCCCATGAACGGCATCGGGCGGGCGAATTCCCTGGCAGCAGCGCTGCAGGAGGGGCTGCCGGCAGTGGAGGAGAGGGCGAGGGTTCATCTCTCCTTGGCTGATGTCCCGTACTCCGGGACTGCGGCAGAAACGTGTCCCCAGCACGTGACTCCAAAATGCCTGAATATTTTTAGCACATGATGGGAGAAGGCTTGTCCCCTCTGCCCCAGGGTCACCGCCTCGCTTTATTTCGCTGCTGCTCACTTAACTTAAAATGCAGGTTGCACCACCAACAAATAATTGCCATTTAAAGCGGCACTAATAATAATTGCCACTAGAGTGGGGTGCAGAAAAAAGCCCAGAAGAGAAGGGGAAAACGTGCCTTGGAGGGACCTTGGGGACCAAAAACCACGCTCGACATTTCTCACTGTGAAACCTGATCCTCTCTGTCCCCCTTAAACAATACAAAAGCAGGACAATCTAGTCGCATGGAATAATTAATTCTTACCAAAAAAGGCATTCAGCAACTTCTGCACCTGAATATTGCTGCCAACAGTCCGGTAGATGCCCTCCGTAGTAATCCCTAAGCAGGAGAAAGCCGAAGAGCATTAGCCAAAGGTCTTCCCCAGCTGGTGGGAAGACCAAAAGCCCCATCTAGTGGAACCCCTCTCCCAGCTGGTTCTGGAGAAATGCTTCTGCCCCAGGAACCATCCAGGATCTGTCCCTCCACACCCCGGGCTGCCCCCCAGCAAGGGGCTGCTGCTGCCTGGGTCTGGGGACAGAGGGCAGGAGCTCCGCTCGCCTATGGTGGCCGCCAGTACATCCACATACTTTCTGCCGGGATTGTGTCACGGGCAGGCGAGCACAGCCAACGCGAATACACGCTGGAGCTGGCACGCCCTACCTGCCTAAATACGCCATTTCTGGAGAGCGTTGCTTTACCATTCATCTGTTCCAATTGTGACAGAAGGCAAACAGGCTTAAGCCGATTATTTGAAAATATTAGCCAACGTGAGGAACGACAGAACTGCTGTATTTGCCTGGCTCCGAGAGGAGGGTCTCTTTACCTGGCTCCTCCCCACTTCAGCAGGGTTTGGCTGGCCACATCCCCCAGAAACTCTGGAAATGAAACCAGCCACCTTTCCCTGCCACAGCTGGGGGATCCAGCTGTTCTGGAGTGATTTATCTTTGTGTGATAGCCCACGCCACCAATGCATGCGGGTAGAGGCTGGGCATTCCATGAAAGACCAGACCTGCTTCTGCCCTGCTGCTTGTAATAAAATGGGTCCGAATAACGCTGTACCCCCGGTTAACCCCTACCTGTCCTCCCAGTACAGAGAGACTTCCAAAGCTGCTCTCCTTCTGCCTAACTATGAGTTTTCTCAGAGCCAAAGACGAGAAACGGATGAATGAAAACAGCATAAAGGTGGAAATTCAATCCTAACCCAATCTGGTATAACGACATTGCAAACAGCACAGGATTTCTACTCCTCTGACATGCGTTCTTCGGTTAAAAGTCAGTCTCGTTTCATTGACTATGCTGCAGAAAATACAGTACAATTCAAGGCCACGGGGAGCAACGCCAGGACGGCGGCAGCTCCTGATGCCAGGGTGAGACCTTACCTTTCGTTTCCACTGCGTTGATGCACTTCCGTACAAACTTGAAGCCCACCTCGTTCAGCTCCACTGTTTCAAACAAGGGAAGCGGGGTTAGCAGCCCGAGCACCAGCACGCGACTCCCCATGGAAAACTACTGGGAATGCCCCATACCCAGTCCCTGCTCGGCACACAAAGCTGCAGTGCCCCAGCGCACGGCCGGGATCCCACGTGCAGCTGCATCATGTACATCCCTCCATGAAAACACAGGCATTCTTTAAATCCTGGCAAGGAATTATTAGCTCCATACGTTCTCCATTATTCCTCGAATTTATTTTGAGTTCCAGCACTGCTCCCTCCCCCCTTTCTGCCTCTAATAACAAAAGTGTAAATCAGAGTCCCGCCACATGCGAATTTGTGCCTGATAAGGAGTTGATTAATCATTTCCAGAGTGCTGCAAAATCTGCAGTTGAAGCTCTTCCACATCATAGGATCGTGTAATTTCTGCTTATCTACTTGACTAGATTAAAAAGCAAAACCAATACAGCTTGATACGCTGAGTAAAGCAGAACACAGGTTTTTGTTCCAGCCAATTAACCACAGACTATCTCTGTGCCTGTTTTGCAGGCATCGTGAAGCAGGCAGAAAGTCAGATTTTGTTTCTATACGCGTATTTCAACTTCTGTCATCACACTACTACTTCTGCTTATTTTTCCTGGATATCTGGAAGGATTGTTCAAGTTATAATGTGAAATACCTTTCTGTTCAGTGCAAACATTTAGCTTGAATTTCTCCTAAATGACCCATGCTGTTGTTGGCTTAGAATTGTTTGGGTTTGGGTTATTTGGGAGGAGTGGGGCTATTTGGTTTGTTGTTTATCTTTTTGATGTAAAATAGCATTTTATTGGAAAAAACAGCCACAGGACACATCTGGACCAACTCCAGTCACAGGACAGGCCATGCTGGCGAATCCTATGAAATCACTGTATTTTCAGCAAGTTGTTTATAATGATTCTCTCTTCTCTGAGCAACAGCAATGACAAGCTCAGGCGTATCTTAGCTCTAATACAGGAGTTAAGACACCCTTAAGGACAGATCCACTCGGTACTTGATACTGAGTGGGATGATAACATTTGAAGTCTTTCTAGCTCTAATCTATTAAAAATAAAGTGTATTTACTTTTCTGAAACACTGAGTCACATTCTTTCCAGGCGTGTAATGCAAACACAGTCAAACAACAGGTTTCACGCTTATGCCTCTGATAATGCTACCGCTATGCTCATTAAAGTCAGTTAATTAAGGGCTCATAAAAGGAAGCTCCAAGATACAGAATGCAAGTGTTCCACGGCAGCGGGCTCAGCGATGGTCTGCAGAAGGGGAAAGGGAAAGGGGCAGCAGCCTGTCCCGGGGCTGCAGGGGCGGTGGGTAGGGTACATGGGACAAAGCAGTGGGACGGGAGCTCCAGGGAACTAAATGCCACCTCTTATTTTCCTATTATAACCTTTGCTCTGGGAAACGCCCCCAAAATCCCTCACCGATCTTTTTCCCCCCCTCCGTTATTTTGGGGTTCGGAGGTGCAACTTGAACTCCGCATCCAGCTAGTCCTTGCTAAATAAAAACCGCACGTTGCAATCGGTAACTTTTGCTGTTTGCAAATTTCTTATCTGGCCTCAGTATCAGACACCGGGATGAAAAGGAAAGAAGTTACACTGCCGCCAGGGAGGGAACACACAGCCTGTTCAGCAGAAACGGAGGACGAGTGTATCTGCAAGGAAATACACTGCCCGACCCCCAGACAGCTTCGAGAGCGCAGAGGAACAGCAACAGAAATGACTCACTTTCTTCCTGTTTTGTGATGGGACTGTGGTAGATCTGAAAAAAGGGGAGGGAATGGAAGAGGAAAAAACAAAAACATGATGCAATGCGATTCGATATTTATTTTCAAAAGAAAATGCAACCCCATAAATCATCCAAAGCCAATCCCAAACAGTAAATGTCCCAAAGAAACGTCACTCTATAATTAAGCAAGATACCATTATCTACACAATAAATGTGTTTTTGCTGACTTTCTACGTTTTGTTGGAGCACCTATTTCTAGGAAAGAGGTCTCCCAAAAAACAAAAGGAAACCTTGACCTTTAGGTGCCCTGTGAAAAGGACAGCGGGACAGTCTGGCACACGGGGGTTGTGGGCTTTTTGTTTGTTTGCTTGCTTTTGAAAATTCAAGTGTCAAGACATTCCTTCACCCCATACAAAAATCCATCCTGTATTTTTTGTTAATAAATAATAAACAGCAGGTGCCATCCTTTATGCATAATAACACGTCACGTAAACCTAGTGAGCCCCAGACATCCCCGAAGTGACTGGCTGCCCAGCATGAGCACGCTGACCCTCCACACTATCCCATGTCCTTTCCAGTTTAAACGAGTAGGAGAAATGTGCTGTGGAGGGTGCCCGTGTCCCATCTCCCTCCTCCCGCGTCCCACCTCCGCATCAGCAACCATAGGGAATGCACCAGACCTTTAAAGGGGGAAAAACAAAACCCTCATTGCAAGCTGTGCCACCAGCAGAACACCACAAAATCCCATTTCAGCCGTGCAGTGGGTGAACCGATTTATTATTTATGAATTATGGGTAAGTACCAGCAGTGAGGTGGCAGTGCCTGTGTCACTGCTCTTCCCCAGGACCTGCCAGCAGAGGACACTGCTCGGCAGCATATTCACGGCTGTGCAGCAGCTCCCTCAACACTTACCGGCTCCTTCCCGTCCATGGCTTCCATCCACAGCCTTCGATTGGCTTCTGAGAGCGCTTGCAGTGTGATGGTCCCAGACCTGTGCAGAGTTCGCCCAGGGACAGGCAGGAAAATGAAGCAAAAGTTGTTCTTAGTAAACAGCAAAGAGCAACTTCATCGAGGTTTACAGGGTTTATCTGTTTGGAGGCCATTTGAATACTAAGCATCTCACCTTTCATTAGTTTCAATGTCAAAACAAAACCTCTTGTCTATAGAGTCCGTCTTTCTCCTTACACAGGATTTCAGTGTCAGGTCTAAGGTGCCCTAGGAGAGAAAATGAAAGCCAAGGTCAGAGGCAAGAAACACAGGAGAAGATTTAGGGTTCCTGAGCACCCTTAGGCTCCAGCCCAGCAGCACACTGCCCGTAGAATCACAGAATGGTTCAGGTTGGAAGGGACCTTAAAGACCACCCAGTGCCACCCCCTGCCCTGGGCAGGGACACCTCCCACCAGACCAGGTTGCTCCAAGCCCCGTCCAACCTGGCCTTGAACCCCTCCAGGGATGGGGCAGCCACAGCTTCTCTGGGCAACCTGGGCCAGGGGCTCACCACCCTCACAGCAAAGAATTCCTTCCTGATATCCAATCTAAATCTCCCCTCTTTCAGTTTAAAACCGTTACCCCTTGTCCTATCATTACACTCCCTGATAAAGAGTCCCTCTCCAGCCTTCCTGTAGGCCCCCTTTAGGCACTGGCAGGGGCTCTAACGTCTCCCCGGAGCCTTTGTTTCCCCAGGCTGAACCCCCCCAACTCTCTCAGCCTGTCAAAGCTGGGAGCACCAGGGTCCCAGCGGGCGCCCTGCCAATCTGATGGCATTGGTACCAGGAGCACAGATGGTCCTTCCTACCATCAACAAAGACAGAGATCAAAGGCTTTGTGAGCCAGGCTTCCTCTCCTCAGCCACAAAATGTTCTAGGCTTCATGGCACTACCCCGCAAACAAGTGCTAAATATCTCAGCAACAAGAAATATGCCTCCGCAGAGCAGGAACGCTGCTATAAACAAACCTCCGGAGGCAGTTGCTTGGTCTTTGAGGCCAGGACCATCCTTCTCTGGTATGTGACACAGTTGGGTCCTAACTTTTATCAGGGCTGATCCATAGCATTCATGATCCAAACAGCTTTACACAAAATACCTTGTAGAAAAGGAAATTAACTGCCCAAATCTAGAGTAGGTGCACTCTGAGGAGAAGCCACCATTGCAGGGCTAGTGCTCTGGCCCTTTGCGTTCATGCCTCTGTACTCCACAGCAGGATCATTTTGTAATGTGGTGGTGAGATCTCCAGGACTTTGTAGGACTCTGAAGAGACACTCAGGAGACCTTACAAGCACGCAGACCCTAGGGTTGAGTGCACAAACCTGGAACGTGTTCATCACCCTGACCGTCACTACCGCTGCAAGACCTCTGGCAGAAGCGGATCAAGCGGATCCAGGACAGCCTGGGGGCAAGGACTGCTTCCTCCAGGATTACCTCTGGCTTACACGCCGTGATGATAATCTCCTGGCTGCGTTTTGGGTGTGTGCTGGTTGTTTGGGGTTTTTAAGAGCGCTCCTTGTAATCACAGCATTTGAAGCTGTGTGGCCAGCTGTGACCTGAAGGTGCAGACTACCAGACTGCAGGAGTTTGGGAAGGGGACTAATTGACATTTTTACAAGCCTCTACCCTGCATTAATTGGCCTTACTAGACATGTTTATGGCATAGATGACAACAGATCTCTCCAGTCAACGTTTTGGACATTTCTTTGCCAAGGTCTCTGGCCAAGGGCTTCCAAAAAATACATTTTATTTTATTGCTGCAGCGTGCAGAGGGCTGCCAAAGAACAGACCATGAAGTCACGAACTGGAGAACAGCACGCCTGACTGGGAAGTCCCTGGGGGACGTCGCTCCATGGCAGAGGAGGGTGGGTGGACTCAGCTGGATGCAGTTGCTGTACTCTGAGCCACAGTCCGTCATCCACGCCTGCACCCTACCCCTCCTCTGTCACCCCAAGGAACTGCAGGGAACTCCCAGACACATCACTCACTGGTTCAAAACAAAGCGTTTAGTGAAAGGAGCAGTTTCCCACACCGTTGCCTTATTGCATTTTAGAACGGCAACTGCTGCCCAATCCTCTCCTAACACCAGTCCCACTCACACGTAACCAGTTCTGAAAACAGAAATCAAAATCACAAACTAGTGACTGTGCGAACATAAAAAGGCAGAGAAGTGCTGCTTTTGGAAGCACTCGTCTAATAACTCAAGTAATTCAAGTACTCGCAATCACTGCCAGAGGCCTACGTGCAAAACAGGCTGCAGATTCACCACTCATTTGCATGGAGAAATATAAAAATTAGCCCGTCTAGAAAGGCAGAAATTTCACAATAGACCAAACTTGCAAGTCACCACTGCTCAAATAATGCTCACGTTACACAAACTCACGTCACTGCTGCCAAACCCTGCAGGGCTTTTGGGTCATTTGGGAGAGAGGGAGGTGAAACTTCTCTTCAAATAAAAATCTGCTTCCTTCAGGTTGCACCAAACCCCCCGCCTGCATGGCCAGGCAGGGAGGGGACACGAAGCCCACCCCTCTGTTCTGTGGCCAGGAGCCCTTCCACAGCCACAGCGTTGGGACCAGCCCATTGTCAGCACGTCTTGAGGACCGGTGCTGCCAGGTGACTGCTCCTGACAGTGGGACTGGCCTCTGCTGCCCTGGATGTGGCATTTGTACGTCAGTTTGCTTAAGGAAAGAGATGACGTGGGCGGATTGAAGGTGAGACGTGATGGCTGGGTCAATGTTTGCAGACGTCCCTCCAAGAAACCAACTCACTCACTTGCTTAGCTCCGGGCTTCTGGTCCATAGGCGTCATCCGCAAGGTTTTTGCCTCTTTTTCGTACTGGCAGTAGTATTTCACCCAGGAGATGCCCAGTGCCCCTGCGGAAACACACGGGAAGCGGGGGTGAGAGATGGCGCCTTAGTTGGATGCAGCCGGCAGGGCACGGCCAGCATTTCTTGCATGTCCGCGTTTCTCTGGGCACGGACACCGCTGGCCCTGCGGAGACACCTCCCTCGCCAGCGTCTCCACTGGCAAGAGCAAGGAGGAGGAGGAAGACGAGAGGAGAAGAAAGCGCTGGGCGGCAGCCACCTCCACCGCCCTCCCAAAACGCTGCTGGTGAAAGGGCGTTTGTGGGACTCTGGTTGCGAGCCAAGCTGGTTTGGCCAAGTCCAGCCAAGACCTACACTGGCAGGATCCTACGTGTGCTGAATGCTTGTTTCACACAGACACCACTATTTTTTCCTGTTGACGAAAACTTGGCAGTAAAGACAACAGCACCTTTAAAACACTCTAAAGTTCCTACTTATATCACACTAGATTTGTTGTCACTTTTCTTTGTTGTCTTACCCAAACCCCTTTAGATGAAACACTTCAATTGATACTTTTTCTGTAATTTTTTTTTTTTTAAGTTGCAGTGTCAGGAGGAACAACTCTCTTCATACTCAATTTACAGGGGAAACATAAATAGAGGCAGCAAAGAGTCACTGGTATGCAGGAACATGCAACATTTGTTTGTGGTCTAAAATTACTGTCCATGTGTTTTCTTTTAAAAGCAGGATAAACATACATACGAATATATGTATAAATACACTTGTATCTACAATCCAAAAACTAACTGCTCACAAAGTTGTCCGTAGACTGAGAGGCCACAGCTCTGCATAGAGGCTTTTGTCCCCTAAGCGTTCATGCTTGCACGGCCTTGGAAAGCTACAGCGAGTATTTGTAAAAGAGTGAATTTGGTTTGATTTGATTCTGCACAGAATCCCAGCGAGTTTCTCTCTCAGCAGCTTAACTCTCATTGCTCTTATCACTTCAGCTGTGCTCAGATGCCCTCAGAGACGTTGCAAGAGGGAAGCTGGGCACGACACCAGATGCGTTCTGATAAAACGCAGCCAAGGTGCAATCTGCCAGAGCTCCGGCCTCTCCAGCGCTACAGCAGAGTAATAAATCTCATCTAATTTGAGCGCAGGGCAATTAGCTCCTTGCTTACACGGCTCATGTAACCCGGAGAAAGCTCTGTGCCACCACTGAGAAAGCTGCCAGCTAAAGCTGCCGGTGATTCCCCGGGCACCCTGGGCACTGGCAGGCGGTGCTGCCCCGTGCAGAACAGCCCACAGTGATGCTGTGGCTAAAGCTGGCCAGGGCTATGAGCCGGGCAACCCAGGCTTACACATTCTTTAACGCATTCAGGTGCATATAAAAGCCATTACATTTCTCCTGGGTGTACAGATAACCCTCAATGGTCGGCTGCCCAGGTAGCTTGCAGGTTAGGGGAGCTTCCTTCATCCTCTTCTTCAGGTCTTCCAGCTCCTCCCGCGTGCTGGAAAAATGATTCCTTGTCTGTTAAGAGAAAACAAAAAGCAGCACGTTTGAACATGAGCAAAGAGCAAGCTTCAGGTATTCCTGGTCAAATTTTAGGTGCTCTGGAAGAAATGAACTGGTCCCCAATGTACAAAATGTGGAAGCCACTCCAAAAACTGACATGAAAACTCCAGCTGAAAGAACAACTGGACTCTTAGAGATGATTGAAGAGACAAGGTTTAACAAACCACACATGGCAATGGTGTTGTGGTGTCATGACTGGGAGGACACTTTTTCTTTCAATAAAAGAAACTGAGCACATTTTAAGGCTGGGTGGAGCAGAAGGAAGCACCTGAACTTCTCTTTGCACCATTGTTTAGGTAACAGGCGTGTTCTTTACAAAACCAGGGCGTTGATTCCTCAAAAGATCATGCTACACTGCTCTAATTTTTAAAGAGTCACATCAACACAGGGTACAAAATCAAGCCATTTTTATAGAACACCACTTAGACCAATTAATGAGCCAGCAGCAAACTCAGCTTGGCACAGATTTATGGCTGTTGTTCCATGGGAATGAGGGCCAGCCATGAAAGACTGAGGATAAAAGAAACAGGGGACAGATATTTTAGCCCATGAGTATACTTAGCCAGCAGAGGAGCTTACCAAAGCATGTAGTAAGCCGATACCATTAAGATCAAGATTGGAGGCCTTTTCAGAAGACATGTACAATTTTGATCTCATGAAATTGGAAGAAATTCTCAGCTTGTTTACGCACAAAGTTAAACGATACAATTGCAATAGCTCCTTCTGGACAGAGAAAAAACACTATCATAGCACCTCCAGTCTCTCTAGTGCAGGACAGGAGAAAATACACGTGAACTGAGAAGGAAATAACTGTGTCTGCACCTCCCACAATGTAAACATGGACAGTCTGTTTTGCATTGGAAAAGCCTTGCCACCGGAGGCGTTTAAATACAAATGAGAATAGAAGTCACATGCAAAAAATACTTCAGCTGGGCAGGAACTCACATTCTGCAGGCTGAGCTGAAGCTGCTGTTTGTAAGGGAGGAAATCCTGCGTGAGCTCAACTGTCAGGTTGTTGTAAGTGAAGAGGCTGTGGAGAAAAGCCAGCACCTGCAAAGGAGCGAAAGGACACAGATTAAACTTCCCTTCTATATTTCTAATCAGAGGAAAGATAGCCAGGAAGTTGGGTTTCAGAAATTACACATACAAATTATTATTTTTTTTTCTTACAATTTCAGAGCAATGCAAATCTTGGTATGACTTATCCACCACAACGTCCCTAAAGCCCAGGTCTACCACCCACGCATCTGTCTTAATAAAACACACCCGAAATGAAAGACCCTGCTGGGAGAACAAGAGTAGATCTGCAGATTGCTGGTCCATGAGACCTACGCGATCCCACGGTCAACAGCATCTGGTGCCAGGGCAAAACCACCCACCCAGGGCAGGGTTCCTGTACACAGCCACGAGCTGGTCCCACTGCAGCCTGTGCCGTGACAGGTAAGCAGACCAGATCACAACTCTCTCCCTCTGACCACAGCTAACATTTACCAAACACACCGTGTCCAAGATAACTTGTAACAAGATCTCTAGCTACCCACAGCGTCCAGCCTGTTCCTCAGGATCGACTTACAGACATGAGAAACAAGTCTGTGGCTTCAGGGTGCTCCAGCAAACACCACTAAGGCTGTTAAGCTGCAGCAATCCAAGTGCGCAACATTAACTCCTGCTCCATCACAAGACTCCCCAGGACCGAATCCAACCTGGTAATTCATTCTTTCCTGCAACTGTTGGCAAATCAGCATATGTGAACATCAAACAACATGGTTTGAAAGAAAAGGAAGCTCCTACCGGTTCAACAATACTGAATTTCTTGCTTTCTTGTACTTCCTGGATCTGGTACACATACTCGAGGGAGGACTCAAAGAAATTGTGTCTCTCTTTGTCAACCTGAAGGTCAGCCTGGAAGAAAGAGGGAGAGGTGAAAGAAATAAATACCTCACATCTAGCTTGACAATATTTGACTAGCATTTGCCTGTCAACCCACAAATAGTTTTGTCCTCACTTATGGAAAAGCCTGCCAAAGGTGTCCCAGCCAGGTTTTGAATACTTTGCATGGAACCAGAAGACTGAAACATTGGCCAGTCTTCTCAGGTCTGGCCTTCTAGAGCTCCCTTTCATTTATGGATCCAGAACCTCACTCTCCTCTGCAAGGCCGAGGCTTTCCCGAAGCGTATTTCTTATTTTAGCGTAAGCTCCTTCTCCACCCACAGCCCTGCAATGGTGAAGACAAGGCCGCTGTCATGATCCTCTCGCCTGACTCCTGCTGCGACCTGAAACCAGCAATTCCAGAGCTGCAGCACCAGGTAGAACAACGTGGTATGCCATGGTACCGCAGCTTGCACACATTTTGCCTTGCAAAGATGCTCGTAGGTTGATCTGACAACTGGTTTGACAGATCTGATTTGATCCAACTACTCTGATGTGGGCCGGAACAGCTGAGGTTTTCCATTCTTGTTGCAACATGTCTGGTGGCAGCACCAGCTGGAAGGAGCACCATCCCTCCTCTGCCTCCTGCTCACTGCCACCGTGGACCTGCTGCCACAATTTCCCTTGCAAACCCCAGGAGCTAGGCTGGAAACTAAGCTGACAAAAATAATAACAACCAGTTATTTTTCAGCCAGATCAGTTCCCCAAGCCAGTTCAAAGGGTGGCCAATCCCCAGCTGTACCAGTATAACTGGTCACTGCCCTACGCTGTAAGGGTGAGAATAAGATATGACAATGCATGAAGCCACTATTGCTGCTTGGCACTTCATGGTGAACTACCACCTCGATATCCCTGGTCTTATCCATGTGAATAGGCTTTAGGTAGATTTAATTGCTTATCAGTTTCAACTGGTTACTGAAAGGGATGATCCCCCCCTCCTTTTTTAAGATGTAGAGCAGCTGGTGGTGTTGATTCTGGACCCAGCTGAAGAAAACTCCATACACACCTCCTGTAATTGGGATTCCTTCTTTTTGGAAGATAAATGCAAATGGCGATCCAGCATAGAATAAAACTTCTCACCATCCTTCTCAAACTTTTTCTTTCTTTCCTGTAGATGCAAGAGTAGAAGCAGAATCAGTTACTGGGGTTTTTCAGATAAGAAAATGCAACAATACCAAGATCTTTTCTGCGATTCAGTATTCCCATGGAAAATTTCTGGTCAACCCACCAAAACAGGAGGTCGCTTTCCCTTTGCTCTGCTTTCACAGTCTGTTGCTTCCACTGGATTTAGTTATGTCTCAAGACCAAGCTCTGGCAATACTTGGTGGCACAGGCACTTGAAGTATTTTGTCATGTCAGCATTGTGGCAAAAGCCCCACCGACAAGGTATTGTTCCCCTCTCAATCTCTTCAATGTTGAGTAAACTTGAGACATAGGAATATATCAGAAACGTATTCACCATTTGCTAATGGGCTGTTCACATGATTCAGAAACAGCTGGGCAAATACTTAAATGACAAAACCCATGTCCAGGATAAGAATAGATTTGTTAGGAGTTTGGCCACTTTCTGCTTTGAAGCTTTCATAGCGTGTTTCTGAAAATCATAGAATCATAGACAGGGTTGGAAGGGACCTGTAAAGCCCATCTAGTCCAACCCCCCTGCAGGGAGCAGGGACATCTTCAACTAGACCAGGTTGCTCAGAGCCTCATCCAGCCTGGCCTTGAATGTCTCCAGGGATGGGGCCTCCACCCCCTCTCTGGGCAACCTGTTCCCGTGTTTCATCACCCTCAATGTAAAAACTGTCTTCCTTACACCTAGTCAAAATCTACCCTCTTTCAGATTAAAACCGTCACCCTTTGTCCTATTGCAACAGGCCCTGCTAAAAAGTTTGTCCCCATCTTTCTTATAAGCCCCCTTTAAGTACTGGAAGGCTGCAATAAGGTCTCCCCGGAGCCTTCCCTCCTCCAGGCTGAGCAACCCCAACTCTCTCAGCCTGTCCTCACAGGAGAGGTGCTCTAACCCTCTGATCATCTTCATGGCTTCCTCTGGACCCGCTCCAACAGGTCCATGTCCTTCTTATGTTGGGGGCTCCAGAGCTGGATGCAGTACTCCAGGTGGGGTCTCACGAGAGCAGAGTAGAGGGGCAGAAGCACCTTCCTTGACCTGGTGGCCACGCTACTTTTGATGCAGCCTTCAGGGCTGCAGCCCCACTAGATTGTGAGTAAAGACCCTCTTCCCCTTTTGAGAAAAGCGAATCCCGTCTGATGCCATCCCACGGCCTACAGAAGTATCAGAACAAAAGCAGAAGACAAGAAAGGCGATAGGTGGGAGGGAAATCATTGTCTCTTTATTAACAATGGTGGAAAGAGAGACGACAAACCTTGCAGACAAAGCTTACGCAAGTTTTACTACATAGTGCCCAGCCCAAATACAGCCCTGGGGAATGCTGCCTCAAACATAGCTGTTTTACAATACACAATGTCAAGATTTCACCTCTTGGAGGTCCCTTGCAGATGGGCTGGTTCTTATTGACCTATTGTACATCTCAAACACTACCACAGGCATGAAAACATGAAGTGTAGATTGATTTGTTAAGGAACCACTGCAAAAAAAAGAGTTGTTTGCACTGGCAAACCTGAAAGGGGAAACATCTAGAAAGAGAGCAAAAGGAGACATTTGAGAATGAAACCCAGCAAGAACACAGGGAGAAGCTGAGCTGAGGACCAGGCTGTTTGCTTATGACTGTGAAACCACAGAAGACTGTGTCAATAAGAAGCAACCATGAGTAGAAGCCAGGCTGACAAATACCCACATCAAATGATAACTGAGCCATCAGTGATTGCCAAGAGGCAGTTAAATTGCTAAAATAAGGAAACTCCAGTCTGGCAGTAGCCTCAATGCCAGGTCCAAGTAGCTGAGGACTAATGGATACATACTACAGGGTAGGTATATGATGCCCAAATCCTCTGTCTAGCTTTTGAAAGCTCAAAAAAGTGAAAAGCAGAGTTTGGAAATCCCAGCCTCCTGTGGAATTAATGGTATCTTTCAACAATTATCTCCTAAAAGCCCTGAAATCCTGTTCTTTTGCCCCTGTTCAGAAATTCACGAATAAGCCAACACGAATGGCACCACGAAACAGAGCAGATGGACTTTGCCAGACTGGTGGATATTAGTTATTTTCCTCATGAATTCAGTAGTGACTGCAAAGTTTGAAGCTGCATTTCCTAAATAAAGTCCTTTCTCTTTCTTTAGTCAGTTCTCCCGCCATGAAGTTTTGCTTCCCCATTCCACTTGCACAGACCATTCAGTCTGTCTAACGGGATGTCCTACACAGCGGACGCCTGGGGGCTCCCAGAACTGGTACTTTGGCTCACAGAATCACAGAATGGCAGGGGTTGGAAGGGACCTCTGGAGATTATCTAGTCCAACCCCCTGCCAGAGCAGGGTCACCCAGAGCAGGTGGCACAGGAACGCCTCCAGGTGGGTTTGGAATGTCTCCAGAGACAGACTCCACCGTCTCTCTGGGCAGCCTGGGCCAGGGCTCTGCCACCCTCAAAGGAAAGAAGTTCCTTCTCATGTTTAGGTGGAACTTCATATATTCAAGCATGGGCTCAGCATGGTTAGCCCTCGCGCAACCATCTGCTTTCTTCTTGGCCCCTCACTCATAGCGGCTACCTATGTGGCTGTATTCCCTCTGGAAGAGGAAAGGTTATTTTCTGGTGGGCACACGCAGGGAGACACTCGTAGGTTGTTCAGGGGAGCACGTGAAGCTTGCACAGCTCCCCACGTTACCCATCATGGGTAGCATCTGTCAGAGAAGGGCAAAGGCTCTCACATTCAACAGCTCCTGGCAATAGCCATCTTGGCATTTGCTGGAGGAGCACCTTGCCATCAGCATCCAGGCTCGTGCTGGTGGACACCAGTTCCTTAGAGGCACCTCAGACAAAGGGCAGACAAGCGTTACTGCCAGCTGTCTTCCTAGGAAAAGGATCTCTCACCCTACAAGAGAGTCCTGTTTCTCTAATCCTTGCACATCGCTATTGTGAAAGCACAGTTACTATGGAAAAATGCAGTAACGCCTGCAGAGGCACCAACCCAAATATCCCTGCTTATATTTAACGGCCTGGAGTAGGGCAGGTTTAGACCAGCAAACCTTTTTACCCCACTAATTCCACCTACTGCCCTACAGAGACCCTGTAATCACAAGACCCCTGAAGCAAAGTATATCTTCTGGTATCATCCTCTGCAATATCAGGGACACTGTAACTCCGCGTTAGCAAATTCATGCCTCAGAATAAAAAGAGATCCAGCCATCAAATCCAGAGGAGCAGAGAGTCCTCCCAGAGCAAAACCTAATTTAAGCAGCGCTGGAGCTACGGAGACGATGCCAGGAAGGACTGTCAAAACAAAACACCACCCTCGTGACTAACACCACCCCTGATAAGTAAATCCAAACCCAGAGAAGCAAAAGTGTTTGCGAAGCAGCCATTACCACGTCTGTAAGGTCACGCTTCTGGATTGTCTGTCTGTGCCATTAGATGCCATGTCTAACGCAAGCCAGGAACCAAGGCTTGTTTTCATTTCTGTAACGAGGAGTCACCAAACCCCAAGGCCACAGAAGTGCAGTAAAACTCAGCTGCATCGAGAGCACCGCTGGCTGATGGGTCACAGCTCACACCTCTCCTGCTGCCGGCTTCTTACATCTCAGAGAGGATGGCTACGCCAGCAGCAGGTCCCCAAATGCCCCAGTGATGGCAAGCTAGCTCTGAGCCCAACCAACAAGAGCTCAGCTATCCCCACGGAGGCGGCACGCAGAGGTGGTCTCTGAGATGGTGCCAGCCCCACTGTGTCCCATGGGCGAGGGGTTACCCACAGACGAGCAGCTGAAGGCGCCGGAGGAGAGGGGCTGAAGCACGCTCCAGCCCTCAAGGCGCTGCTCCAGGCGTCCCGTCCTGCCTCTCGACGCTGGCGAGCAGCACACGTAGGGTGACTCAGCCGTCCCCACCCTGGTGGAGTGGCCGCGAGGGACGGCAGCCACCCTCCAGCCCAGAGCAGGGACCGACTTCTCCCACACTCCGCCATCCAGCCGGGCGGCTGCTTGTCTGCCCCAGGAGCTGCGGGAAAGCGCAGGGGGAGGGCGCAGGGAGCAGCTGCCCACCAGAGCCTGCTGCCACCATGGCTGGGCACGGCAGAGCCCGTGGGCAGGGAAGAGGTGCTGGGCAGGGCAGGGATGCCTCTGGATGTGGCAGCCTGGGAGCGAATGGCTCCCAGCAAGATGAGCATCTCATCCCCAGGAGATGCAGCATCGCAGTGGGTGGCTGTGCTGCCTGTGCCGACGGCCACAGGACCACGAGCCCACAGGGAGACCACAAGTTGTGGGTGGCCATGGCACCCGTGCAGACGGCTACGGGACCACGAGCCTG
Organism: Larus michahellis; assembly: GCF_964199755.1. Lineage (NCBI taxonomy): Eukaryota > Metazoa > Chordata > Aves > Charadriiformes > Laridae > Larus > Larus michahellis. Next base: position 46,701,508 of record NC_133904.1, read on the forward strand.
TGGCCACAGGGAGACCACGAGCTGGGACCTGTGCAGCAGCTCTGCCACCAGCTCGCATGGCCAGTGCCCTGCAGGAAGCCACGGCCCATCCTGCGGCAGCAAAGGGAGGTGAAAAGAGAGAAGAAGCCTGGGGGAGGAATGGAAGAGCTTTTTCTGCAGCAGAAGCTCAGAGGCAGGACAGCAACTCCTTCAGGGAGCATCTCCTCCTTCGCCAGCGCCCATCGGTGGGCAGGGGCATGTGGCCGTGCTGGGGGTGCAGAGCCCCGAGCTCTCCCTGGGGATCAAGAGCATCAGGAAGGATGGCCGAGACAGACACCGGCGTGTGGAGCGCAACTTGCTACTGCAGGACAACCACTGCCATGTGGAAAGGAGCACAGCGTGGAACAGCATTTTTGGCCACTAAAAGGGAACTTGCCAATCATTTCCCACTCTGGCTAATTAACATGTAACTGAAAAGCAGAAGGATGAACTACAAATCCCTCCTGATTGTCAAGCCAAGGCTTCTAACAGCTTGTTGGCTGCTGAACAGAGCAAGCCAAAATAAAAAACCAACACAAAAACCCACCCAGACTGAAGCACAATCTGGAAACATAAGCACAAATTAGTTCCTCGTGAATATTCAGCAAAGGACAGCATCACCTTCCCGTTAAGATTTGCCAAGTCCAAGGAGCCACCCAACTTTCATTTATTTCCTCACCAGGAGAAACCGAGGCCATTTCACCCGAACGCAAGCAGACTGGTGCGCGGCGAAGGAGGATGCTCTTCGAAAGCTTCGCTCTCTAAGCTTCAGCAGGTGCTGCTTTAACCAGAAATGAGCAGGAGTCCTTGGAAAAGGCCAGGCTGTCCAGTCCACCAGCAGCTTTGGGTAGGTCTGTGTGTGCGGGGTCCTGCCCCACACACCGGCTGCCGCTGCTGGGAGCGGGGCAAAGCCGGAGCCCTCGGCAGCTGCTCAGTTCCAGCTTGAGTGAGAGACGGAGCAGCCGACGACTGAGGGGAGAGAGAGGCAAACGGACTTGCCAAAACTCTCCCTTAACCATCCATTGCTAATTAGGATCCTCTAAAATCCCCATCCTAGAAGAGGCAGACTGACCTACAAGCATGGAGCAGCTCACATGGATACTTCTTAAAGAAAAACAAAAGAAAATGAAACGAAATACACTTTTGCTGCCAGAATCACCTCCAAACACACCTGCAGGGGTTTGGGTGGAGGGGCAGCACCCAGCAGGACCTGCAGCCGGCACTGGGTGCTCCCGGGCTCCCCCGTGCCCGCACATCCCAGTCCCGGCTGCCTCCTCAAAGCTGCAATGTGGCTCTGAGCAGAGCTGGGGAAACACCACAAATTGAAAGCCTGAAAATATTGAACAAATCCACTTCTGCTGCATTTCCCACCCCAGTTTGCCCCTTCTTTGATGGAGGTAACAATAATCCTGCTGAAACCGCAGCACAGCTACCGCGCTCATGACATGGATGCCCAGTAATGGAAATAAACGGTGATGTGTTCACCATCACTCAATAAAGAAGAAAGCACTGCATAAATTAAAATCTCAAATCAGTTGGGGGCAGTTGCAAGCTGTGGATGGAGAGGAGCTGAAGGCGCGAGATGGGCAGCAGGTTCTGCTTCAGCTTGCAGCCTCATCCGCCAAACGACGGAGGGAAGAAACAGGAATAGGAGAAATACGTTCCTATGGAAAAACAAACCTTCGCACCTGAGTTTAACTAATTTTTATGATGCATCAGCAGTCAATACAAGAAAAGATAATTCCTAAAAAGCAAAATGCTGTTGAGGCATGTAGAAAGAGCATTCTATAAAACCACACTCAATTTAACCCGATCTCTTTCCCTCACCCACTGTGTTCTCTCAAATGCTCCTTAGATCTCGCTCCCACAGACATGAAAACAAGTAGAAGTTAATGTCCTCCCTTTCTTTGAAAATTATTATTAATGAAATATTAATAACAGAATTAACAAAGTGCTTTTAGGAATACATTTTATCTCCTATGTTAGAACTTTTTGAAAAACGCTGCATTTATTCAGCACCCCAGAGTGTAGTTGTCCTGGTTTCAGCTGGGGTAATGTAAATTTTCTTCCTAGTAGCTGCTGTGTTTTGGATTTAGGATGAGAATAGTGTTGATAACTTGCTTTAGTTGTTGCTAAGTAATGCTTATGTTCAGTCAAGGACTTTTTCAGCTTTCCATAGAAGCTGAAAGGGGGCACAGACAGGAGAAGCTGGCCAAAGGGATATTCCATACCATAGATGTCATGCTCAGTATATAACTGGGGTTGGCGGGGGGGCAGGAATCTGCGATCGCTGCTCAGGACGGGCTGGGCAATAATCCATCATTGGGTGGTGACCAGTCGCATTGCATCACTTATTTTGCATGTTCTTTTACCATTATTATTATTTTCTCTTCCATTACTGTTCTATTAAACTGTCTTTATCTCAACCCATGAGGTTTTTTTCCTTTTTCTCCCTTCCTACCCTACTTGGGGGGGACACGGGGAGTGAATGGCTGCATGGTCCCAGTTACTGGCTGGGGTTAAACCACAACAGTAGTAAATATTCCTCCGGCAGCTTACAATGAGTCCAAACAAGTTTTTCCCCTCTTGACTTTTTGCATTTTGTTTTGTGTTTTTGCTTTGTTTTTAATAAAAAAAGCTGCCTCCTTCCAAGAGGAACTGGTATGAAACTTTTTCTATTCAAATCCTCCTAAATTTAATGACTGCAGCAAGGCTCTTAAGGAAAGTAACCCACCTGCAGAAACGAGCTCGCCCGCAGTGTGTGAGCCGAAAGCCAAGGGCTTTGCTGGGAGGGAGTGAGGGACAGGCACCCTCCGTGCGAGGCACCCCTGAGCTCAGCCCCAGCCCCGCCGTGCCAAGGGGGTCTGTCCTGTGAGAGGGCGAGGGGGGACTTTCCTCGGGCTGCTGCAGACCTGCATCTGCCGCAGCACATGCATCACTCTGCCGCACAGCTCTGCAGATCGAGAGGAACGTGCGCTAATTAACACCGTGCTCGTTTAGGGATTCAGGCCACAACCAGTCCTACCACCCATGCTTTGCATTCCCATTAGCGGTGAGCGCATCCTCTAATTACCCCTCCTTCCCCTGGGAATCCAGAACTCCACCACCCCACATGCTGCTCTGCTCGTTTGCAAACCTCGGGATCAGGCACGGCTTCACCAGGCACGCCTGGGACCTGGCTTCTGCCCAACAGAGATGGCACATGGCACAAAATCCACCGAGTTCACAGCCTGCATGGCCTGAGCACGCAGTGTAGCCCCCATGAATATGTTCTAATGTGAAACAAAAAAAAAAGACCACCCCACACTCTCTGCCCCTTAAGCGATGCCCTGATACCATCTGTGCGCTTCCTAGTCTCGATTAGGCTGGCTCCTTTACACGGTCACCAAATCAGTGCTGCACCCCCAGCCACGAACTCTCACTCTACAGCTTTCAAGCAGAATAAGGTTCCATGGCCAGGGCTGAGAAATGGGTCAGCTCAGGAGATCCCGGATCCTCCGCTTTTATTCTTTATGTCTACACCAATAAGTCACGGGAAGAGCTATGATCCCATGGGTCTGCAGCCAGCAGGGGAAGATGGCTGGAGGAAGGTGGCTGCGGCGGGTCCTAGTGACATCCCAGGGGCTCCCCTGTGCAGAAGGATGCTGTCTGACTGAGGACACTCCATTCATTCCCGGGAAAACGGGTTAATGCAGACTCAGATGTCTTAGTCAGACTGACTGGCTGCTCTCCAGCCAGAGTCATCACAAAGACCCAATTCAAAGGCTCTTCCTATCTGGCTTCAGCATCTTGCAAAGAGAACAGAAAACATCTCACAGGAGGCGACTCTGCCAAAATACGGGAAACGAAGCAGAGGGCACAAATTCTCTGTGTCATGTCTCTGGTCTGCTCTGCAGCCTGGCCCCAGCCTCTCTCCCCCTGGTGTAAATCAGGAAGGATCTACGCGGGTGACGCCAGCCAGCGGAGGCACAGCAGAAACAGAGAGAGACAGAGTAGCGTTGTGAGGAGCCCTCATTTGTATTTCACGCCTTCTGCTGAGGGATGCGAATGACCCGGAGGAGCTCTGCAGGCTGGCAAGTGAAGGAAGGCTTTGTGCCCGAGGCGATGCCCAGAGGATGCAGCCCAGTGGGACCCGTGCCAGCGGTGCCGCGCAGGCTCCGGTCAGGAAAGCATCGAAGGTGAGGGCAAGGCTCTGGAGCGGGCTGGGGCTCACTCCAAAACTCGCACCCACTCAAGGCTGCAGGGCGGCGGCAGAGAAAACGTTACCTCCCCCTGCAGCCCCTGTCAGCGTGGGGGCACCTGCAAACACGGTGGGGTGCAAAGCGCTCCCCTGCAAGCTCCTGTGCGCGAGCACTTCTGCTGAGCCACGGCAGAGCCCTCTTCTCACCACGGAAGGGCTGTAAGCTCCCAGGTGAACCCGTGCCAGCACTCGGAGCCACCCCGCTGCCGGGGCTACAGCACCGACCGTGCCGAGACATGTGCCTGTCAGCCGGGCACTGGCCACTCCGGAGTGGGAGGCAGGTATGTGACCTGCAGGCATGGCTCTTGGAGCAGAGAGTGCTTTGAACCATAGACAAAGTAATCCTTACACACCTGAAGGGCTACCCGAGAACAAAACAGCCTGAAGGACACTTTAATACTGTCATCTTAACATTTGCAGACTGTTGCCCTCTTGACTTAAGTGTTCCATAAACACAGAGGGGAAAATAAGCTTGACCTTGTCCCCATGACTCCTTCCCCACGACTCTTTTCTAAATATGTGCTGGCCCTACTGTTCAGGCAGACAGATCAAACAAGAGGGAGTTTTCTCTCAGCCCAGGGCACGTCCACGTGCTCGTAACACAGGGGCCTGGTGCAAAACCCGCCAGCGAGGAGGAGAAGAGGGGAGGAGGCTCTACCCCTGCACTCCTCAGGGAAGCGCAGGCAGAGCTTCACCGGCACAAGACCGACATCTGCGGCCACTGCCTTCGCCATGCTCACGCTGCTGCGGCTTCTCGGAGAGGCGTTCTACGCACACAGTTGTACAGGGGGATTCTGAAGGGCAGGATGGTGATCAAATATCGTTTCTCAAATCCTGTATTTATTAAACGTCAAAGCCTCCAGATGGGCTGGGCTGAATCCAAGCCCCAAGTGTTCTCCAAAACATCTCCATTTCTGAGCTGGTTCAGAGCCAGCCCCATTTCAAGCTGCCGCCGAGTAACGTGGAACCTGGATTTCTTGATAGCAGACAAAGGAAAAATAAGCCTTTCTGCTCAACACGTGCAGGATTTGCTTTTTACAGTTTGTTTCTTTAAAAGTTTGGTCCATCTGAAAGGCTCATTAGATGCTTTCTTTAAATATTTCATAACAAAAGCCCTATGACTATAATCAAGTTCTGACTGCCGGCCTCTGCCGCTCTCTCTGCCTCCCACTCTAACACACACTAATCCGAGGAAAGTATTTTATTCTCAATAGCACTGAATGAACAAAGGGGAGAAGAGAGAAAGAAGCAAGGAGTATCTCCTGATCGCCGGTCGAAACAAGCGCTCCTCCTTGCTCAGGATGGAGACAGAGCTGGAATTAGGCCAGAAGAGAACCCAAAGAATTCAGGAAAAGGTTTTGGAGCCTCCTATGATTGAAAAATCAGACTAAAAGTCACAGCACGGACTTTCTCGTGCCAGCAGCTGAAAGCCAGCATTAAATGGGGAAGTTTCTGAAAGCATGAAGTCAAAATGTAGTCCAACAATTGTCTACCTTTCAAAAACAACACCACCACAAAGGAAACGGGAGAAAAAATTGAATTCAAACATAGTAATATAAAACAAATCTGTTTACATTTAAAACAGAAAAACAAGCCTTACCTTGGTGAACCCTATTTGCTCCTTCCGAAAGTTTTCCAAAGGTTTGATCAGCAAATCACTAGCGTTCTGTACCTACAGTGCAAAGAAAGAAACAGTTTAATTACAGGACACAGATGAATTTTCTCCTAAATAGAGACTGAACAGATCTAGGGAACAGCTAGGGAAAAACGAAAGCCCGCCTTTCCACTGACTAGTCCTGCCAGATGTCTGAAAGACACTTTCCTGGGACATGGTCTGCGCTCCCTATCCATGAATCCACAGGCAATTTCACTCCAGTTCACATCGCTGGCTCCTGCTGAACCCTGGCACTGGGACACGACGTGTCATCTCTTCCTGCCCCCGCTTCTACTGCGACAGGCTCTGTCCTGTGCTCCAGAGAAGGGAGAGGGGAAGAGAAGGGGACAGTGACACCACACTGCCACAGTACTTTCAGGTAATTTAAAGATGATCAACATGGCGAGAGTGTGAAACCTTCTGAGTGAGCTACTGTAAAGAGACCGGTCCTGCAAGTGGAGGGCAAAAAAAAATTAAAAAAAATTTAGAAAAGTTGGACAACATCCCTAAAAGCATCCATGATCCCTGAAACGATCCACTTACCCACTACAAAAGGAGCCATTGTACCTTGGATGTAATTAATAAAGAAATATCTTACTGCTTTCCTCCAGCCTCTTACTGGTTTCCTCCTGGTCCCTGCCTGCCTGAGGACCCGCAGAGGGGACGGTGGCATCCCACCAGCACAGCCACCCCTGCGGTGCTGGCCCGGCAGTCTGGCACAAGCTCTCACTGCTGCACGAGGCAGAGGAAAGCAGAGCCAAGCAGCACATTCCTGGCATGCTGTAAAAGCTCTCTACCAAGCCCAACCTTCGTGTTTTTCCTGGAATTAGGAGTGAAACGGGAAGCCGGCACTCGGTCTGGAGGAGCTCCGGAGAGGCAGAGGGCACAACGCAGCGGGAGACCGAAGGCAGCGCATCGCCCTGCGGGAGCTGTGCTGGCAAGGACAGGGGCACACGGGGACCTGCGTGCTCGCACCCGGAAAAACGAAGCTAAAAATACATCTTGCTTCTTTAGCACTTTTTTTCACCACAAAACCAGCTTGTTACCAGCCCAGGCACACCTGGCTCTGGCAGGGTGCTGGTGCTCCATGGCTGCCTGGCATGTAGGAGAGGTGTTGGACGGTGCGTGGGACAACCTCTCCCCCTCCCTGCCCAGCACCTCCCCTTGGCTGCTCGGGGCACGTGGCGATGGCACCGTGGACCTGACATGGTAAAAAGCGCAACATCCTGGTGCTCCCAGCTTCCATCCCATAGGAAGCTTCACACCGAGGTACATGGTGCCGTTTGGCTGTGGTTTAGCTTTTAAACATTGCGACAAGGTAGCGATCACCAGTGCACTGTTCAGATCATCTTACCATCATGGACCTCTCCAGCTCTACCTCGTGCAGCAGCTCTGCAAACTCCTTAAAGGACTCGGCTGTAAGGAAAAGAAGAGGCTGGTCAGTGGAGCTGCGATGTGGCACCGGAGCATGAGGGACACACACTGGGGTACCCAAATCTGGCTGCAACCCCAGCATCGCCGCCTAAAGGCTTGCCAAAAGCAAAGAAGAGGTGGCCCCTTTTGGCAGAAACTGAATTAGGCCAGGCCATCAGTAAAGGCTGGCCATGAGGGGAATTTATTTATCCACTGGAGAGGAGGGCCTCCTGCCCGGAGCAAGTGAAGAAGATAATGCCCTGGGAAGGGAAGACAATGTTAATTAACTTTCATTAGGAATTGTACTGCAAAGCTGGTAAAGCAGTGGTAGGGAAGGGGCAAAGGAGGGGAAGGGGCAGCTGCCAGCACCAGGGATGGCAGCGGGACGGGCTCTGCCACCGTGGGGGGCTGTGGGGAGTATGGGGCTGTCTGTCCTGCCTGGACCACTGCTGGCAGCACCGGAACGGGCCCGGCACCTCTGCCCGAGCTGGGAAGAGCCGCAGGTGCTTTCTAGGACCACAAGTCTGTAAGACGAAAACAGCCCAGAATCATAAAGATAACATTCAGTGACAAGAAGCACAAAGTCCGTGTACCCAGGAAGGAAAGGCAGCAGGTGTAGAAAAGCTCACAGGCATTGACACCACTACCCAAAATGGTAAAAATTACACAGAAGTATCTCATTGGTCCACCCTTTTCTGGGAGTCCAACTACAATAAAAATAACATGAAACCTTTCCTTGAACAAACTCAAACGACAACAAGGTTCATTTAGCCTGGGGAAGAAAAAGAGACTAGGTAGGTGTGTTGGACTCTCCCCACACCGACAGGGTTACCATCAAGAGGGAACACTCAGCCCTTCTCTCTGCCCACCGAAGAAGAACGTGGGAAGGGGGTGAATTTGTAGCAGGGAGGAAAAACTCTCTCACCAGAAGAGCGCTCACAGCACTGAACTGAAAGCATTGCAAAAGTCTCGGTTCTCTGGGAGGCTGTAGGACAAGGCTGGGCAAACATCTGCCTATGCAAATAGCGTGGCTGTGTGCTGAACGCCTGCGGGGAATAATCTGATCGCCTCACTGTACACAGGAACTACCTGGGAATTAGCTGGGAGAGGTTCCCACAGTGCCACTCACCACCTCCCAGCTGCAGGAGCAGCACCCTGCTCGGAGCAGCGCTGGGGACAGGTCCCATGGGCTTCACGCTCACCCTTCCATTGCCACGTGGAAAGCACCGAATGGCTTGATTTGTAAAATTTACAGGAGTTCTTGCGCTTGCGGTTCAGACCCTGCACTCACGAGGAGCCACTTGACCAATTTAAATTTAAATTTAAGCTATTTAAAGACTGAGAGTGAACCAAAGAACCTCAGAAGCGCCTGGCTGACACCAGAGCTCTTGAGCAGGGTGGCATCCAGAGCTCTGGCACACCTGGCATGGCAGGGGTAACACATGAGGAAATAAATCAGGCGTATAGCGAGGCACATACAGCAATAGCTCATCCCACAGATGAGAGGAGGGCATGCATTTGTGCTGTATCTGCAAACTGAGGGCCCTCTCCCCTCATCCATGTACAGTACCTGCGGAGAAGTACCTGTCTTTCTGCTAAAAACCAGCCGTAACGCTGCTGCACAGCCAGCGAGTACGAGCTTCCAGTGTTAAGAGGATTCACTGTGCAATTGCTGAGACAGACACAAAAGGGAAAAACCACAGCCTCGTGACACAGTCCCTCAGCTGGCATCATCAAAACACAACCTTCTTGATGAGTCAGTAACTTCTGAGTTCTCTTGCAGAGCGAGGGCTTCAGAGCCCAGCACATGCAATGTCCTAATAGTTTATTATGCTCGACCACGAGGCCGACACGCTGACTTTCACTGTGGTTACTCAGAACGATGGTAAACCTGAAGTGCGCACAGACACCGGGAGCCCGAGCCAGGAAAGGAATTATCACGGGGAGAAAGAGAGTCTAGCTCTGAACTTACAAGGAAAATACCAGTGCCTAAAATTTTCACTACGTGGGTTTTTTTTTTCCTTGCCCTACAGGAAGAGTCCAGGCACACATTTCCTGGCTGAGGTCGCAGAGCTACCCACTGAATTCGTCCTTGCACCACAAACACATGGCTGAGGCTACACCCTGCTGCCAGACCAGTGGTGTCCAGGAGCACTGGGGTGGACCCACGCTACTGGTCTGGGTCAACGCTTGCAAACCCTTGCAGAGCAGAGCAGGAAGGCTGCCTGCCACGGCTGGGAACTGCCGGGGAGCGACTCAGCTGGACACGGTCAAGGGCATCACCTGTTTAAAACCAGAGGATTTCAGGTTCCCGTGCCTGGGAGGGAGGAATGCTCCATCTGATTTCATTACTCTGTTCATCTCTGGAGGAGCTGCTGGTGTCGGTCCCGCACGGGCGACCGGCGGAGGGACCGAAGCCGCCGTGTAAAAATTAACGTCCCCAGGGCAAAGCACTACTCACAACAGACAACATCAACCCAGCGTCTGTGTCCTGACTCACACTTGCAGTGTTCAAAGCCACCACCTGACGTGCAGGGGTGTCAGCCTGCTCTCTGCCTACATAAGAAGAAAGAAGTGCGGCATCAGTTATATTTACAGATCAAACACGTTCCCTGAAGTACAATAAGAAGTCCTTGTGAATGTTTTGCTTCATTCCCATATCCTGCACATCAAATGAGCTCCTACGCTCCCACACAGATCTCTGGCACCCTTGCAGGAGATGGAAGCTGCTACAGAGAAGTCAACGCCCTGCTGCTGTTTCAGGAATACGGGAGCCTGGCAAACCGGCTCAGCCCCAGCAGGCCCTGCACGGTTTGGGGAAGGACAGGCTCTTTCACAGGGTAAAACCAAGGACCTTTTCTTGAAAAAGCAAAACAAATATTCCCCAACAAAAACAGAAGTAGGGAAACTCGCTCGTTTCACCACCGAGTGTTTTACATTTGCTTTGATCTCTACCTCTGCCCATGATCCCCCCCATTCAACCTTGGCCGTTTCCAGCATTCTTCCTCGCCCGTTGAGTGCAGCGAACGCACCGCACCGGCTCACCACAGCCCCGCTGCACCAGTTCACGGCAGCGGCTCACCGCAGCGGCACACCACACCAGCTCTGCTCCCCTCCCGCAACCAGCACGTGGAAGCAGGCGGAGAGGCAGCGCAAGGGTGCAGGACATTGGAGCTTTGTCCCTTCCAGCCGTGAGAAGGGACGCTCCTTTCCTTGGCGGCTGTTTGCTTCAGATCCCTCTGCTCCCAGGAGGGGCATTTATACGGCAACGTTTTCCCCTCCCTTATTCAGATGAGTTTGGAAACGCAGTACCTCTATTGCCATTAGACTTGGACGCTGACTCATTTCCAGTGGGTTTCACCTAGAGACTTTCCATAAAGGAAATCAGATTTTGAAGGGCAAGCTGCAATCTGCTTTAAATTGCTTTAAATAAAACAACCCAAAGAACAGACCTTACTTCCTTCCCCTTTCAGCGATGGCCGAGAGACCTGACATCAGCAATGTTATGCCTGCAGCCGCTCTTCAACAACAGCCTGACAAAAGCTTTGGGTTTTGTTCTTTTTTTTTCCTATGTTCATCCCCCAGGAGCAGCTTTGCTAATGCCCTGTGCCCCCCGCCACGCGTAGCCTCATCCTCTCAGTCCAGGGAGGTGCCCCCAGGGTTTTGTCCCATGGGCCAGGGTCAACCCCTGGGGGGCTGGAGGATCCCCTGCCGTCCCTCCTGCCGGCTGCCAGCCCTGCCACTACCGCAGTACTCACACACCTGCACCGGCCATTCAATAGCACTAGCCAAGCCAGAAGTAGGATTAATTTGAAAAGCACTGGGTTTAGGGCATTTAGGCCATCCGGTTTAGCTCCCTGGGTGCAGCTGGCAGCTGTGTAATCTGCACAGCTGTTGCACCAGGCTGGCAGGGACGTAAAATGGCTTCAGGATTGCTAATCCCGAAACAGATGTGCAAGGAGCAGTACAATGCTTGTGCCCCAGGCTTCCCTGCCGCATTGTTTTCCATAGGACGACACATCCAACAATTCATTTTTCCAGGCGGTTTGCAGCTGGTGCCTTTTTCAGGGCACTGCGGGGGCCACTTGGCTTTTGCAAGGCATTTTCAGCGGAGCAAATGCACCGTTAGGAGCAGCGCTCGCCTGGATCAGGAGACGTGGCCGATGCTCAGTGCCACACCTGCTCCCATTCCACTTGCGGCACTTGGAAATGGGACTTGCTGGGAGGCCAGCGCCACGCCGCCATCCTCCCCAGAGCCCGGCAGCACGGAGCAGGGCTGGAGCCGTGGAAAACCTCCACAAATTATCCGCTGAATTAGGAATGTGAAACTCTACCCGTGAAAGTTCAACTTTGTAAAACATGCTATGGAACAGCTGACTGGCATCCGAGGAACCTGGCTCCTGATGCTGTTCAAAAACCATCAGCGCTGGCAAATTCCTAAAGAAGGACAGACTTTCTCTGTTACTGAAAGTTTGCATCAAAAAGAAGAAAACTTACCAATATTAATCTCGTCATCCGTTAGTGTGTCTCCAATAAAGTCGAACTGGAAGGACTGCAGAGTCTGGGAGAATTTCTGTACTGCCGATGAGTAACCTGGAAAAGGACAGAGCAATAAGGCTGTGTATTTTTGCAACTGTTATACAGAAGAGGCAACTCTTAGAAATTCAGCCTGAATGGAACTCAACTATAGTGAGGTGGTTAGAAAAATCCATAGCCATCATGAATTTAAGCCCTTCAGAAAGCGTTGCAAAGTTAACATCCATTAGAGGCTGCAGAGAGCCTTTGGTTTGTTTTGGTTTTCTTTCTCAGGGTTGTTGAAAAAGCTTCTGCAACACTATATGGATGCACCGAATCGTACAAACAGCCGATCAATAGCCTCACGTCCTGCTCTGTACAGGAAGAGACACCAACACATTTCCCCTGAAGGAAAACATGTAGCTTCAAATGCAGCATTCACCATCGCCGCAGGAATGTTTCCAGAGAAGTCGATGTCCCTGGTGCCACACACACATCAGCACAGCTCCTCGGAGCACGGAGGCTATCAGACAGGCTTCTCACTGTTCAAAGTAAATCTTTTTTCATTATATCGGAGAAAGATGTGTAGAATCAGAAAATAAACGTGGGGAAAAAGACAGGACTCAAAATAACTGCCCCTCTTTAGGGGGTGACAGACGCAAACAGGCCCTAAGAGAAGTATGACAGAGGGTTCAAGTTGTGCTCCTCAGAGTGGCTGCAGATGGCCCTGGGACCCGCTCCTGGCCCGCTGGTGAAGAAACATTCAGTCTTGAAGCAAAGACGCTTCCTGATGGTGGCTGGTAGCTCAGCCCAAATTATTTTTGGACTTTCCAGAGAAGTTTCTAGCCAAAAGGCTCCTTTGTGTCTTTGCATCCTGTGCGGCTGCTTCACAGCTTCGTCAGTGGCTCCGTTGTTGTGAAGGCGTCTGCTGACCCTGGCAGAGGAGCTGCGGCCGGGATGGGGCAGTGACAACGCAGCAGACCCCAGCGCCAAAATCACCCACCCCGCGACAGCTGTGACAGCCACAGGTAACACTTCACCGCAGGAAAAAACCAGATCCTTCTCCCACACCTTCCCGCACAAACTTAAAACGCTTTTTTGGGGGTTTAGTCTTTCTCCAACAGCAAATACCCCAGACACAAACAGGAGGAGGCTGAACTTGCCTGACCTTAGGGAATGGGATATAGACAATAAAACAAAAGCAAAGGAAGAATTTTATACTTTGATGTACGTTGCGGTTTTCCCTAATTTTGGACGCCAGTGGCAGGCTGGATTCCTTTGTGGGGGTGCACCAGAGGCGGCGCTTGCTGAAATTTAGGAAGCTGCAAGTGTGGAAGATGTGACGGCACAGACGGTAACGTGCAACCAGCTCACACCCCCTGCTTTGGAAACCAGGGGAAAGATTGCTGTAACAGAGCAACTCTGCGTATGTCATTCATTTTTTTTACATAATTTGGCTATTTGTTTAAAAAATAAGACAAGAACAATCACTTTTGGCATCAGTTGTTAAAATCTGGGGGGAAATAACAGCCAAAAATGAGGTGTGAATTAGTGAGGAACTGTGTCCGCACAGTACAGGCGACCCCCTGCATTTCTAGCCTAAGGAAAATGGTGATCTGGGTGTATTTTTGTTGGTTCTTTTCCATCGCAGACTCAGTGACAAAAGAACTTTATCACCACAGTGGCAAACACGGGGTTTTCTGAAATGCTGCTACGAAGGGGAGAGAAAAATTGGACAACACTGAATTGGACGTTGGGAAAGGAAATCAAGTGGCCCTTGTGGGATCCCGGCAGGTCCCCACACTGCTCTGCTTCCCCTGTCCCTAGGCCAGGAGCACCCCGGTGCCCCCCGGTCCTCCCCACGCAAGCGTGGCACCCGGGGATGGCCAGGTCCCGGTCCCGGGGAGGAGGGTGGCCTCGAAGCGCACCCAGTCCCCGCTTTCCCCTCAAAAACCTCGTTCAGCAGTTTCCTCTGACGGGTCAAACCTTTGCTCCTGAATGGGCAGATTCAGGCCTGAATGTGGCTATTTAAGCACAGCTGCCGGGGGGGGCTGAGAGAGCGTCAATGGGTGAACTCCAGCACAGAACGATGTCATTGATTTGATGGAAAACCTCAGCAAATAATTCACTCTCAGTCCCCGCAGCGTTCGGTTCGCTTCAGGCCGGGGCCGGAGGCCCTCATTCAGTTGTCGCTCAGGGGAATCTTTGTTTGTCCCCCTGCAAACGTTCGTCGTCTTCCCTGGAGGCTGCTCATGGCCCTTGCCCAGCCCCTCCTCGCACCTTAACTACATTTATTAGTGGGTGAACTTTAATCACCCTGTTTAAATGTCCCTGAGCAGCCCCTCCAAAAGCCAGCGGCACCCGAAACGGCTCCTCGCATCCCGCCCTCCCACACCCCCAGCGCAGCACTGGATCCATCACTGTCCCTGCCTGCCCTGGCTGGTGTCTGTCCCTCTATCTGGCGTCCGTCTGTCCCCTTCCACGTGCATCGGTGACGAGGCACCGGCTCGTGTGTCCCCATGAGCCAGGAGCAGGGCTGCAGGCACAAATGACAGCACCCGCAGGGACGGAGGGTTTGCAGGCGCCGTTTTTCCATCGCGTGTGTCGGCGCAGTGTTTAGCCCCAGCATCGGAGAAATGGTCCTTGGCGAGCTGCTTGCCTTTTGGTTTTTATAGAAATAAGGGGTAAGGCAATAGCAGAGGAGGGTTTGAAAAAGCCAAACACAATAAATTTTAACCAGAAAAAAAGAAACAGTATAGCTGATTTAAGTTATATTTTCCTTTCAAAACGTTGTCTAGCCGGAAAGCTTATTTTCCAATTTTCTAGCTGAAGAAAATTCAGGTGGATATGCTATAGACCACATCTCACATTAGCCTAACAGTGAAAAAAAAATGAGAGCTCCTTAATTAGTCCAGTGCTGTTTGGTTTCTCTTGGGATGAGGAATTTTTTTCATTTTGGGGGCAAAGTCGGGTGTAGGAAGCCCCAGCTGCAAGCAGTGATGGTGTGTATTCATCCTGCTGTGCCATCCTGCTGCCCGGAGCTAACGGCTGCTGAAGGTGGCAGCCATCCCTGCTGTCCCATGCCGAGGTGACAGCCATCAAGAATATCCCTGGGGCAGCCAGGCAAAGGTGACAGCCGCCAAGGACATCCCTGGGGTGGCCAGGCCAAGGTGACAGCCACCAAGGACATCCCTGGGGTGGCCGGGGCAGCCGCCCGGAGCCACGTGCAGACCCCACCATAGAAAAATGACTGTGGAAGAGGTAGGGTTAGGAAAGGAGAGGACAAGCTGGAGGGAGAGCCAGTGTTGTGAAGGCCTGGCGCGGCTCCTGAGGAGTGTTTAATGGAAACCAGACTCCTACGGACCAACGTGACTCGTCTTTGTACACGTACAGAGCCTTGGCTGAACACCGGCTTCCGACAAATCCTATATATATACACACAGGACGGAGAGCATCGGGTACTGCTATGCTATTATGGGTGTCATCATAATGATGGGGTGTTTATTTGGAAATTAACATAGGGATGACTCTGGCAGCTGACCCCGCTGCAGCAGTGCCTGCTGGCACCAGCCACTGAGGGGACAGAAGATGCTCACGCCCAGGGGGGTCCGTCCCTGCGGGGTCCAGCAGCCAGGGCAGCACCAGAGCCCAAAGCAGAGCATTGCCATGCAGCGCTCAGAGATGCTCGGAAGTCACCCCTTCCTTTGGTGACTCCCAAATGGTGGTGTGGTGACACCCCAGGACAGGGACAAGGCAGGGGATCTGGGGAGAAAGGGATGAGCCACAGGAAAGCAGCTTGACAGCAGGAAGGGACCACTGCGGTCAGCAGCTGGAGCTGGGCAGGAAGAGATCGGCTGCACGGAAAAACAGGGCTACAGCTCCACACTGGGAGAGATAAGCCCCTATTATCCCTCATTTTAACAGACGCTCGGAAGTTTTTTCCCCCTGATACAAACACATGGCTGCCAAACGCCCCCCGTTTTGCACAGCCGAATCCTGGCAGCAGAGAGAGGGTGAGGGGTGGAGAGAGGCGGCTGCAGGGTCTGCCCTGCTCACACAGCACCAGGAACGCGTGCGGAGAGCCGGACTGTCGCTGAAGGAATAACGCTGTGCATCCAAGGCAGGGGTATCCCTGCAAACAGCGTGCAGAGTCACAGCCCTGAAGGACCCTGCCTGCTCTTGGTACAGCTCAGCCCATTTCTGTGGAAACGCATCGGAACTAATTCGATCAGGAATCCTCTAGGACTCTTCTTCCTTACAGCATTCAGTAAGCGATGCCAACTTTCACTATTTGCGGTCACAAAATTATTTACTCTTCTAGTAAAAATAAAGTCCCAACTCTCTGCACAGAATAACGCCAGCCGAGCCGGGCCCGGGAGGAGGGAGGGAAGGAGTGCCAGCTACAGCTTCCCGACAGTCCTCAGAGGCACACAAAGAGCTTTCTGGTTGTATTTATGTATGTATAAACACACCTCCAGAGACTGCAGCTATTGAGGGATGTGCCCCACAGCCTGCTCAGCAAAGACCTAGCAAGGATTCTCATTTCAACCTTTCACAGCAACCATAGACTACAAACTAACAAAATTTGCTACCTTTGCAAAACCTACGCTTCTGAAAAAGCACAGATTACAACCAGGAGCTCTAAAATGGGCTGTGGTGCTGCTTTCCCCCCTCCAGTGCTTAGAATTTAAAACAGAAGGAAAACATCACCGCAGGACAGACCCCGCGGAGGGACGCAGCCCTGCGCATCACCTCACGCTGCCACGGGATGAGCGGATGCGGCTGGAGAATGGGGCATGGAGCTGCTGCTCGAGGGTCCGCGATGCTCGAGATGTCAAGGACGCATATCCTAAGTTAGCTTTGCACCCCTCAGAGGAGGGTCGCACTCCTTGAAGTTTCTATCTGTCTGATTGCAACGGTCCCCTGTTGCCGAGAGAGGAAAACATGTCCCTGAGTACCAGGAAAGAGAAGTGTCAGTGACAACCCATTGGTGACAGCTACAGGGACCACCAGGATCTCTGTGCACCAGAAAAACCACGCTTGGGCTGCCTCATCTAATACCACAGGGACACAACGTGACGATGGGTGTCACGGAGACGCAGAGAGAAAGCAGCAACATTTTTAGAAATAAACACTTGAAAAAACAACAGAAAAACTCCTACTGTGTAGAAGAGCGGTCACAGAGCACACACTCCACATCTGCCACGACCAGCCTGCCCGTACCCTCACGCAGGTTATTCATACCTAAATATCCCCTCGCTAACCCAATTATTTTACATTTTATTAGCTGTGCAGCAGTTGCTAAAGCCAGCATCATCTCTACTTCTCCCTAGGACACAGCCAGGCAAGAATCACTGCTCCTCCGACAGCTCAGGGGCCGAACGGGCAGTGGGTTCAGCAGCTCTTTGGCTTATCCTCAATCACACACTGCTCCCTGCACAGTGTACCGCAAATTAAGGAGAAAACAAAATAAAAATTACAAAGACCCTCACCCCATCACCATAGCAATCATCAGCCGGCGACATTTCTAAAGCAGTGCTTAATTTCACTTGTCTCCAACCGAGCTAAATACAAAGAGGCAAAAGGACGGACCCCTGAACCAAGACAGCCTGCAGCATTCCCAACCTGTCCTGTCCCTGGGAAGGGGATGGGACACCCCTGCCTGCATTGGAAGGTGAGACGTGACTTTAACTGATCTCCCCTTTTAGGGGAAAAGCAGCCAGCAGAGACCATCAGGGGTGCCCTGCACAGAGCAACTCACCCACAGCTTCAACAATCCATGCCCGGGACTATTTGTAGCTGTCAAAATCTTACTTCAAAGTTGGAAAAATAAGGAAAGCCCCAAACGATTTGGAGCTGCAGCAATGCAAATAAACAGATCAAACTTAAGGAGGAGCTCCATTTTTGTATTTTGCTTTCCTCTTCAAAACTTGACAACAGAAATATCAAAACCAGCCACACACTTTTTTTTTTTTTTCCTTTCAAAAAAGCAAACAAACAGAAGACAATAAAAGTTCATTCTGTACTTAAATAAGAACATTTTAAGCCAAGAACAGATTTTAGGGTTAGAAATGGAACTCTGGAAATCCAGGTTTTTCAAGGGAATGTTGCAAGACCCTGATGCACAGCAGCTGATGATGCACCTCCATTTCTTCTCAATGCTTGGTCACTACAGAACATTTTCTACTTCCTCGTGGAGAGCTGAGCAACGGGACATGCAGAACATGAGAAATACCATTTTTTCCTCCAGCATGCAAAAGAGAGGGCAGTGATCCCTGAAGGGAAAAGAATGTGCCCATTGTTATCGACTCCCACTGAAGAATTTCCCAGGGAGTTGCCTCATGAAGGAGATGGGAGTTCATCCATGCTGCCACCCTGGAGATGAGGTTCTGGACGTGGTACCTGACCCACCGCTTCCAGGGAATTCTCTGTACTTGCGGCAAAACTTTACGAGCGGACACACAAAGTGTTTGGCCAAGGGGCCGGATTCTTCTCCAAGCTGTTGTATCTACGCAGCATGTACTAACTGCACGAAGTCACACCAAAATACCTCACCTCTGAATCAATGAAGTTACCCTGACTGAGCCCAGATGTGCCATTAGGAACGTGAGTAATGAGTCCTGACTCACAGAACACTCCTAAATACTCTACAGCTGCCTGAATACAAAAACATGTTGATTTTTTCAGATGAGGGGAAAAAAACCTAATCTTCCCGTCAGCCTTGTAGGTAGTCCCAAATCTACCCAAATCCACCCAAACATCTTGCAAGGAGAATAGCACTCCTGTTGCTCCATAAGTGAGAGATGCTTACCATTAGGTAATTAAAAACCAGCCCAGTACAGTGTAGGCAGTGCTCTCCATTAACCCACAGCAAGTTGTTTCCGAGCGCCCCTGAAGGCTTTCTGGATGCTGTGGGGATTCAGAAATACTGACACGTTTTACAAAGGCCGTTTTTCACACACTGACAAGGGTTTTCCACTTGCCAGAAGTAAACGGCTAGCACGAACTTCTAAAAATAACTTGCTATATTTAGTTGTACTTCACAAAGCTCTTGCAAAGGAATTTACTGAATGTCTAATGCTTCTGTTATATACTTATGTTTTCTAATCAGTCCTTTACTGACAGAGTCTTTTATAAACTGACACACCACTTCTGCAGTGGATCCAGCACAGGCTCCAGGGACAAGATCAGGGCTGTGGTTCAAGTATAAATACATTTTTCAGTAACTCTCCCTACCTAGTGGCTTTTTGCTTCGCGAGCTGGTTATCTGCCCTCTGAACCATTACCTAAACTGACACATCGCTCTCCCACTTTTCCCCTGCCTAGTTTCTGTTTCCTACCCTAAGTCTAATTTTTCATTTTCATAAATTCTGCTTCTTGCCCAGGCAACCTTGTGGTAAGTGCTCAACAGGCTTATTTTCTTTATTTACTGTTTAATTAATAAAAAAAGAAAAGGCCAACATAGCAATTCCATATAGCATTCCATAGCATTTTCCATATATTACTTATGCTTGTCTTATCTCCCTTATTGACTGATGGAAACCTGCTATGGCGTACCTGTCACACCTCAGAAACGCTGGCAAGTCTTATTACGCTGGATCGAAGATGAAGGCAGTTAAACACACAGAGAGGTTTTTCTGGTCCCCTCATCAACAGCTCAGCAGTCAGGCAACGTATCAGCTCAAAAAAAACCCAACCAAAACAAAAAGCAAACAAGCAAGATTGGAAGGATAACACGGTTTTGGGGTATTATCGGTCTGTTTTGGAGAAAACTGGGAGTGAGTGGTGCAGATTACAGGTTCTGCGGAGAATGGTGCACTCTTACCCTACCTCTGATAAAGTGCACACTAATTATCCAGTGTAACTTTTCTTCCCTAGACCTTCATAGTGATAGATATCA
The DNA here is from genome assembly GCF_964199755.1 of Larus michahellis. Lineage (NCBI taxonomy): Eukaryota > Metazoa > Chordata > Aves > Charadriiformes > Laridae > Larus > Larus michahellis. The sequence goes on from NC_133904.1 coordinate 46,721,248, forward strand.
TTGATCAGGAAGACAAGGATGCAGTGAAACCATATTTTAAAGCAAAGACACAGAGCAGACCATTCTCCCAGTGACACCCACTAGGCTTGTACTGGTTTCCTGGAGAGCGGCACTTGAGGCCGTATTTTAAATGTTTTACACAGGACGGTGTACGGATTCATTTTTTATGATTTTTGCTTCTGAAATACCAGGACAGCAATGATCTTAAATTCCTGTGAAGCGCAGGACCTCCGGCACAGCCCCCTCGCCGGCCAGGCAGGGACAGCAGGCGTGCAGATCCCTGTGTGCTCTCCTCACCAACAGCAGCACGACGAAACCACCGCTGGCACCAGCGCTTCCCTTAATGCTCCTCATAATGAGCGAGAGGTAAAATTACACTTTGAATGCCTGAACTCCTCAAAGGACAATTTTTCACCTCTGGCATTTTTCTGGCCTTTCAAGCCAATCTCGCAGCCTTGCAAAGCTGGAGGAGTTCCTTCAGCGAAACTGGAAAAAGACAGGGGGCAGAGAGCCCAGAACACGTGGCTAACTGAAATGAAGTTAAAAAAAAGATTAGCAGCCGTAGAAATCAGTAGAAATGTTGAAACGCGCATTAAGAAATGCTACAACTATTATTTGTCTCAATCACATATGTCATGACACGCATCCAGTATGTCAGAGGGGAAAAGACCGAGTTTTCTTCATTAATTTTAACCCCAGGTTTACAGAAAAGTTGCATTAAGAAGAGCTCCCACCACCCCAGAAGACCAAAAGGGCTGGGAGCGAACGGCTGCAGTCAGTGCCTCTCATACACCATTTCAACCCAAACGCTCACAGCAGAAATTCCTTCGTTCGCGATTCGGCTCCCAGCAAAGCCTCACCATTTAGGAAATCACTATTTTTTTGTATTTCAGTTGAGTTAAGGTGATGGGAAAAGATGTTTCACGAAGACCACGTGAACACAGCACCCAAGGGTGCCAGGAAGCGATGCCTGGGAACACCGGGCTCAGCACAGCTCCAGGACAGGGGTGGCACAGCCCACAGCCAAGCTCTGTTCCTCGCTGAAACGAGTGAGTGCCACGCAGCACGTTTCCAACATAAGATTCAGTTTCGTCACTTAGTTAAGCTCCACCAGGAATAACTATTTTTTGAGCAAATGCTCAAAGGGTTGCAGATACAGAGATGATTCACCAAGGAGGAAACACCGCTGCAGCCCTTTGGTCCACCATGGTCCAAATCCCAACCGCGGGGATCTGGCTGCTGCTACACCTGCATGAATTTCAGACTACCTAGTGTCCAAATCCAACCATCTCTACATCAGTGAATTGCTCTTCACCACCCTGGCATGCACCAAACTCGAGGGAATGAAGGAGAGCCTGCTGAGAGCCACAGCACAAGGGGAACGCTGCCCGGCTTCCCGGGTACCAGCACCGCAGAGGAAGGTGATGCCGGCGTTCCTGATGTGGGGGCAGTTAGCAGCTCACAAATTTGTCATGGGAGGGCTGCGAGGGCAGCAGCACGGGGATAGTTTCCTTCCAAACTTCATGTACGGAAGCTGCCGGATGCCTGCCCCCTGCAGCGGAGCACGCTGAGGCTGCCGACAGGTGCAGGGATGGCAGTGCCAGGTGAGCCATGGCCACGGCAGCTGGGCATCACTGCGGGGACCGGGGCTGCAACTCAAGCAGGCGGCCAGATGGAAGCAGGGTGAGGCTCGCAGGTAGCTCTGCCTGCTGCACCTATTTATGTACCTATTTATATCACCATCCCATGGAGGCCACTTGCCTTTTCTAACAGCCTTCTCCAACCCCTGGGGACAAGGCTGAGGGACACTGAATAAAAGACAGACTCTTCAAAAAATAAAAATAAAAAAAAACCCAAAAAACAAAAAACAAAAAGCTGAGCCGTGGAAAGCAAACGAATTTTCTCCTCCCTCAGGCTGAGCAGCCCCCCTAACCTGGGGCATCAAGAGAACTTCGTGCAAAGCAGCTGGTCAGTAAGGACCGTGCAGAGCTGCACAAATCCTTGCGGTGCTGGAGGCTACCCGTAGCTCCCCGGCTCCAAGAGCAGCCGAGCAAGCTTTTGGCACGGCTGCTTTGGCGTAAGCAGCAGGAGAGGGTGTGCTCCAAGAGCCGCGGCTCCCTGCTGTACAAGCAGTACGAACACAGGGAAAACAAACATGAAAACAACAGACTCTTATCCGGGGCAGAGCATTAGCAATCCCCACAGAGATATCTTATGATCTGCAGAGCCATCAGATGCATCTCATTGCAGTTTTCCAGCAGCCACCCTTCCCAGGCAGGGGCAAGGCGAGTTAAAACCAAGCGCTTTTGCAGGCGGCTTCAGCAAGCGAGTGGAGCCAGCGGCTCGCTCCCCCGGCACGCGATGATTTCAGAGTTTCCTTCGATAAGGGCGCAGAGAGGGCCAGGCAGGAGGCCGGATGAGTCACGCACGGCGCAAGGGGAAGACTCACGAACAGCTTAAGAGCGATTCGAAGAGGTTCAGCGCAGAGAGGAACGCGCATCCCTCCTGCTCTAGGGCTGGGAGCTGCTGCCAGTGCGGACATGGCCCATCCCACGCCAGCCGGCACCACCTGGGAGCCCCCCTGGGCACCCTCACCCCACCAGCACTGCGACAGCCGGAACCCACCCGCCCCGCAGAGCAGCATTAGGTGGGCTTCACCGAAAGCTACCCCACCTCTGGGCGCCTCTGCAAGCCCCACATCCCACGAGGACTCGGGAGTCCGGCTCTGTGCCTCCACCATAGAAGGTCCCTTGAGGCCCTGCAGGTGCCCAGTTCACCATTTGGTGGCACAGGAACAGGTCACGTCCCTTGTTCTCCATTTCCACAACTACAAGGTTTAGTAAGATTAATAAAATTACCCTTGTTTTAAAAATATCTGGCCCCAGCACTTCATAATCAGTCTTAGCTAGAGGAGGAGGACAAAAAAAAAGGAGAGAGACTACAGAGAGCAACCTGAATTCTGGGCTTTACTTATATTTATAAACTTCATCACAGGCTATTCATCTGCTCTTATCATCATTTGAACAACTCATGACTGCACATTCACCTGCATGGAGAATTCCGTGGACAAAAAAAGACACCAGCCACAAAGGCAGTTTATGAATGCGCCCCAGAAGGGAAAAGCCAGCATGATCCGGGGGCTTGTCGCTCCCAAAGGAGGAACTCAGCCCACAGTGGTGAGGAGTCTGCAAGGCAAAACAGAAGCCCAGGTGGAAAAGTCCACCATCACCAAAAATGAGAAGTTTCCAAAAAGCTTTCCCCTGCATACGTATCAGAAACTCAAATAGAAGGTTTACACTTTTGAAACACTGATTTAATGCTTAGTAAGAAAAATAACTGCCGGCTGCTGAATATCATTAGCCGTTTCAAAGGAGCTTTCCTTTCAGCGTGTTCAACGTCTCTAATATAGCACTGCTTGTTTGCAGGAAAGAAGTTTGTCCTTTTTTCCTATAAACCTCACACTTCTTCAAACTGCATAGAAACTTTGTACTTCCCAAAGGCCGTGCTGAAGGGCAGCGTTCCCGGCAGCGAAGGCACCGCTTCGGCAGCACGTGGTGCTGCAGCCCAGCATCCACGGCACGGTCTCCCCCTTTTCCCACTGGGGCCATGGGCCATCTTGGCACTCCGGCTCCTCCTCGCCGACCAGATCCACAGCCGGGCAGCCAGAGATCGGTGCTAGTGCCATGTTCTCTAGGTAGGTACAATGTGTCACAGGGCTGAGGAGCAGCACGGCCAGCATCGTGCTGCGGAACGAGCGGGACTGCTGTTGTCGCTCCATGAAGCTGGGCTGGCACACAGCAGGACAGAAGCCACCCGTGAAAGGCTTGTGGGCGAACGTGGGATGCCACATGTGTAGTTAGCAGCGTGCTAGCAACAGAATTAATAAAATATTCCAAAAATTTCTCAAGAAAAAAAGCCAGAAAAGCTGAGTCTTCACACAGTGACTCAAGAGGAAACTCTTTGGTCAGCAGCAGCGCTGCTGTGAGCCCGTGGGCTGTCAGACACATTACAAAACATGGATAACACCCACATCCTCCCAGGGAAGGAGCCAGGAAAGGCAACAGAGGATGGATGAAAAGCTCTCTGCATGTCTCGTGTGTGGCAGAAGAAAAAAAAAAATATACTTAAACACATGAAAACGACTTAACCTCTTGCCCTGACCCTTTGTTACGATGTATGCAGGCAAGCTCTCGGGAAGAGTATCGGGGCACTGACTGGTCTGGAAAAAGCCATCACAAAATATTGTGGTTTGTCTTAAGCTGGACCAGAGCTGGTCCAGCCTGTTCACCCACCCCTGCGCCGGCAGGGAGAGGGCTGGCGCGTGGTGCTGCTGCCGAATCTAACAAACACACATCAACAAGCCCCGAAACAAGGGGTAAGATACACCTCGCAACTGGGGTAGGCAGATCCTGTGCGGCCTCCTTGTCTTTACTGCCTGCATCTGAAGATACGGCTTTGGCGGCTGGGGGGAGGGCTGGCTTTTTGGAAGGGTTTTTTTCTTTTTTTTTTCTCTATTGTTTTTTAGTTTCTGGTTAGAGCATGTCTGGTTTAGATTTGCACCAACTTGAGGCCCTAGATTCTGTGCACAGTGCCTACAGCCCCGGAAAACGAGCTGCTTCATCGACTGCTGGCTGCAAAGAGAATCCCCTCTTCCCACCTGTCCTAAGGATGCCCACAGAGCACAGATGCTTGCCAGGGAGAGCAGCGCCAGTGGCGCGTGAGCTGAAGTCCACTGCATTGACATAAAGACACAGAAACATTTTTTACAGTTGAGCATGGCTTCGGAGCTGCTTCGGGGGGCAGGGAATTTGAACTCCCACTCCACTCAAAGGCAGAGACACAGGCCCATCGAGGAAAAAAAGGTGATGTGATTTTTTTCCAGTGGAAGGAATCACATCTGGTGGATATCGTTATGCACCTCCTATTAGGTCAATGATGCCAGAGTACTTCCAGTATCACTTCTGTAAATGGTATTGTGCAGAATACTGTGGTCTCTCCCACATACAGAAACTCACACACACATACACTTTATCTACCCGAGGCCTCCCAAGGTCTCTGTGTGAACAGCTTCCAGGTGTTCCTGCTATCATCGTTGCCATAAGATGGTGCAAACCACAGCCTGCAGCGCTGGAGCACAGCGATACTCAGGAGCACATAAGTCTCCAAATTCTCAAGAAGACATTTTCATTCTATTACTGCAGGCTTCTCTTTTGCAGAGGATCCTCATTCCTGGCTAAATTAGCACGTCCTTGATGTCTTTAACTTACTGAGTGTAATTGGTTTAGGTCTGGGAGGTGTTTAGGTGCGCACAATATCACTGTAAAGCAATTGATTGTTTTTAAGCTGGGTATAGGTCTGATGTCTCTTCAGATAACTACAGCTGAAAAGTTAGGAGAAAATTTTAAAAGTTAGCAGCAGTACCCAGAGCCCTTACTGGATGAAATCCCCAGTGAGGGCAGAGAAGACCAGCAAAGAGCGGACAAGTACAAGGAGAATGCATTATTGCTAGAGGGGAGTGATGTATTTTCCAGCAAGTCATTTTTCCCCTGCTCAAGTCCAGAAACAGCTTAACACTAGCTGCTATGGTGTAATGTGCTCCAGGAGCAAGGGGGAAGGTGTCCCCGCAGCAGTGAGCCAGCCCCTTCTGGAGAGTCAGCCCAAGGCAGCTCCTCCCAGTGCCACCAGCACGGGTGGAAAAACAGGTCCACAGTGAAACTAAAGATTTTAGTGATGCTTCAGTGGGAAAGCGTGAGGGAACAAGGAACAGTTCTGCGTCTGTGTTTCTCCTCTGCAATGCTTTCTCCAACATCCTTCATTTGGAAGGTGACTGATAAGGCAGTGGGGCTGACACCCAGCTGAACTCAGCCCCGCTCTGGCCAGGAGCGCTCAATGGCTTGCTCCGTCTGCAGCTCCGGGCTCAGGTTCCCCCTAAGCTCTAATAACGACGAATCCCATCTCCAAATGCAGGGATGGCAGACCAGCCAAGCTAACGAGGCCTTACTCAGCTGATTATACCCAGCCAGGGCCAATTTGTTCTGAGAGTTGTGCCTACTGGTACAGGGTCTGATCCTGCATCCGTTCAAGTCCAGGCTTGGACACTGACTGTTGCTGGGGCGCAGCATCAGGAGAGCGCAGGATACAACCGGAGCAGAAAGAAGAGGACGGACCGATTTTCAAGAATTCAGATCCGCTGAGCAGCAGCTGCATTACCAACCCGGGCACACGACCAGCCCCTTCACACTCACCTAGTCAGTGGCACCAGAGAAACTGCTTATACAAGTCTTGTTTGGACTCCAGATTCCTCGGGGTACACTGGGCAGTTTAACGAGCGGCTTTCCACGAGACAGAAGGCCTCTGTGCATCCACACGGACAATTTCTATGCGCATCTTCATTAATGTGCCATATGCTGGCTCACAACTAAGCTGTCTTTGTGGGACAGGATATTTTTAATGCAGGCGCCTCGATGCCAAGCTCTGCCTGGAGTGCAGAGCTAATGTTTGCCTGGAGAGCTGCAGCTTTTCTCGTGCCAGCAGAAGGGCAAGCATGGGACAGACTCATTCCTCTTCCTCCTTTTCCAGAAGAGCTTTAGGTTTGTTCAGACATAGACAAAAACCAGCGTCTAGCTGTGACATACTATAGTAACAAATTCAAGCCTTTGTCTCTACAGACTTTACATGAACCAGCACATCGGCTTTCTGCAGGAACTGGGCAGACCACTCCAAGGCTGCTTTAATCTCATTAAAATACCACATTCTGTTAACACTCCGCTTTCTACACTCCAAGGCATTAAACCCTCAAGCATCACCTCTAACAACAGCACAGAAACCTGTTGAGAACAGGTCTGCCATGCTGAGGCCACAGAGTCCCCCAAGCCAACAAGCAAATTCCCACCCGCAGCACTGCGGTGCCGGACCTGTGGGGAAGAGGATGATGGTGGGACCTTCCCTGGATCCCCCATTCTCCCTCCTTCTCCCCTGTTCCAGGGGAAAAGCCCACCCAGTCCCTTTTGTTACAGACTGCCGTGTGCTTCACAGGCATAGATGCCTCTACGCATTCCTTTATAACATTAGGATAAAACGCTTGCACTGCCTGGGGAGGCTGGTTAATTGACATGCAAAATCAAAAACAATCTACAAAGCTTTATGCAGTACAGAAATAAAGTTCAAACCCATGTATGCAACATTTGCATGAGAACTCAAAGCTCTTCCAGCTTCAAAGGACAGTTTACACCATTGCAGCACTTGTACATTAATAAAAAGAGCCTCAACTTGACATTTCTCAAACTCCATTTGATATATAATTGCAAGAGAAGATCAAAGACCAGGGGGAAATAGATGGCTTTGCATTACCACACACATAGCAGAGTGCAGCGAGCAGGAGAGATTCCAAGAAGACCAACGTATCGAGCCACAGAGAGAAAACGCTGTAAAGAAGCCGTTCTTACAACAACGACGACGCTACACAGTCGCCTACTTCTGCTGTCCTTGCCTGTGGCCTCAAGCACGCAGCCTGCAGCGAGTCTTGCCTGTGATGCCAGCACTGGCCACCGCGGCATGGGGCTGTGAGCTCCGCGACACAAACCAGCTGCTGCTGGGGACGGATCCCCGGTGCCTACGCCGAGCCCTGGCCAGCCCGAGGGGATGGACACCAGCCCAAGGGGACAGACACCAGCCCACCATGCTCTAAGCAAGGCAGACCTCGCAGTTTCCGAGCTCGGCTTTCAGGGCTGAGTGAAGCAGCCCTGCAGCAGCGCTGGCCTACGGACTGACAAGGAACTGTGTCTCAGGAGAAGATGCTGGCCGGCCACCCCAGCCCCGGGAGGAAGGCTAACCCCCCAGCCCCTCTCCCTCCCCAGCCAGGGCCAGGTCACAGCGGCTTCAGCACTGCCACCGCAACGTATGGGACCAGACTGTCACTTGGCACTACCAGCGACTCTGCGTACTCCTGGCATGAAAAAGAAGGGATGCATCCAACTTTACAACAAAAATAACTCACATTTCTGTGTCAAAGTAACTTACTTGCTGTTGCTGACTTTCATGCCCAAGATGATTACAAATCAACAATATTTTTCTCTGCTTTAGTCAGTTTAATTTCTCATTTGGCACAGCCTTAGACTTAGTCATCTCATGGTGTCCCACATATAGTCAGTTGTCAGGGGTTTGTCAGTCAGCAAGAGAAAAAAAAAAACACACTTAAAGGCAACAACCGTGTGACTGTAAGTGCATGAGGACCCACATCAGAACATGGGGAGCTGCACGACACTCAGGAGGGCTCTACACATCATATTTTATTTTATTTATTTCAGCAGGAAACATGTCAGAGTTGGGTGGGTGGAGTCGAACCAGTTTCTCCTTATCCCTTGAAAGGCAAGAGGAGTTTAAGGCACCGAAGTGCACCCCTCATTGGAGTAAGAGCCCCCTGCTTCAGACAAAGCCCTGAAGCACTACCTGCTCTGCAAAAGGGTAAACTGAGGCACACAGCAGACCAAGGGGAGCTGAAGTTGCCCCTTACTGCCTCCCTCCTCCGCAGAGAAGGACGGCATGACTAAAACCACGAGCACAAACCTTCCCATTCGTGTGAGCTGGGGCAGCTGGGGAGGGGCTTTCTGCAGCCCCCAGAAAAGCCTCCTCCAACGCACGTGCTTTGGAGAAGCACAAGCCATGGCTGCCACTGGAAGCCATCCTTCAGTCCTCTCCCCAATCCGAGCTAACCCGTGCGGGAGCTGCTCCTGGCTCTGCCTCACCGCAAACCCAACAGAGGCAGGGCTTTCCAGGGACGGTTTCCAGTGCTGGCCCCTGAACAACTGCAGCGGGCAGAGTACTCCCTCCTGCTTCTCCCTGCAGAGGAGCAAGAGGCGGGGAAGCCCTGCTGCCTGGGAAAGCACTTACCCTGCGGCCCTGGCTGCACTTCCAGCCGCTCCCCGGATTGGGGAAGGGAAGGGAACGGGAAGGCAATTTCAGCTTTTCATGAGAAATGTGAAGGGAAGCTGAAGTCGTCAGACTTCTGAAGAGGAGTGGTAGCTCGAAAGCAGATGAATTTCCTTACCAAGGCCCATGTCCCCCCGCCATGGGTCCCTGCTGCCCTTGCCTCCCCAGCTGGGAGTTCAGGAGCAGCAGTTTCAACTTGGCATCCAGCAGGACCAATGCCTCCAAGCTGTGCTGACAGATGGACTCCCTGGAAGGGACAATCCCCAGTAGATCTCCATGCCATTCTTCTCCTGCGGAAGGGGGGGACTTGCCTCTCCTCTCCAGAATAGTGAGTGGGCACCCACGAGCAGGGTTCCCCTGAGCGTTCACTCATCTCCTTGAAAAAGCGCTGGGCGCCTGCACCACTCCTGCATGCCACACATAGGAATCACTGAGGGAAGGGGATTAAATGATATTTCATCCAGATCAAGAGGAATTCTCCTCTGAGGGAGGGCCTGGATCTCAGCGAGCCTTGAGACCACTGGGTATAAACACCAGTAAACAAGTCTAGAGTAAAGACGTGGCTGCCTCAAAACTGCTGCTCCCCGCAGCACATCGCAGCCAGGTCACACTCGCAGTGATTCACCGCTCGCCATCGCTGACCACGCACGGGATGCAGCGGACGGGATTAAAACTGGGAAATGGAAGGGACTACGTGCATTTGTAAAACAAGCAATCCATTTAATTAAAACAGCGCACCTACCAGCTAGACATATAACACTGGAAGCATTTAATATTACACATTAACAATTCCATGGTACCTGAATGACTTGTTTAAAAAATTTGCACTCAAGTTCATGTATTAATTTGCTACAAATCCAATTATGGTGAATTAATCTACCAGTAAAAGGGCTACAAAAAAAAGTCAAAAGACATCCAAAAATCTCCAAATAGAAGTCACTGAAGTAGCACTTGTTAGACGATGGATGACTAGCTTGTGCTGCTGACATTATAAAATGATACCACATGGGGCTTTTTTTCTTTTTTACCTTCTAGAGACTCTGCTGGAACACTCCTAATATTTTACTACCCAGCAGGTAGGCTGAGACAACTTTAACTGGCTGGACACTTGCAACAAGAACACTGTCAGCAACCAAGAAAAGAACAACATACATGCTATGTATGGCAGACAACTCAAAACCACCCGGCTTCACCCAGAACATGAACTCCTAGTCCTGCAGAACTCATGTAGTCACACTCACTTTTTTCCCTCTTACTTGGCAAACGGAAAATAAAAGACAGCTTTGGGCAGTCTCAGGTTTTTGAGTCTCAGTGTGGACTGTGCTTATGGCAGATCACATAAAGCCCAGCAGATCCTACTTTCCCACAACGGGGAACTGCATTTCTTTTCTTGGCGAGTATTGCTGCGCTTGCATAATTTACGCGGATGCATGTGTTTGTATCCAGACTGTGCTGCACCCGAGCCTTTTGTTCAGCAGTTTCCATCACCACGTCAGGCTGAAGAGCCGGCCAGCTGGAGACAGCAGGTGCTTGACATGTCTACAAGTCTGAGCAAAACAGGGGGACCGATTTGCTTTAAATCTTATGTTGGAGTTTATTCAGTAATTAATCAGCAAACATGCAGACAATATATACATCTGTAAAGTCACCAGAGGTCTGAACTCAGTAAGTGAGTCAATGCTTGGAACAGTTTGGCCAAAGGTTTAACCAAGAGGGTGCCTCACCCATTAAAAGGGTAAGGCAGAGGACAGGACCTCTGGACAGATAACAGGTCCAACTGGAACAATCATCATAATTAACCCTTTACCCTTGATGAAGGGATCTCACTCTCTCTCCTGGTAAGACTATCACCACCTTTGCTTCCCAGCTACTGCGGGACGGATCCATCCCACAGCACTGCTAAGGGGCAGAAACGAATCATCAGCCATCGCTGTCCCTGAGCAGGAAGCAGAACTTACCAGCCATCAGCCCAAGGTGTTTAGTCAATGAACAGTGAGTAGCCCCAAATTCCTATTTGCACTCCCACATGGACAGGATTCAGAGAGGAGGGCCTAGAATTTTTTTAAAAGTTATTTGTTAACTAAACGGGAAGGGGTGCCGTGCCCAGCAGTCTGCTCTGACAGACCACCCCCCTGCCGGCTGGCTCAGCTGCACTCTTAAAAAAGGAAAGCAGCACAAAACCACCCCCACAGCATTTCAGGCAAGAAATGTGCTCTTTCCTCAGTTCTGGGGGGTTATCTGTGCTGTCTGGGTGTACTCAGTTTCCTTCTACTTTTTCCCTTCCTCCTTGGCCAGTCTCACTGGGACTGGTCTGCTGACCCAGCAAAATCCTCTCACATCCCTACTCCAAGCGCAGCATTAGGGTTTACAAACATTAAAAAAGGAAACAGTTTTGACCAAAGCAATGAAAAAAAAGCAAATTATTTACCTTAACAAGCACGCTTGTGAATATCGCTTTGGTTTTCATTTTGTTGGGTTTTTTTCCCCTGGACTGGGCAGAGATTTGGGGTTTTTTTGTAGTACATTTTAGCGTCTTAACAGCCCTATGACGTCTGCTGTTTCAGTCACACTAGCTTTTGTCTTCACTGTTTTCCAGATGGGCAAACACAGACTATTCCAGCCATGGCCTTGATAACAAGGAAGCTCTGAATTATTCTTAACAAAAGGGCAGCAGCTAAACCTATTAATACCAACTAAAAACCAACCAGCTGGCAAGAAAAACAGCGCATGATCTGAGTCTGCCCCGCTAATTTTTTTTTTATTTGTCTTCACTTGGGCTGATGCAAGTGCAGCATTCATAGCTGCTGCGCTATCATACACCTCTGGCCATATTTTTATGCACATTCATAAAAGCGGAGAAGATGTGAGAGATGACATGGGAAAATAACACCTACAGCTCTTGGGGTGAGGGGGAATCTAAGCAGAAGGACAGGTCAGTAAAGCATCAAACACGCAGGACTGTGTGGTTTCAGATGGCACAACCTGGCCCAGGTACCTCTGATGGTCTCAGTCAGTACTTCTGAACAAGTGACTCCCTTAAAGTCAACACTGAGATCGACATTTAATTGTAAAAAATTCTCATCGTTGTTAAAAAAAAAAGAATTCACCCACAACAAAAGAAGGACTAAGGACTATCCCTGGATGGAGCCCTCTCGTTCCCGCAGCAGGCCACCCCAGGGAAGCAGGGCTGGGTGACGAGGTGACCCGTGCTGCCCTGGCCACGCTCCACCCGTTATTTGCTGAATCAAAATAATCAAGCGTCTTCCCCAGACACGAGATTATTCTCCTTAAATGAAGGCGGTGCCTGGGAGAGCTCAATGGGCTCAGCGGCTGGTGCCCTGCGACACCGCCAGTGCCAGCCCAGCTCACCCGGACGATGGAGTCTGACCTGTCCCCTTGCGGGGCCACCTCCGGATGGACCCCCAGGTGTGGCGGGAGGCAGGGTTTGCTGCCCATGGCCTGCCAAGCCCACCCCGACGCGATGCTGGTGACGAAGGCAGCTGCCAAGCGCCGGGTTATGGGGACAGGAGGCAATGACGGCAGCTGCCAAGCATCGGGGTATGGGGCATGAGGCTCCGCGGGAACCAAGCCGAAGGTGGGCTTCCAGAAACGCCTCTGCAGGGTTGTGTTCAAGAAGGAGAAAGCCCAGGACAGAGAGGGGCCGGCTCCTGCACCCGCAGGCCCCATCCCCGCACCGGCGTCGGTACCAAACGGCACATCGCCGGCGGTGACGGGCTGGACGCGGCCCCCGGGCCCTTTCCGCTCCCCACCCCGCAAGGCTGGAGACCGCCGGGCCCCCGCCCCGCCGCCGCCCCGCTCACCCCGTATGGCGGCGATGAGCGCGTTGCCGTCCTTGATCACCTCCTTGATGAACTTGTTGGTCCGCTCCAGCTCCTGCTCGTAGCACTTCAGCCGCTCTCGGAAGTCGGGGCTGTCCAGGTAGCAGTCGCTGAACTCCAGCGGTGGGTGCCCCATGGCTCCGCGGCGGCCGCTCCTCCCGCCGCCACCGCCACAGCTACCGCCGCGCTGCGGGCGCGGCTACGGCCCCCTCCCTCCGCCCCGGGCGGCCATGCCGCCGCCCCGGCCCCGCCCCGGCCCTGCCTGCCTGCCTGCGGGGGCCGGGCCGCACTGGGCCGTTGCGCCGGGGCTGAGGCGACCCCCGCCCCGCCCGACCCCCGCTTCCGGCCGCCCCACCGCTGCCGGGACTTGTAGTTCGGCGGGGCCGGCCCCGGGCACCCCACACTCCCCCCCCCCGGTGCCTCCCGTCCCGCCGGGCCGCCGCAGCCCCTCGCCCCGAGCCGGGCCACGCGCGCGCGCCGAGGGCGCCCCCTGCCGGCGGGGCGGAGCGGGTGGGTTCCCATCGCCGTTGCCATGGACGCCCTCGGCGGTGCGTGACGCGGCTACGGTCGCGGCGCGGGGTGATGACGTAGCACGGCCTCCACGTCGCCTGGGCAGCCAAGATGGCGGCGGCGGAGGGGAGCGGTGCCGGGGCTTCGTTGGTGAGTGGGGCAGCCACCTCCGTCCCTCCGGGCGGGCCGGTGGAGCTCGCCTGCGGGGTTGGGGCTGCGGCCCGGCGGTGTTTGCGGAGCTCCGGGCGCTCTGGGCTTGGGGGCCGCGGGCGGGCTGGCAGGGCCGGGGCGGGTCGGCCTCGGCCCCGGCCCGCCCTCCCTCCCCGGAGCAGGGGCAGGCTGAGGGGGGAGCGGGGCGCTGGGAGGCCCGGCCGCTGGCTGGCAGGGAGGGCAGGGACAGGGAGCCGTCGGCCTCCGGCCGCTCCCTCCTGCGGCTTACCCCTGCCCTGTCTGCCCCAGAGTCCGCTGTGGAACCGGTCGGGCTGTTCTTTGTTTGCTTCCATCTCTGTGAACTCGAGTGCTTTCACTTGCCGCTTGGCTGGCGGAAATAATTTTCGTTCGCGTTTGGCGTTTAACAGCCTTGAGTTTGTGCTCGGGCTGTAGATGTCTGTACAGTTTCTGATGAGTTGTTTCCCCATGGAGTCTGTGAAAGACAGTGTACCCCTGTGCGTTGGTGTGGCTGTACATCTGTCAGGCATTACATTGTTTAAAAAACACAAACAACCTTTTTATTTTCATTAGTTGTTGCTGTCTAAATAAAGGACAGAAAGGTTATTGGGAGTTACTGAAGGAAACAGAAATGCTTTGCTTATACATATCTACTCACTTCTTTAGACTGTGAGCTATTTAAACTGAGTGGACAACATTTGGGCTCTGTTGTTGACTGTGTTATTAAGTTATATCTTTGAATTCTGAGTAGTTGTTTTCATCCTAAACCCAGCTGAAAAACATCTGAAGTGAGTATGATCTGGTTTGTATTTCTTTCTTTCTAAAGATTTGAAAATACATTTAGTTTGCAGGTCTTGCAGATGTGTCGATATCTGAAGACATTCCGGTGGAAGGGGAGATTACTGTTCCTGTCGGATCTCACTCTCCTGATGAAGACTTCTCCACACTGGATGAGCCTGTTAGGGATACTATTGTGAGTCTGTGCCGCTGTCTACAGTAAAACACGTGTTTTCCTGATGTCTCTGGCCAACTGTTATGCAAAAGCTGTAATTTTTGCATAGCTCTACTTGACTTGTACTTCGTTGTAAGTTTGGGGATTATTTTTTTTTTTTTAGAACTAGCCATGTAAAATGAATTCTTGCAGGTCAAAAAATATCTGAATAACAACCCCAAAGTTTCTCTGTGATCTCAAAACCTTTGCAAGGCTGAAGGCCTCAGATGGAGCTTGGAAGAAAACTGTCCCAGCTGATAGGATTTTTCATTAATTTTCTTTTCCTAGAGGAGCAAACAAATTATTGGTCTTAGTTGGGTGTTATTAGAAGATATAATATTGTGGTCGTTAAGGAATGCAGAAAAAGGGGGCATTGTTTGTTGCAGAGGATGCTACAGAAATCTTTGGGTTGGATCCTGTCTAGATTTACCATTGATACTGCTTCACTTCTGTCTTTCTGTTTTGTTTCTGAGCTGTGATTTTTATGAAGGGATAAATTAAAGTGTTTCTTCTTTATTTCAGATGAGAGATCTGAAGGCTGTTGGGAAGAAATTTGTCCATGTCATGTATCCAAAGAAGAGCAGTGCGCTCCTCAGAGACTGTACGTATAAAACGATTTTCAAAATTTTGAAAGAATGTTTTGCCAACAGACTTTGCCTACATCGAAGAAGGGAGAGTTCATGGGAAAAGGGATCAGAAGCGTCTGTTGCGTGTTCTTTCTGTTGTAGAATGCGTAATAGCAAACGTGAAAAATCAGAGAGTTACCAACGGTCTTTAAAGGTGGAACACTTTAAATGTGCTAGAGTATGTAGAACAGGTAGCTTTAACAGTTGGCAGGCTTTGAATAAATTATCTTATAGAATATGGCATAAGATGCTAAATAAGAGAATTATAAGAAAGTGTCATATGGAAAATGATACATTGGGAGTTGGAAAAGGTGCTTTATTACTCCCAGTAATGAAATGGGGGATCATTCTATCTATCATCTAAATTATATTTATGATTTTATTTTTTCCTTTACCTACAGGGGATCTTTGGGGCCCTTTGGTGCTTTGTGTCTCGCTTGCGCTGTAAGTACCTATAGTGGATGGATTTGGGTTTTTATAGTCTTTTACTTTGGAGAAATGAGAAATTAAAAATGTGTTGAGATCAAGTTCCTCTAATCCTTCTCTGGTCTTCTGCAAACACTGCCTGTTTAGTTTTTCTTATAAAACGTGTTTGTGACACTTCAAGCCCATTAGGACCTCTCTTCTTTAAATTTAGGATTTAAGGGTGAACTCTTCCTAGTCCCCTGTCTTAAGAATTATTTTACTGAAAGGTATCCTGATTCATGTTGTCCTTGATTCTGATGCATTTGTCTGGCTTTGACCCTAAAACCTTTGTCTAAGAGCTGCAGTGTGTGTGCTACATATCCTGGAGAAGAGATGGAAAAAGAGAGGCTGTTGTAGGATTTCATAGGTGGGAGATGATGGTGGCTCCCAGGAGTTGCTTGTGCTCCACTGGAGCATATGTGTGCAGATCTGCCTGTGTCAGCATGGAAATGTTGGTGATATCAACAAATTGAGGCGCACTTATGTACTTAAGGTACAGAAACCATCCAGTAAAATGTTGGTAAAGCTTTAGCAGAAGTACACAGTGTAATTTAAATATTCAAATCAATGTATACTCACTTTCCCAGGCTTTGCGTTGCTTGTGTCCTGTAGTTATTACAAGCTTTCCTTAAGGCTTTCGTGTTTTATCATGCACTACTTTGCCTGCTTTAAGAGGTTATCAAAGTTTTGGTACTTTAATTTTCATGTTTTAGCCTGCTATCTATGGTTTTATTCTCCCCTACGTGCTCACACAGTCTGCAAAACAAGTAAATGAATGGACTGAAATGCACTCGGTTGAGCCACAGCCAATTTCCTTGTCTATACAAAATTGAGGATACTACTAAAAATAACAGATAAAAAATTATTAGTCTGCAGCCTAACTGGGGATCAAGGTTTTGGGCTTCTATTCTGCCATCTACTCCAAGTCTATGAAAACTCAGTCATTGACTGCAAATGATTCCTTTTATCTGTTACCTACAACAGGATGCTTCAGGGTGGATCTGCAGATAGTAAAGACGACGGAGGGCCCCAGTTTGCTGAGGTCTTTGTCATCATCTGGTTTGGTGCAGTTGTCATCACACTAAACTCAAAGCTTCTCGGAGGAACTATGTGAGTGCTGGTTTATTTAGTAGCAGTTAAAATGCTCCCATGTGTGGAGTTTCTGCAATGCTTTGGTTTGACTACTTTTTTTTCCCCTTTCTGTCTCTCCATTCCAGATCCTTTTTTCAGAGCCTGTGCGTTCTGGGTTACTGTGTCCTGCCCCTGACAGTAGCAATGCTGGTGTGCAGGCTGGTACTGCTGGCAGGTTCTGGGACTGTCAGCTTCATTATACGTCTTATTGTAGTAGTAGCTATGTTTGGCTGGTCAACGTTAGGTGAGTACCTTTTTGCGTTATAACGCTGTTATGTGCGCTTGAGTAGTGCGGTGCTTAAGGAGGTAGATCTGCAAGCGTTCTGTTAGGTAAAGGCAATGGGTATTGTAGTTTAAGATGTTTCCTAGGCTGCTGAAGTGTTGTAGAAATAGTTCTTCCAGTCCTTGTGTTGTCAGAGATTCAGCCTCTGCCTATGCTCCTGTTGATTTTCATGGTCATACGCAGATTGCCTTTGGCAGAAGGACAATAATTTAATATTAAACCCCATGTGAGACTACTGGGTATTTTATTCCGTTATCTATGTTATAAATACTATTAGAAAATGCGAATTTTATACAGATGCGTTTGCATTATTTTCCCGTTCTTAATGTGTAAGTATGACTCTTGTTACAGAATGTTAATCAGCATTCATCTTTCTATATGATACAGTTTTAATTGGTGATTATAGACCATTGGTATTGAGCAATGGATTACTCTGTTTTCTCTTTCAACGTAACTGTGATGCAGATCCTAATTCAAAATTATTAACATCTGCAGTGGATCTTAGAATTTTAGTTTTATGCTGCTCACATTTCAAGTATTTTTCTTTTTCACCAGCATCTACAGCTTTCTTGGCAGACAGTCAGCCTCCAAACCGCAAAGCTCTTGTTGTGTACCCCATCTTCCTCTTCTACTTTGTTATCAGCTGGATGATTCTCACCTTTACACCTCAGTGATCTCCGATCAGAAGAGACTGTGTAATACGGACTGAAGTTTTTTCATGAACGCTGCTGCAGTTAATCGTTGGCTTTATCTCTTTCTAATTTATATATATATAGATATTGTAAAAAGGCAGGTTATGGGATAAAGCCAGAGAACTGCAAAAATTGGTTGTTTGTGTGTCCCTCTTTTTGAAAGATACAGAGGTCCAGCTGCTGAGGGGTTTTTTATTTAGCCCTGCTCTTTAGTTGTGTTAAATAAAAAATGCCCACCATGACAGGGATTATTCCGCCTGAGGAATAGAGTGGGAGATACTGGAATTTCCAGATGTTGGGTAGATGAAGAAGTTACAGGATCGCATGACTTGGCAGAATTCTTGCCTATGCTTGGATTCTCACTGAAGATGAATATGCCTTATGAAATAATACAACTTCATTGCTGTTATGTGTTGGGTAGGGAAGAAATGTGTTTGACTTCATTTTCATTCACTTACAGAGTGGTGAAATGTATATGAAGTGCATCATAGGACTGTGAGCTTTCACTTTGAAATCAGATTTCAGCGAAAAAATTGGGTCCATTTTGCAGTTAATTGGAGCTGGGCGGAAGGGAACTGCCTTTGCTCATAGTTGTGTGTTGTGTATTTATGTTTCATCCCTTCATATGTCAAGAAAAAGTGTTTCAGCCAAATGCCTTCAACACCCTAGTTACACTGACTAATCCACGTATTGCGTGACAGGGAGGGTGTTTACACTGGATAGTTACAAATCTTTTCATGTGACCAGAGATTAGGGAGTTAAAAGTCCTGGAGAAACAGTTAAGACTGGTTTGCAACAGGCACTTGTCTGTCATTCTGCATATTGAGAATGGAAATTTGTGTGGAGAGTACCAAGTGTGTGTATATATATGTTTAAAAAGAAATAATTGCGTGAAGTAAGTTGAGGTTTTGATACCCAAGATCTTTGGGTGCTAACATACCACACCAGGACTTATGCTGGAAAGTTTTAAAACGGCTTGGAGGAAGGAAACTAAATCATAATGAAGGTGGTGGCTGCTATGAAGTAGGATGTGAATTCCAGTCTTAACTGCTTGTATGTGACTCTTCATTTGGTTGTTTACATCGACAGCATTTCAACATAAATGCATATGAATTCGCATATTGTTTCTTTGTACTTATATGTGAGAAACTTTTCTATAGCTTTTCTTGGTTGTTTTTTTTTTTTTCCTTAATACTTTTTGTAAAAGGGGAGGAGGTTTTCTCCTCCAGTTCCCTGTAGGTGCACTTATGTACCTTGCCTGGAGAACTATACGCAGGTGTACAAGTGTGCCGTTTATATTTCAGCATAGGTATTGAGACCTGGGGAATTGCTTTTTGAAAACGGTACAGAAATTGTTTATCTTGTCCATTATTTTCAGTAAGCAATTCAAGAGGAGAGCTTTGAAAAATCTGGGTGTGGAAAAGCTGCTGTTTAAAATGTCACTTTTCCTGAAAATGAGCATCGTATTTCTTTTATCCTGTAGTAACGAGGGTAGACCTGAAGTGGATGTACGTGGGTCCTGCTGATGTGCAAATATGCCTAATTTATATTATGTATAAAAGTGCAGTTTCTGCTATGAGCACTGTAAGTCTTTGGCAGTTGGGTTGGAAATTTGTAGATGTGCAGCTTAAAATTACAATTTTGCATTTCTGGGGGTGTGGAGAAGAGAAGAATCAGTTGGTCTCTGCAGGGCCCCAGCTTTGGTGCGGAACGGTTGTTACCAGCGAGCATGTGTGAAGCTGATGCCTGTTCTTGCCACCTTCCTTACGCTGTGGTCTGTGGCTGTTGTAAGGTGCTGCGAAAGGACCCGTAGTATTTCATATACGTGGGTATAAAATGGAAATAGGGAATTTTTAAACTTCCATTAAATTATTACTGGTATGGAAAGTGATTTTTCTTTTAAGTGCACAGTTCTCCATGTATTTAAACATTAGTTTAGCTTTGTGAAACTGAAAAGAAATATTCAAGGGAAGTTGATTGTAAAGC
The DNA here is from genome assembly GCF_964199755.1 of Larus michahellis. NCBI lineage: Eukaryota > Metazoa > Chordata > Aves > Charadriiformes > Laridae > Larus > Larus michahellis. Next base: position 46,740,867 of record NC_133904.1, read on the forward strand.
TATTGATGGCTACAGTGGGATTCTCTGAACCAAATCTTTCTTTCCTACTGCAGCACAAGAATTTAACTATACTTTTTGAGAAATCCTTGGAATTTATCTCTGTAGTGTCTTGTGACTTAAGCTGGTACTATATCTGAAAGATAATCAGAGTAACTTTTAATTGATCCAGTATCTTTTTGAAAAGAAGGAAAATTATTTTTAAGAGTTAAAATCCTCCCTTTTTCTTTGCTTGTTTTTCACTTAGGTGTAAGTCTCATCATGGTTTGTTCTGTAACAATGCTCTTGGCTTATACAAGAGAGAAAAAAATTATTTTTATATTAACTAGATTTACTTTTCAACTGGTCACCTACATTTTTAGTCAAGAGGTGTTTTTAATCTGGAAGAATAGGCAGAAATCTACTGGTTATATGGTGAAGGTGTAGTTGGTTTTTGACTCCTGACAATCCTTCCTTAGTGTGGAGACCAGCTTCTAAAACTGTAAAAAGAGTGGATTTGTATCACTGAAAATGTAACTTGCCCGAAGGTTTTTAGCTGGCAGGATGCAGGTAGGAAACTAGATTTTCTGAGTTTTCATGCCTCCAGTTGAATGAAGTTACATGTCTTATGTACGGTGGGTTTTTCAATCGTTGTTTCCTCTAGCAGAGAGTAGAGAACGTTAATGTCCCTGGCCAGGAGTTCCAGTTGCTGTAGCTCATTGCCTGATTCACCTTGCTTCTCTCATCTTTCCGTCATGTGAGATGTGCGTGATGCCAATTCGCTTAAAAGCACGCAGTATAATAGTAAAAATAAGTCAAAAATAATTTCCCCACCACAACGTTATAATCGGTTCTGGAAGACCTTCACTAAGACTGGCTTGGCCTTTCAAGTTGATAATCTATTGAAAAACGTAGCCCTTTTTATAAGTAGAATATAACTGCTTAAAAAGGCAGAGAGAGCAAGTGATGAGCACCAGTGGAAATGAGCGTCAGATTGATTGATTGAAGATTAACTGTCTTACGTGACTTCAAAAAAAAATTAAGAGCCAATTTAATTTGTTCCTCAGCCAAACTGATGTTCTGTAGAGCCACCAGTTTTCCTGAATTGGCTCTCCCCTCAGCAAACAGGTAGTTCCCAAAACGAACTAGATGTGGGCACGTTAAAAGCAGGATTGAAACATTTCAGGGTTAGGCAAATGAAATAGAAACAAGCTTATTTGATATTTACAGACTGGCTAGAGTTCATGTTGATGGTATACCTTTAAAATGATGGTATTGCATGAGAGCGCTGAGTCCCTGTTCCTGGAATGGTGCTTCACGTTGTTCAGCCAGTTGCAGACCCCATTCCTCCAAAAATGCACGCAGGTAAGTGATCCTTATAACTGCAACACAGACTTTCAATTTGTTATGGAAATGTATGTGATAACTCAACTGTCATGCTTTCCGAGGGGAAAAAGTTTCTTCCTCCTTGTTTAAAGCCAGCTGAGGGAAGGGTAGCAAGGAGAAAAGCAGGTATCTTGCCTTTAATGAAGTGTTTTAACTTTTCTCTGGAGAATGTGGATGATTTTCTGATGCACAAACCAGGCTTTCTTTCCTACTGAGATTTTTTTTTTTTAATACTGTTTATCAGCTGAAGTTGTTGTATGTGTTTGAATTTAATTTTCATCTATTTAATACCAGTGAAAAGAATTTATTTGTTTTAACTTTAAAATTTATAAATTAAAACACGCTGAAAGGCATGTGGGCGGTCGTACGTGTGGATTAAAAGCACTGAGCGCGCTGTACTTCTGGTTCGCGGTGAGGAATGGCCCGTCCCACAGGAGCTCCGTGGGCCCGGGTGCGTGGGTGGGGGACAGCACCTTTGGCTGGCAGAGCCTCCCCTAAAACCCGCAGGACTCCAAAGGGATCCTGCCACTACTGGACAAAGAAAGGCATTTTATACGGGCTGGGAGTTTGGAGTGAATTAAAAGAAGGTGGGGCAGGAAAACAGCTGAATTCTCTACTGCTGTGCCTATGGAATGCTTTTAAGCATTTGATTTGTGTGTCTGTGCATCAGTGAGTTAATAGATGTTGGGAGGAGCGCCAGGGTGAGGTGTAAATCCTTTTTCCCTGTGCTAGAAGACTGTTGCTGCTGTTACAGATGCATGTAAATATTTGATGTTCTTACGTTCTAGCCAGTTGTGCTAATGTTTTCTTGGAGCGAGGACCAGAGCAAGTGCTGGTCTGTGTGTGCTGGGCCTTTGTCCCACGCCGGGCAGTGCTGTAGGGGATCAGGACTTCTGTGGAGGGGAAAAAAAGCCCCAAAGGTCTTGTTACAGGTCCATGAGAGATGCCCAAGCGCCGGTAACCCTCAGGTTCTGCAAGGACGAGATGCTGAAGGGGAGGTGTGTATTGATAACAGCGGCGGGACAGAAGGGGGAAAACCTCCCCGAATCCCTGCCCCGACACCGAGCGCTCTGTACCGCAGAGCAGGACACGTCAGACAAATCTGCCAGAACCCATCGAAGCTGAGCCATCACGTCAGTTTGCTCGTGCTTAAATCTTGCCTGTACTCCCATCTGGTCACAGATTCTCCGAAGGGCAATGGACAGCTGGGATGGTTTACCCATAAATAGGTATTTGTGCAGGCAACCCCTCTCTCGTTGCCTGCAGCTTCGGGGGAGGGAGGTCTCGGTAACCCCCTAGTGGAGACAAGTCCGCCCAAGGGATGCTTACGGGGACTCGGTGCGCCGTGATTAAAGTGGGAGGGGACCACGGGTGAAGAGAGAGCAGAAACTTGGTAGGAGGGTGGCCTAATAAACGAATAGCAATTAAAAACCATCCCGACCAATACTGGAATTTGAGGCGATCACCTGAAGTACGTCCGGGCTCTTGCACTGCGCTGTGCGGTGACAGTGGGGACGCTCCTGTAGCAGCCTGGCATCTTGGCTGAGGAGCCTTGGCTTGGGGGTGGTGGCAGCAGGGACATGGCTAACCGGGTTCCCGGGCCATTGTTGTTGGGCTGGAGAAAGCCAAAATGTCCTAGCGGTCACAAGAGGGCGGCATGACCTTGCAGTCCCCTAGAGCTTGACTTTTTCTCTCTTGTTTTTTATTTCTCCTCTTGGCTTTTTTTGCTCCATCGGAGGAGATTTAGGATGTGGCAGTCTGTTCTTTGTGTTCTCTTTTTAGCAAGGACAGCTGCTTGCAGGGAGCCTCAGGGAGGTGAGTTACAAGCTTCCAACCTCAGCCATCATCGACGTGGGAAGAGACTTGTACTGTTGTGCCTGACCGGCTATGGGTCTGCCTTTTCTGAAATATTTATGCAATTTTGAGCAAGATGGTTTCTTTCATTCAACGAGGGGCATTTTTTTAAAAGCCTAATTACTATGGCAGTGGGGAAATGATTAAGTGTGTCTCTCTCTTTTTTTTTTTTTTTTTTTTTTTTTTTCTCCTCCCAAGATGATAAGATATGCGTTAAAGTAACCTCACTTAGAATTGTGAATAGGAAATCGTTAAGACCTCACAGCCTGGGGAAAGGTGAAAGGCTGCACTTTGAACCCTCCCCGGGAAAGCAGTGGGGCCGGAATCCTTGGACTTTCCTGGCTGGCGGGTGTGGGCACAGCTGAAATCCTGTCTCAGGGGGGCAGCGGCTGGTGCTGGGGGGTCCGTGCTTCCCGTGCGCCTGGGGCAGGTTGGTGGCGGTGAAGAGGAGTCGCAGCCCACTGGCAGGAGCACGGCTTTGTCCTCAGCAGCCGCCGGTGCAGACAGCTCTGAGCCATGGTGGGGATGCTCTCCAGGAGAATGGGTCTGGCCTGTGGTCCTCCCACGCGCTGTGGGGAACCAGTGCTAAAAATGCAACTCTTCTGCTCAAAAGAAGGTGTTCCTGGATGCGACTGAGTGGTTAGTAATTACACTTTATTTGGATAAAGCTTGAATTTCAAGTTTGCATGGAAGGGTGTGTAGGAAGGGCACCTCTTCAAAGGAGGGGCGTTCCCCTGGCCAAGTGGGAGACTTGAAGTGCACGGAAATCAGCAACCAGGCACCATTCCATGACCATCTGCACTCATCCTACCTGACCGTTGAGGTAGAATGGTGGGCACTCATTGGAGAGCAAAGGCTGCAGCTCCAGCTGGGGGATCTGCACCATCTACCCCAGCGGTGGCCGATGTCTCCACCCAGACGGAGCTGCTGAAGGGAGAGGCTGCTGTGCAGACCTCAGACTGCAGGAATTGCCTCGACCTTTCTCCTGGGGCAGGAATAGGCGGCACAACCGCCTCCAAAAAGTGTGCCCAGGTAGAGGAACTACTGCAGCAGGTGGCTGAGCTGCAGGAGCGGGTGAGGAGGCTGCGTGGCTGAGGAGGAGTTAGATAGTTGGTTCCCAGTGCAGCCTGCAGTGGACCAGTTGAATCTGGTGAGTCAACAAATGGTTACAGGACTGGTGCCACTGCCAGGGGTTCGGCTGCTTAGACCATGGGACTCGCTTTGAGAAATCAGGGTTACTGGGGGCTGATGGGGTCCGTCTGTCAGAGAAGGGGAAGAGCATCTTTGGTCCAAGGCTTGACAAGCTCATGAAGAGGGCTTTAAACTAAAGTTGCCAGTGGAGGGGAAGCTCAGTCCCTCCCAGTCCTACCTGTTTGATGCCAGTGCCAGCAAGAAATGCCCAGAGCCTGAAGAAGGATCGCAGGTCAGCAGAACACCTGGAGTGTAGCACAAAGGAATTCCAGCCAGTAAAGTCAGCTTCATCGGGGTCCAATTTAAGTGCCTCTATGCAAACAGATATGGGGAATAAACAGGAGGAATTAGAGACATGGGCATGCCTGCAGGGCTGTGATCTTATTGGCAGCACGGAGATGTGGTGGGATGGCTCCTATGACTGGAGTGTTGGAATGGAAGGATACAGACCCTTCAGGAAGAACAGACAGGGGAGATGAGGAGGGATTGTTGCCCTGTATGTCCATGACCAGCCAGAGTGCATGGAGCTCTGCCTGGGGGTGGATGAGGAGCCAACTGAGAGTTTATGGGTCAGGACTAAAGGGAGGGCAGGAACAGGTGACGTTATAGTGGGGCTCTGCTACAGGCCATCCGACCAGAAGACTGAGCGGATGGGCCCTCTACAGACAGATAGGAGCAGCCTGATGTTCACAAGCCCTGGCCCTCACGGGGGACTTCAACCACCCTGGTATCTGTTGGAGGGTCAACACAGCAGGGCATAAGCAATCCAAGAGGTTCCTGGAATTTGTTGATGATAACTTCCTTCTCCAAGTGATAAAGGAGCCAACGAGGAGAGGTGCCACACTGGGTCTTGTTCTTACCAACAAGGAGGGGCTGGTGTGGAATGTGAAGCCCAAGGGCAGCCTTGGTTGCAGTGACCATGAGACGGTGGAGTTCAAGATCCTTAGGGCAGTGAGGAGGGCGCACAGCAAGCTCACTACCCTGGACTTCAGGGCAGCAAAATTTCACCTGTTTAGGGATCTGCTTGGTAGAGTACCATGGGGTAAGGCCCTTCCAAGCCAAACCATTCTATGATGATCTTTTTCCCCAAGGCTGATCTTTTAAGGCTAATATTCTGTATGCTGGCTTGTGTGTTGGGGCAAAAGAATGGTGCAGGTAACAGTCAAGGGAACGTCTTTCCCAGTAAAACCAGGGGGTAATTCATCCGGGGAGCCTGTTGGCCGCTGGCACAGCGAACCAACCCACAGTTCCTGACCTTTGCCTGCCTTGATAGGTGACTGATGCAACGGCTGCAGAGGCTGGAAGTCGCTGCAGAGGCTGGAAGTCAAACCAGAGGCTGCTAAATCTTCATGTCGCTTTTACTCTGCCCAGAGGCAAGGCTGTGTGTCAGGAGCGTGGGTGCAGAGCGTTTGCGCTTTGGGGTGCTCAGTTCCCCGGGAGCGTGGTGGGACAAGCCTTCCTGCAGGCACCGAGGGGAGCTGGATGGGGCTCGGAGCTGTGCCGAGGAGAGCAGGTATCTCAGCAGAGACGCTGGAGGATAACATCGCTGACGGGAATGGTGTGGCAGGGAGCTCGTACACGCGGGGCTGCTGGTGTTGACAGACGTAAAGGTCGCTGCGTTGCTTTGCTGTCACCTTGTCTGGGGGGCAGTGGCTGTGCTGAGCAGGGGCTCGGCGTGTGTGCAGCAGGGGACGGGACACTGAGAGACCGGAGTAAGAAAACTCTTTGTTTCCGGGGTTTACTCCAGGTTTTGCTCTCGATCTCAGAATAAAAAGCTATTAAAAAAATACACTTACCAATGTGGGAAAGATAGCTTTGTTATTTCCACCTTGGTTATTTTCCTTGAACCTTGTCACCCTCTGCCGGCAATTCAGAGTTCAAAGCCATTCGCTCGCGCAGGAAAGCGAACAGGGACGGTTTTGTTCAGGGTGTTACAGCCTCCCTGTGCCTGGCACTTCGGCACATCTGCCTCTCTGAGCCTTCTGTGTCTGATAAGCTGCTGTTTGTGCTGTAGACCGAAGCGAGGGAGCTGAATGTCAATAGCAGCCTTGGGGACAGTGCAGCAGATGCAGGCGGGCAGAATCCTGTCACCCTGATGCTCTGTTCTCAGCCCAGTGTTGGCGGGGCTGGGGGACGAGCTCTCCCAGGACTGCCACCATGCCTATGCCTGGGCAGGAGGAGATGGAGCCATCACCATCTGTCTCAGCTGAACACCTCCTGCACGTGCAGAAGGTATGGCCTCTGCTCCTCCTGGGAGGCCTGAGGCAGCATGTCCTGAGCTGCACGGGCTCAAAACAAACCTTCAGACTCCTCCAGACAAAACATGTCTCAATGAGACCCCTGCAGACCCCAATCTCTTCTCCCAGTGCCACTTTGCTGGCAGCGGGAAGAGCGTAACATGAAACATGGGCTCTCTCTGAAAGGGTAAAAGGAATTCTCTACAGAGAACTGCTGGAGAGGGGACAGCAAAGGGCTACCAAGATGATGAGGGGACTGGAACACCTCTCTTATGAAGAAAGGCTGAGGGATTTGGGTCTTTTCAGTCTGGAAAGAAGACAGCTGAGGGGGGATCTTATTAACACTTATAAATACTGAAAGGGTGGGTGTCAGGAGGATGGGGCCAGGCTCTTTTCAGTGGTGCCCAGTGACAGGACAAGAGGTAACGGGCACAAACTTGACCATAGGAAGTTCCATCTCAACACGAGGAGGAACTTCTTTCCTGTGAGGGTGGCAGAGCCCTGGCCCAGGCTGCCCAGAGAGGTGGTGGAGTCTCCGTCTCTGGAGACATTCCAAACCCGCCTGGAGGCGTTCCTGTGCCACCTGCTCTGGGTGACCCTGCTCTGGCAGGGGGTTGGACTAGATGATCTCCAGAGGTCCCTTCCAACCCCTGCCATTCTGTGACTGTGTGATTTCAAGAGAAAAATGAAGAACACAAAACAAAGGTAGGAAAGGGCTGAGCCACAGTCCCAGCACGATTGCATGGATAGCAGCATCTTTTGCAGAAGGTGTCTTAGCGGACGACATACAGGGAACTGCTCCAGAATACAGAGCTGTTGCTAATTACTGTTGTTCCCATGTGCACAAGGTATTTTAAAACACCTGACTGAAAGTTAGGCTAGCAGCGTGCTGCAACCTCAGAAACAAGTGGTGCAGGGTCTGGATGCTCCAGTGAGTAAAGCATGGACATACCTGGAATAAGGACAGTTTCATTCTTTTCTAGTTGAATGGAATGGAAAGGAAAATGAGGAAAAGCAAAATAAATGTCATGTTCTGTGTGGCTTTTTTTAACAAGTTATGGTTTTTTGTATTGCCAGTTTTCCCTTTGTCAGGCGGTGGTTTCTGTCCATGAACAATGGAGGTGAGGAGAACTAAATGCCAAGCAAAGCCACCTGCGTCTCCAGGGCAGCAGGACGAGCTTCTGACCTGGCACTGCTCAAGGGATGAGGAAGATGAGGAAAACGTCTATGGCTTCTTCTGTCGGAGGAGCAGCGAGCGCAGTGCCGAGGATGAGCCTGACTACACATCGATAGATGACGACTCCTCGCCTTCCCTGGGTGGATCTTTCCCCAGGGGAATCTGGGGGCAGCAGCCAGGATTTACCAGCCTCACGGAGGATCGTGCAGGGCACGGAGGGGATGCTACAGGCCAGGATAAAACTTTTGGCAGTGGTGAAGGGTTGATCTTTAATGAACTTTCTCTGCCAAAGCACGGACATGTGCTTGAGCATGGTGAAACAGATCCAGTGCGGCTGCTTGAGCTGCTCTGGGCAGACCTGGGGAGACACCACGACATCCCAGACTGGGTGGAAGATGAAGTTAATGCCTTCTCTCTTTCTCCTGGGGAAACGAAGACATATCCTGGCTGGCTGGTAAGAATATCTGTCTTTCAGGCACATTCACAACTAGAATTGAGGCACTTCAGAGCAGCGGTGACTGTGGGTGCCCATTACCTGCACCCTTGAGGCACCTGGCTGGTCCTGGCGTTGGGATGCTCTGGCAGATGTTGAGTGTCTTTGTCTTCTCTGCGCCCTTAACTCCTGCTTCAGGCTGGTGCAGTTCAAATCCAGTGCATGAAGCTGACTTTGTACCCTTTAACAATCAGTCTTATTCCCTGAATTGTTTCTATCTAAATAGGATCCAAGTGTGTGCTTGCCCTGGGGCGGTGGTTGAGGGGAGCAGGGAGAGCATCAAGGGACTGGGGGCAAAATGTATCCCCTGAGGGCTCGCAGGAAAGGCTGTCGGGACAAGCAGCTCTGCCCTGAGGAATCAGCACCGGATGGTTTCCTCTGCATTTGGGTCTGGTTGATCGCAGGCTTTGCTCAAGGCTTCTGCGGCTGTGGACCAGGAGGCTCCTCCGTGGGTGCTGATGGTAGGACTGCTCTGGCGTTGCCGAGGTGGCCGCTGGCGTGCTGCGCTCTTTTCCTGCCCAGTCTCAGCCTTGTTTCACCTTTGCTCCTGGGCAGGTTCATTGTCAGGAAGGAGCCTGTCTTCCTCTGATGTGGTTCTGGAAAGAGGTGTTTGCTCTTGCGCTGAGTCAAGCGGTTATAGCCGTGGCCAGACAGTCAGGACAGCGCCAGTAGCTGCCGCTGCGTGTCCTGCCTCGCCCCTCTCTTGCGTATGGCCAGGAGTTAATTTTCCCTGGTTTTCCAAAGGAGACTACGTGTCTGCTGCTCCGCCCCACGTCGGGTCTGCCGTACCAGGCACTGGGATCACCATGGCACTTGATGGTTTTCTTTGCACAGACATGGTGGCCTTCGTATGAGCCACCTTGAGACTGACGAAACCATCTCTAGAAAAGCAACATCCAAAACTAGGCTGAGACTCTCTAGCACCTGTCGCTTTCTCTTGCCATTGAAATAAGTATATGTATGTTTGTGTGTGTAGATACGTATATATGGAGACGGGCTGAGAGAGTTGGGTTTGTTCAGCCTGGAGAAGAGAAGGCTCCGGGGAGACCTTTGAGCCCCTTCCAGAACCTAAAGGGGCTACAGGAAAGCTGGGGAGGGACTTTTCATCAGGAGGTGGAGCGATAGGATGAGGGGTAATGGTTTTAAACTGAAAGAGGGGAGATTTAGATTGGATATTAGGAAGGAATTCTTTGCTGTGAGGGTGATGAGCCCCTGGCCCAGGTTGCCCAGAGAAGCTGTGGCTGCCCCATCCCTGGAGGGGTTCAAGGTCAGGTTGGACGGGGCTTGGAGCAACCTGGGCTGGTGGGAGGTGTCCCTGCCAGTTGGAACTGGATGATCTTTAAGGTCCCTTCCAACTCTAACCATTCTGTGATTCTATGTTATATGTCCTGCTTCATTCTTTGCTTAAGCAAGACAGGTCCTGCAAAGGAAAATGCACAAGGTAATTAGATTTAAAACTAACAGATCCCTGCTTAGAGCTGCTGCTTCTCCACCTGCTGATGGGCACCAGGCTGCGGTCCCTTACATGGTCCTGGGGGTCCCTACAAGCTACTTAAGCCCACGCACAGGCTGAATCTTAAAATATACCAACTGCTGTTGCCTTCCTAACAGCGCTTCTGGGCTCAAAGCTTGTCGCTTGCACTTCAAGGATCCAGGTTGTGCTCAGGAAGATGCTTGAGGTGTCACCAGTGCTCTGGCTGGAGCATGCTCATTCCCTCGAGCTCTGGCGCAATCCAGATTGCGCAGAATGGCCCACCCTCTCCCCACAAACCCCAAACACCTGGATCAAGATAAGAAGCCAAGAGCACATGTCCTGTCTCCCCTCAAACGTGTTTGGGAGTTTGTCGTCGTTCCCCGCCGCCGTGTGCTGGCACCGTGCAGCGGTTGATGGCTGCATTTGGGGTGGGAAGTGGGCTGGGTGCAGGATGGGCAGTGCAGCACAGCTGGCATCCCAGGCTGGGGCGTCCTCCCCCTGCTCGTGCCGAGGGCGGTCGGATTGCTGGAGGGAGCCGGGGGGCAGCGGGCTGCCGTTGGCGTGGCTCTGAAGGGCTGGCAGGCTTCTGGGGTGCTCTTGGTCCAGTCCACCTGCAGCACGTCCAGCCCCTGGCACAGGTGGGTGGCAGTTTGAAGGTCCCTCCGTCTCTGAGGAGGGAGTGGGGAATGAGATGGCTGGGTCTGGCTGAACAAGTGTTTTCTTGTGATCTTGAGCTGCCTTGCTGACAGGAGCCAGCGGGGCTCCCAGGGCTGTGTGAGCAAGGGCTTACACCAGGGCTCCTTGCTGCGAGAGGAGCCGTCACCTCCCGACAAAGTCTGTCTGGAGGAGAGGTCCATATTCCCTGCCTGACGGGACAGGGATGCTTCTTGGGGTTTTTTTCCCCACGCAACCCAAGAGATGGGAAATCCCTCCCTTGGACCATGCCCCATAGTTCACTTCCTGGCAGGTGTTGCTGCTGCCGCGGGGTGGCTCAGCTCCCGTGCTTTGTGCCGTGTAAAGGCAGGAGAGAAGCTGCTGCTGGGCTCCTCTGTGCTTCTCCTGCCGTCACCGATGCTGCCCAATGCAAGGCAGGGGTCTGTGATGATCATCTCAGTTTCTACAAGAAAAAAGCAGCGGGTGAATTTCAGAGCTCGGCAAGAGCTGCTCTGTTTCACTTGAACTGTGTTTTCTTGTTCTTTTCAAGTCTTATTCTGGCGTTCTGTGTTTCTGTCCCAGGTTCATAAACAGACGGCGCAACTATTTATACCATGCGCTTATTTAAAACCTGCCTCTCCCCATAATTCAGTCCTCCTTTAGGAGAACAAACGCAGTGGAGAGCTGGGATGGGGTTGCTGCCGCTTTCCTTCGCGGGGCTTTGGAATTCTTCACAACAGCAGCGACAGAACCCCAAAACAATGCAGCCCTGCGCTTGGCCTGGGGACAGCCTGGTCCGGCACCCAGCCCGCGGCCAGGATGTGTCCTGGGGAAACGGGCGCTGAGACGGGGACCGGGGCGAGTGCGGAGATGGGGCAGAAGCTGCTGCCTTCTAGGAGGTGGCTCACGCTCAACAGCCTCAAGGCATCTTTGTAGTTCGGGAAGGAAAGTTGCTTTTGTTCTGATGTTGTGTTTTGTTAAGGGACTTGTAACCTGACTGTGAAAGTTTGGGCTTGGATGATTCCAAGCCGGTGGGTTTGAAGCCAAGGAACAAGTCCGTGTTGCTGTGGCCCCTGGACCCTCTCCCTGGCCGTGCAGGCTGTGGGGCTCGGCTCTTTCCACCCGGAGCAGCGCGTCCGGCTCAATCTCTGAGCTCTCAGGGCAGAGGTCCTGCTCCGCTTCCTTTGCTTTTTTCTCTCCCAGCTCTCGATTCGCTTTGGAGCGGGGAACCAGAGCACATGGCTCCAGCTCAGCCCTTTGGTGTGGGGCCGAGGGCAGGATGCTCTCACCAGGGTGAGCCTGGCAGCCCCTGCGGCCGCGGGGGGCCGGCAGAAGAAAAGAATTTGCTGCTAAATAATAATGCTTTTGTGTGCATGAGGGTTTGCACAGAGTGTTTTCTGAAGCTGCCTCTGAGTTTTCCTGGCACCCCCGAAGAAGGTCAGCAGCAGCGCGCGTTGCTCCTGTCCAGCCCTGGAAATACCCCTGGGGCTGCGGTGCCCACGGGGACGGGACGGGACGGGCACTTGCTGTCCCCAAGCAGGAAGTGTCTCTCCTTATTCATGCAGTCAATGGCCTAAAGAAAGGGCATCTTTGTGGCAGCAATTTCGACTGAAAGGGTGCCAAGAGAAGCTGTGCCCGATGCTGGTTTGTTTTGAATGTCTTCTGCGGTGCCTGAATGGGAAGAGCTGCAGCAAATCTGGGATTTTGAGGATGACCCAGGAGCGTTCCCAGGCTCCGGGCTCTGTGCCGTGGTCCTCGGTACTTTGGCAAGGAGGCTTGTTTGGCCAAGCAGCCCTTTGCTCGTGGTGGCAATGCTTCAGTGATGGCAGAGCCCAATAAGCCAAACTGGACACTGGCTGGCTTGCAGGAACCTTTGGATCCTGCCGTCTTTGTGCTCCAGGGACAAACATTAAGGACCCATTAAAGAATTTCACTCCTGGCTCCACACTGGGTGGAAGCAAAGGTGCTGCCTCCAGGGACTGGTATCCCACAAGCAGAGCTGCCATGTCCCTGGCACCGTGCTCTGCGTGAGAGGCTGCGCTGGACAGGATTTGCCTCTGAATTCTGGATATTGGGAAAAAAAAAATTGGTACAGGGAAGGTCCAAGCCTGCGCAAGTGAGAGGAGGCTGTGTGCGAATTTGTCACGCTGGGTTAAACTTGCAAAGACCTGGGCTCGCTTGCAGGGAGCAGACCACTGCACCTGACAGAGATTCCTCTCTCCTGGTAATTAATCCCAAGCCTCGGCCAGAATTAGGGCTGGGATCTTCCCCAGACAACAGCTGTCGCTAGAACTCTGTGTGAAAATACACCGGTAGGTCAAGTCTAGTTTATTAAATGGCGTTTTAACTGTGCAAGCCTGAGAGACAGATGTGGCTCTGTTGCCTGTGATTATTTTTTTCTAGCTGCTGAACGTGTTGGCTGCCGAGGCAGGTAGCCAGGCAGCGGCAGGCGTGTGTCCCTCGCTGACAGCCAGCTGGTGGCTCTGTGTGCATGTATGTGTATGCTGGTGTCCTGGTGTCCCCTCATGTGACGCCAGCCCTCCCCACGCCGCTCTCGGGCAGCCCTGTCACAGGGCAAGGTTTGGCTTTGGCAGGACGGGGATTAATCTGGGGTTTTTTGTGCTGTGGCTGCTGCTCCGGTGTGGTAAGGAGACGCTGGCGGCGAAGGGGGAGGGCTCCCAGGCAGCCCCCTGCTAAATCAGCCGCATTTCTGGGCCTCGAGACTGTCCCTTTCCATCCCACCCCCGGGATGGAGTCAGGCCATGCCCCGGGCTGTTAATAGCACAGCCCTTTGCTTTTCCTATACATTTGCCATAGGAGCCTCCCTTCTCTTGCTAATAATAAGAGATGCTCGCAATTCCTTGTGCTGGTCTGGCGCCTGCCTTCGGGGGCAGAGGATTAATGTCCCAGCCAGGCTCTGGCAGCTTGCTAATATTCCCATGGGGAAGGGAAAGCTGCCTTGTGAGCATTCTGCTTATTCCACTCTTTTATATGTGAGCTTTCTGCTCATTCCACTCTTTTCTATGTAAAAATGCAGCCTGTATTATAGTTCTTTTTATCTCCAAGGTGCCTATATGAAAACTGTGGCGCAGCAGTGGATTTCTGCTGGAGTTCTGTGTTGCAGGGGAACCTTTGTAGACTCTTCCCAGACACACGCTCTTAGGTGCTTGAATTTAAATAGTGTTAAAAAAAAAAAAGCCATTTTCCTTTTGTGTCACTTGGGTCTGTTAGTGATTTGTGTAGCTTGTCTGTAGTATCTCAAAAACCTTACCGTATCAGTTACGCGCTTTTAAAGACATCTAAATAGCGCGCTTCCCCCACGCTGACGGAAAGCCCTGGGCGCTGCAGGATCACAAATTTGAACCAGTCGACCTCAAACGCAGCCAGAGTGAGGGGTGTGTGGTGAGGAACGAGCTCCTGCGCTGAGCCGGGGAGTTTGGAAATGATAATGTTAAGGCTGAGACCAAGCGTCCCCCGTGGATAGTAGCTACTGGGGATGGATGAAGATGGAGGAGTGGGAGGAGGGACGGTGCCAGGCACCTGGCACCTCCACGATGCCCTGACTCGGCATATTCCCAGTGGTTGCCCACCACAGCTGTATCACTTTGGGGCCGGGGAGGTTATTTTCCCCTGGTGCCGTCACCATCCTCACCCTCAGCCCCAGGGGAGTGGAGGTGGGGGGTCCCGGTGAGCCCTGGGCATGCAGAAGCTGGCCTCGGGGAGAGAGGGCACCCTGCTTCTGGGGAGAGGCAGGGTGCTCGTTAACAAGGCTAGCATTTTTATGTTAATGGCATTTACTGGTGCAAACCTCCTGTTGTTGAAGTCTTCAAGGTTTCTGGCTGACACCTGTAGATAGATCTACAGAAGTCCCGGTGAATCAGGGCAGAAGCACTCCCCAGCTTGTGCACTAGAAATTCCACAAAAATATCATTGATTACGTATTTTGGGGATGTCATCTCTTGTTTAGCGAAATTGGGGAGTTTTGTGAGCCTGTGAGTACTAGTTATACGAAAAGTTTATTTGGCTTCTATGTGTATACGAAATAAATCAGTATTTGTAAATACATTCGCTGATATTTACAAACCAGAGCATCCTTTGCAGAGAAATGCACAGATTCAGCCTTTGCCAGGACCTTTAGGACCTTGCAGCCGTGGATAAGGCAAGGGGCCCTCTGCTCGCTGGAGTTGCCCGAGGGAGTTCAGTGTGTGTCCGGGCTAGGGGCTAGGAAAACCTACCTGGGGTCAGAGGGTGAAGCACCAGCAGGACGCAAGTGACACAAGTGCTGGGAAAGGGTGACGTGCTCCTCTGGCTCAGCCTTCGAGGAGGGACTGGTCGAGGGGATGTCCCTGGGACCACCTGGCTGCTTTATTGCTGTGAGATGGGGGGTTTACACCCGCAAGCCCAGAAGGGTTTCAGGGGTGCTGCCCTGCTCACCAGACTGTTTCCTTTTGCAGCAGGAGCTGGCACGTGGGGATTAAGTAATTGCCTAATTGTCCGTCGGAGGGAGGTTTTCCTGCAGTGCTGGGGAGGGAGGTTTTCCTGCAGTGCTGGGTCTCCGGTGCAGCCTGCGGCAGCGTGTGGCATCCCGGCAGCCGAGCACCCTCCCTCGCCGGCAGCGCCCAGCCCCAGCGCATCCCACCTGCGCCCTGGGAGCCACGGCCGAGCACGCCGCTGCTGCTGGCTCGCTCTCGGGGAGAAAAAACCTCCCCAAAGGAGGGGGGGGGGATGGCGCACTCAGGTGGGAGGGGACCCCGACACATGTCGCCCCAGCCCCGCCAGCTGTTTGCCCTGCTGCAGCCCTCGCACAGGGTGCCCGGCGGGCACAGTAGCTGCAGCTGAAGGAACGGGGTCGTTTGCCAGCTGGGTAGCATTTGTCCAACAGACAAAAGCTGGGACACTTCCCCTTGTCCTGGTCACAGCACCAGCCCAGGTGGTATATTCATAGCTTGTCTGTTGCTCCTCAAAGTAGAAACAGCAACTGCCCTGCTGGAAATAACTCTCCTTTATCGTTAAATGGGCTCTCTGTTTGCATGCGCGCATGTCTCAAGGCTGATCATGTTGGATGGTGATCTTTTGTAATCAAACCTGCGTTGGCCAAAACCGTTCCCTTACTGATCACCAGCCCATGGCACCCCTTCTGGTGCTGCGTGCCCTCTTCCAGGACGGCGCTCTCTGGCGAGCGGGGCTGACCTGCTCCCCAGGGTGGATGGGTGGCAGAGCCACCACCAGCAGGACGTTTGGCAACGTGTGGTTGATCAGCAAAGGCAAGGAGCCCCGTTAGGAGTGATAAAATTACGTACCTGGTCCAAGAGACGACACGCCTTCTACTTTAAAGGTTTGTTTTCAGAATCAAAGCCAAAGAGTTTAGACTCTTTATTAAAAAAAAAAAAAAAGTCCGGATCATAACAGTTTTTTTCATGTTCCTGAGTGCACTGTTGGAGACTGGGGCGTGTGTGTTTGGATTAGTTTTAATGAGGAACCTTTTAAGGGAAAAGCTGTGGTGACAGGTGGGCAGGGAGCTCACTGCCTCACTGGCAGCGTGGGGTGGCCATGGGGCAGCAGGAAGCTGGGGTGTGTCTTCTGCTGCTCTTCAATGTTCACGTATCTCAGTAGGCTTCTCATGATCCAGCTGTTGTGGTGGCTGGTGCCTCTTCAATAACAGGGAACCAAGCCAGCGCTGAGGTCTGTGCTGGGGGTGGCATCACAGCCTGAGCCCCGTGGCCTCCATGACCATGAGCCAGCAATGTGCCCTTGTGGCCAAGAAGGCCAATGGCATCCTGAGGTGCATCAAGAAGAGTGTGGCCAGCAGGTCAAGGGAGGTCATTCTCCCCCTCTGCTCTGCCCTGCTGAGGCCACATCTGGAGTACTGGGTCCAGTTCTGGGCTCCCCGGTTAAAGAAGGACAGGGAACTGCTGGAGAGGGGACAGCAAAGGTCTACCAAGATGATGAGGGGACTGGAACATCTCTCTTATGAAGAAAGGCTGAGGGATTTGGGTCTCTTCAGTCTGGAAAAAAGACGGCTGAGGGGGGATCTTATCAACACTTATAAATACTGAAAGGGTGGGTGTCAGGAGGATGGGGCCAGGCTCTTTTCAGTGGTGCCCAGTGACAGGACAAGGGGTAACGGGCACAAACTTGACCATAGGAAGTTCCATCTCCACATGAGGAGGGACTTCTTTCCCCTGAGGGTGGCAGAGCCCTGGCCCAGGCTGCCCAGAGAGGTGGTGGAGTCTCCGTCTCTGGAGACATTCCAAACCCGCCTGGAGGCGTTCCTGTGCCACCTGCTCTGGGTGACCCTGCTCTGGCCGGGGGCTGGACTAGATGATCTCCAGAGGTCCCCTCCAACCCCTGCCATTCTATGATTGTCTCACCACCCACGCGGTGTCGCAGCCCCTGCCCGGCGCTGCCAGCCCTGCCCCGTCAGCACCCGCCCCGTGATGCGGCGTTATTAAAAGAAAAGGGTTACTGTTCCCGCTATGCTAATAGGGCAAATGCCTGCTCTTCGAGTAGCTGCTCCCTTCCTGACCTCGGGGAAGTGCCTGCACGCAGCAGCAAGTGGAAAATCACTGCATGCAAGTGGCTCGCTGGGGCCGCTGGTTGGCACGGCACAGCTTGTCCCCTGCTCACACCTCCTCAGATGCCTCACGTTTTCCCGTAGAAATGGGACCAGCCCTCGGGAGCGGTACCAGCAGCGATGGTGGCTTCTCTTGCCGGCAAGGACGTTGCCAGGCAGGCTGCCAGCCTTTAGCTGTTATTAATACCGTGCCTGGGTGCTGTTGAGCAACAGCCACGACAGCAATAGCTCATCAATGGGACAGGAATAGCTCCTGGCCGCAGGCCTGTTTGGAGGCGACATGGGATCCTCTGGGTCATGATCTGTTGTGAGAAGAGGCTGTACCTGTCCTCCAAAATACCGGCCTCGTCCCATGGCTTATGGAGAAAGCAAGACGTTTGCCTCAGTGCTGGCTCTGGTTGGTGAGCATCCCGATGTCCGTCCCAGCTCTGGGCAGTGCGGGCAGCAGATGGGGCAGGGCTGGGATTCATCATATGGAAAACGCTTAGCGAGACTGTACAGCGTGGAGTTTTCCTTAGAATCAGCCGTTTCAAATCAACTGGAGTTTAAAATAAGCTCTCACGTAAGTCTGAAAGTGATAGTGATACACATAGAGAGAGAATTAAAAGAATTAAAGAATTCTGTACATACATACATAGAGAGAGAGAATTAGAAGAAGTTTCTTTTATGTTTCCTGTAGATGTCCGTGCAGCAGGTACCTTAGAAATGTTGCGCAGAGACAAACACAGCAGTGTCCTGGCATCACTTGCCAGAAATACCCGCTTTGGTGTGCACAGGCTTCAGGGCATCCAGTCCCCAGGACCTATTCTTACCCAGGATGGTATCCTGGTATGCTGAAGAAGGATCCTGGATTTAAAATTACTTGAATGCTTTTGGGATGACTGGATAGGAAGGAAGAAGCTACACAAGTATGCAGAAGCCTCTGTGGTTTGTCTCCCAGGCCCTGGGAAGGAGACAGCTTTCTTCTGTTTGCACTAACTTGGTTGGGTTTTTTTTGCTTTTGAAGGAAGTGGGAAAAGGGCTTAACAGAGCCAGAGCAAGCGGTGAAGCGAGAGGCTGGCGGGGTCGTTTCTCTGGCAGCACCTTTCTGGTGGGCTGGTATAGTTATGGTTAAAGCCGCGCGGCTGCCCGCCTTTCTACAAGAACTTTCCTGGTTTTGGCAGGACAGAGCCATCTTGATGGGTGTTTTGTGACTACTTTGCAGATGTCTTTTTGCCACCTTTTTGCCTGTGCTAACTGGAACGGGCAGTTACCCGCTCTCCACCGTGATGGGAAGAGGATCCCAGTGGGGCAACAGTTCCACTGTCCCTGCAGGGATGGTCCCTCCCGTGAAAGCTGCCCCCAGCCCTGGCAGAGACGGAAATGGAGCGTGTCTCCTGCACCAAAACCATACCAAGGGCAGGAGCTCTGGGTACCCACCAGCCTGTGCACACACGCACATGCCCCTGCCCGCTTCCCGGTCCGGCAAAGCGTTCTGCAGGCAGTGAGCCCTGCTCATACAGCCCGGGGCTCCATGGCCAGCCCTGCCCGGTTCCCAGGGGAAAGCCTGTAAGAAGCGTTGAGAAGTTTCCCTGGGTCACCTGGGCTGACGATGGCTGGGAGCGCCTTTCGCAGGATCCTGCAGTGGCAATGCCTTTCAGCGGTCCTGGTGGTCCCCTGGCAGCTTCACCACTATGGCAGTGGTACCCAGTGAGCTGGATGGGGACATCTGGAAACGGGCACTCATCCCAGCTGCCTTTGTCCACCATGGGGAAGTATTTGCCAGTCCTTGGAATAAAAACCGTGGCCCTTGAGGCAGCGGTGAGTGAGTTACGGAGGGTGGCTGACTCTCAGGCAGCAGCGTCTGGCTTTAACTCCTATGTGTACCCTCCTACGGGTAAGACGCTTGCTAGGAAAGGTGACTCCGGGCAAGTGTCCCATAGAGGTGAGACTGTCTTTCCAGCCCTGGATGTTTAAAGGAGGAGAAAAGAGGCCGACACACAAAGCTCGCTCTGTGCCTTGGTGTCCCCAGCCCGGCTGTGCTGTCCCAGTAACGCAGGGGACACGGCGGAGGAGCTGCGGCCGGTGCCAAGCCTGGGAGCAGTGCCAAAGCGCTGCTGAGGAATGAACGAGGGGGAGATGGAAAGAGGCAGCTGGAGCCGGCGCCGGGGCTGATGCCGCCCATGTGCTGCCACCGGGGCTGTGCCGGTGCTGCCGGGGCAGAGCTGCGGGTCCGGGGGGGCCTGGGTGCAGGTCAGGTCTGCGGGATGCTGCAGGGGCGGTGGTGTCCCATGTCAGTTTCTCCAGGCGGTGCAGCTTCTCCAGCTCTGCTGCATCATGGTCTTCAGTGCTCCTCTCCTCGTCTTATCTCCCAGCTCCCGCTTCCCAGGAGCTGCGACCGCTCTCTCTGCTTCACTGCAGAGAGAACCAGCGAGGCTGGCACTATTCCCGCTGTAATGGAGATTTGGGATCTGAGCAGGGCCCTTCAGCTCAGTGGTGGTTGTGCCATGGCCGGGAGGAGCTGCCGCACACCGTGGGATGTCCTGTGCTTGCACTGCCACCGACTGGGGTCCTGCCAACCATGGCCTGCTGGTGCTTTGCTCGCTCCTCTCTTCCTCTCCCTTGATGGTCTTCCCCTGCACCAGCATCTCGAGGATGTCTCAGTTCCCCCGGCCAGGCAGTCTGAAGGGCACTGGTGACAGGCAGCAAAAAATGGCACCGCTCCTGCTTCGGGGGGCCCCAGCGCCACGTCCTGGTCCACCCTCACCGACATTTGGCAGAGGGCTCAGCTGCTGCGCACCAACTGCTGGGCCATCGCCCTAAAACCGGCGCCTTGTCCTGTGGCAGAGCCACCAGCACATGCCACCCCCTGCCACCAGCGCGCAGGGTCCCCTGGGGTGCGAGGCGCCAGATGCCAGCCGGGGGTGGGCGGTGGGCAGGAGTGGTGCCACTGGCCCGCTGGGCATCCACCAAGTGTCCTGCCGGAGTGTGGCTCAGCCCGGGCGCCATTGCTGATCAACTTGCTGCTGTTTGTTGTTTATTCTGAAATAATTGCATAAATCACCAGTTGGTGGTTTTCTTCTGTGCCTGCAAGAAGAATTCTATCCAGGGGGCCTGTGCACTGTGTGGCTTGCACAAAAGTTTGTGGCATTGCCTTTTATTATGCTCTTTCTTGCGAACAAATGCTAAGCTTGCACAAATGTTTGTGGAAGGAAGCGAAGGAGATGTGAACAGAGGCGGAGGGAATGGCTGGGCCGCGTGTGATGACTGGGGGGTGTTTTTTCCCTGTGTTTTCCTCCCTGCCGGGGTCCCACCTGCAGGCTTGCCGAGCCGAGCGGTGCCCGCTGCCCCACGGTGATGCTGGCTGCCCGCTGTGCCTGCGGTGAACGCGGCCGCGCCAGTGTGTGCGGAGGCTGCGGGTTGCAGCAGGGATGTCCGGGGACAACAACATGGCCGTGTGGGTACGGCTTGTCCCCTGGAGGGGACAACATCGGGAGGGCATCCGTGACCGCTGACGGTGAGCCGCAGCAAGGGCTGGAGTGAAAACCTACACCGTCTGGGGTTTGGGTTTCCAATGTCCTACATGTGCCTTTGACAGCGAAACTCCCATTTCTTCTGCTCTGGGGGTGTTCCTTTTCCCCGGCTCCTTCCCGCTGCCTGGGAACGGGAGTGCCGCTCGGTGCGTTCGAGGCAGGAAGGAAAGCCTGGAGCTGTTTAAAACTCGCAATCTTCAGGGAATTTCAATCGCCGTCTAAGCCTGTTCGCAACCAACTGAATAACGGTGCAGGGTTTGAATCGCTGGCCCGCCTCCGCAGGCAGCGCTGCCTCCTCCCTCCCTCCCTCCCTGCCTGTGCCGCGCTCCTGCCCGCACTGGGGCTCTGCCCAGCTCCCTGTGCCGCAGGCAGCAGCCATGGGGGTGCTGGGGGGTGCCACCAACCCCACGGTCTAGGGGGGGGCTCCGCGCTTGCCCTCCCTGCCCGGCCCATCATGCCATTGCTGGATTTTTTCTGGGCTTGCTTCAAAAGAGCCAAGGTAAGGAGCCATCTATTTAAACGGTGTCCGTCTTTCGACACCTTCCTAATTTCAGGGAGAAGCTGCCGGAAGGGATGGCGGGGGAGGCGTCTCTGGTGGGGTTTGCGCAGGGTGCCTGACGTCTGCGCCGGAGGGATGGTCTGCCCGTGCCCCACATGCACGTGAAAGGTTAATTTGGGATGGGCCGTATGCGGATGCGTGGGTCAGTGCGCCCTGTGCTCCCCGTCGGCGGTGGTACCCACATCTCGGAGCCGGTGCTGTGCCTGGCTGAATGCGGGCGGCGCGTGTGTAGCGATGCAGCCCCCAGACGCGTTTTGCACATCCCAAGCCGGGTCCTGCCGTGCACAGCTCGGGGGGTGGCCGGCGGCTGGGCTGGGGACACCCCTGCAAACCGGGGGTCTCCTGGAGGCTCGGGGCTCCCGGGGTGGCAGCAGGACCACGTCTGCCTTTGCTGACCCGGAGGGACTGCGAGCAGGATGACAAAGGAACAGCGAGACCGGAGGCCCTGAGTTTTTAATTTCCTGCAGCAGTGGTTCTCATGGCATCTGGTATTTTTCATTTGGGTTTAATTCCTCATCTGTCGCCTTAATAACGTGCAACTCTCTCTCTCTCTCTTTCTCTCTCTCTCCCTCTCTCTCTCCGACTGCCCCTTTTTGTTGTGTTGGATTTCTTGTGTCACAGCCTGTGCCGTGAGGCCGTAGGTGTGCCGGGCGGATTTTGGTGGTATTGTTACTATGGATTTCAGGAGCTTCAGGTTGGAAAAAGCAGTAAAATCCCTTTCCAACCAGTGCTGTACGCCGGGCTGTGTCCAGGGAGTGGATCTGCCGTGGTGACATGAATGTGGAATGCACGCTGCTCCCCCGGGGTTTCAATGCGAAGCTTAAAATAGTTGAGTCTAAAAATGACATTTGTGAAATTCATTAATAATATTAGTAGCTGTCTTGTCCCTGCTGTCTCCAGAGAGCTTAGCACGTCCTTGTTAACCCTCCTCGTCCCTGGCAGCTGCGCGTTGTCATTGCCATCGTGCTCATGGCGACGGGGAGGCAGGGACCGGGTCCTGTCCCCCCCCAGCCTTGCAGAGCTACAGCTCCCAAAGGGCTCCAGCCTGGTCTGCGCTGGGCTCCCGGATACCCGTGAACTTCAGCGAAATCGAAAGCACCCAGCAGACCGCTGGCTTCAGCCCATCACCTTGAGCCCGACGAAGGGTCCGGTGGCCTCGCTGGCACGGGTGGCGGGGAGGAACCGTGGGATGGCTCCTGCCCTCGCTGTCCCCAGGTCCCCCCCCACCCCGTCAGGCTGCAGCTGCTCCTCTGGCTGCGGCCCCGGGCAGCGCACAGGGCTTCTCCCCACCCCGACACATTCCTGGCCCCCCTCCCTGTCTGAGGATACTTCTCCATCTGAACCCTCCGGTTTTACTAATTAAGCCAATACTTGTATCTGCTTCTTGCTTAGAAAAGGCTTTTGCAGGGTGACTGCAGCACTGTGGGGACTGGGCCTGGGCAAAAGTTGCTCATCGGTCTGGGAGTAAATTTGTCCTTTGGTTCTGGGGCTCTTCCTCCCCACCATCACCCCCAGGCACTGAGATGTCATGGTCAGGGACCTGTGCAAGGCCCTGAGATAAGGAAAACTCCAGGCAATTGGAGGTTCCAGAAGATATTTGACTGTTTGCCATGGGATAGGTGGCATTTACACTCAGAAAGGATTAGAAGGGTTTAGATCAGACATCAGGAAGAAGTTCTTTACACTGAGGGTGGTGAGACACTGGCCCAGGTTGCCCAGAGAGGGGGTGGAGGCCCCATCCCTGGAGACATTCAAGGCCAGGCTGGATGAGGCTCTGAGCAACCTGGTCTAGTTGAAGATGTCCCTGCTCCCTGCAGGGGGGTTGGACTAGATGGCCTTTAAAGGTCCCTTCCAAGCCGACACATTCTGTGATTCTAAGGGCTGGGGTCTGCCCGAGAAGAACAAGGGTGAGAGTCCCTGGGCTCACCACCTCCAGCCACCTGCCATGGGGAAAAGGCAGATCTGTTTCAGTAGGTGTAAGCAAAGTGGTTCTTCCCTTGGAGTGGTGGCCCAGCAGTGAAGGATGGGAGACTCTGCCTGGATGGGAGCTTCCGGGGTGCTCAGAGGCGAGGGCCAAAATGATGTTTCTGCATTTTGTGCTTCCTCGTTAGCTCAGTCTATGAGGCTCTTCTTGAATTTGGCATTGCAAAACCCCAGCACGGCGATAAGGGGCTCCCTGCTAGATAACACAGGTGCCTTATTCCCAAGTTCAGGAATGGTTGTGCTCTTTGCATAATTTCTTTTGCTGGTTTTAAACTTCCCGTTGCTCTGCTTGCAGTAACACAAAGTATTCCGGGGGACGCTTAGTTTCTCTCTTCTCCTTCCATCGGCATACTGCCATTCCCATATTTCCACTTCAATTCCACAGCAGCCACCTCCCCACCAGCAAACAAAACCTGGCTGATCCCCGCCTGGGTCCCACAAGTGTTGGACAAGCCCCCATGGAGTGCGAGGATTTGGGGAAGGGGCAGCCGGGAGCAGCTCTGCCTGGCCGGAGCGGAGAGCTGCTCCCAGGGCCGAGCGGCTGGGTGGGCTTTGGGAGAATGCCGAAGGGATGGAGGACACCACCGTCCTGATTTCCCTTGGTGGGCACCGATGGCCTCACATGGGGCTGAGTCTTCTGTTTCACCCTTTTTTCCTCCTTGTGGTGGTGTTGCTCAGCTACTCGCTCTGGAGAGCAGAGGAATTTCTTGAAGAGGGCGAAACGTGCAGGGCTCTGTCCATGGGATTAAAGCTTTCTAGGTTAAATGAAGTGGAGCTGTGGCTGGTGGAAGATTTCATGGGGAAAAGAAAGTATTAGGGCCAGGATACAATGGCAGGGGAGAGGAAGGTCCCCAAAGCTGCCTTAGCACAAGGACCGGCTTTCCCTGCCCTTGCTATGGCCGGGGAGAGCAGCCTTAGCTCATCCCCTGCCAGACCTTGCCCCGCTCCGTGGGTATCGACTGCGTGTGTTGGCTGCACGGCTGATGTTTGCAGAGCTTGTGATAACAGACGTGATAGGGCGATCATCTCCCTGTCCAAACATTTTCGGCTCTGATGCTCTCCAGTTGCCCACACGCTGCCAGAGGGGGGCTCGGGCGCCTGCGCGGGCTCTGCCGGGGGAGCACAGAGCCCAGCACGCAGCTCTCGGGCGGGCGCTGGTGCCAGAAGCCCGGCAGCGGGGAGATGGTTAAGCCCATCTCCCCCCCGGGTCATCCCCAGCCCCGCTGTCCCGGCAGGAAGAGGGGTCCCGGGTGGCCCGTGGGAAAGGCCGGCTCAGCAGCGCTCTGCATTCCTGCAGCGATCCCTGCTGCCCTGCCGGCACCTCTGGCCCCGCTCCGTGGGGGCTGCGGTTGCGCTGGAGGGGGCTCGTCTGTGCCTGGAGAGGGGCCTGGGGAGAGGCCTGGGCTCTGCTCCCACCGGACTGCTCCTGCTTCTCCATCTCCTTGCAAATCGCCATCATCTCCCTCGTGCCGGCACGGCTCTGCTGTCTTTAAATCCCATGTCCCTTGGCTTTGTCCCCGCAGAAGTCCAGACCCAGGCGAGGGACAGCCCCTGTGCATGGTGCTGGTGGCCCCTTCCCCACCCCGGGTGCTGAGCCCATGGAGAGGTTTGGGGAGCGAGAGCCCAGCCTGCTTTCAGCTTTTTCTTTTTTTTTTTTTCTTTTTTTTTCCTTTCTTTATTGTTGGCTTTCCGTGCCTGCAGACACCATTGTACGCTCTGCTCCCAGACCTGCTAATGCGATTAAAACATGGACAACTCCACTGCCATCTGTGCGGCCGCACGGGTACCAAGGGACGTGTTTGGGGACACTTCAGCCCGGTGCCTCCTCCACCGGAGCGAGAGTCTGCCCCACCGAGGCTTCCCCAGTGCCGCCCAGAGCCAGACCCGGCTCCAGCACGGGGGCGGACCCGGGTGTGATGCAGAGTGTGCGGGTGGCTCACGGGTGTCACCCGCGGCACCGCGGCTCAGAGCAGAGCACCGTGGTCTGCACGCTCGGGGGAACAGACCGCATCCTCCGAAACCTCTGTTTTGATCCCTTGCCATGGATCCGACATCCCTTGCCTGCCTACCTGTCCTCTCTCCCACAATTTTGCAGCATCCCTTTCAAGCTGTCAGGCAGAAAGGTCCATTTCTCCATCCCTCCCGCTCTCCCCAGCTCCCTCACCTGCCCCAGGGATGCAGAGGCCCTGGTCCCGGCTGCTGCTCCTCCTCTGATGGCTTCCAGCAGGCACGAAGCCACGGTGGTGGGCACATGTTGGGCACACCGCCTTTGCCCAGTGCTCTGGGCCATGTTTGGCAAGGATGTTTTAAAGCCAGTGGGTCTGATGGCCTTGGGCCAAGCCTTTGCTAGGGCTCTGCATGTCCTCAGAGATGGAGCAGGCACTGCTGGTCCCAGCTCCTCCCCTGGAGAGAGGAGGCTGGAGTGGGGACCGAGCCCAAATACGAGTAGTGGGAGGCCATGGATGTACAAATCAAAAAGATTAAAAAAATGATTTATGTTCTTTTTTTTCTTTTCTTTTTTCCACAGTGTTTCACATTGCTAGAAGATAAAAAAGATGCAGGTAAGCCGTGACAATGTTTTCCGGGGCGGGAATACTGCGGCTGTGGGGTGGGCAGGGGTTATGAGATGAGGAGTGCCGTCCCCTTGCTGGGCTTCTGGTTTCTTCTGCCAGCAGTATGAGTTTTCCCACAAACTGTTATTTTTCAAAGGGGCAGCAAAGGCAGCTGGTGTGAGGCAGTGCCGGCTAGGGCACCCAAGGGTGCAGGAGGGACCCCCCAAGACGTGCCCAGTCCCTCCTTCGCCCCATCCTTTCCCCACCGCGGCTGCAAATGTAGCTTGGCCGTGTGTTGCGCTAATCACCAGTCAGTGCCATGAAATCCCGGCTGCTGTGTGTGCGGAGAGGCCCCGCGGAGCGGAGCGGGTCTCCTCGCCGGCGTGTGTGTGCTGTGCCGACACCGTCAGCCCTTCAACCAGGGCAGCCAAGCCCGGCAGCCGCTCGGCTGCTTTCCCGTTCCTTTCCAGCTCCCCTCTTCTTTGTTGCAAACAACTTTGTGCTCCACAGATAAGCTCATTAGGAGCTCCAAGGCATTGAGACTGCCGGGCTGTAAGAAGGAGGGTCTCCCCCCGGCCTGGAGCCCCCTCAGCGTTGTGTGATTGAGATGTCTCACCGGTGACAGCCAGGCAGGAGGGAATGGCAGCGCAGCTCCCGGCTGATCCGTGGTTGTTGTGAATGTGTCCGCGGGTTGCTTCTGCCCTAACCGTCCCTCTGCAAAGCTGGGGGGAGAGGTTGGGGGTCAGGCCCACCCTGCCAGGGGGGGTTCGTGGGTGCTGGGGAGGCTGGAGGCTGGTGGAGGTCTGCAGGAGGAGGAGGTGAAAGAGGTGGAGGAGGAGGAGGAGGAGGAGGAGGTGGTGGTGTGTCCCTGTGAGGCTGGATCAAGGATGGGGACAGGAGCTTGGGGGCTCCTGGATGGGGCACAGCCAGCTGCATGTTTTAAGAAGACGGCAGGGCCCCGCTGCCAGACTTGTGTGAAACGGCATTGCTGGTCCCGGCTGATGCTTTGATGGCTGTGGAGAAAGGCTCCGGATCTCGCTTTGTCCTTGTGCTCGACCCCGCAGAAACAGCCCCGCTGCCAAGCGTGTCCCAGCTGGTGGGCAAGACGGGGAGAGGTCCTGCATTTTTTAATTTCACTGGTCGGTGTCATGGAGGCTCTTTGCTCCGTGACACCTCCAGCAGTAAACTGGCCAGCTTGTGCCACTAGCTTGTGGCGGAGGGACCCTGGATCGCTCCTCGGCCCCGTGTCAGCCCCTCTGCTTTCGGCACAGAGCTCAAAACCGGCCCCGCAGATGGTGGCTCTCAAAGAGCCGCGAAGGCGGGGAGGAGCGGTGCTGCCGGCCGGAGCCTCGGCGCGGTGAAAAGGGAAACGCCGCCTTGCAGGGAACCCATGGGATGTGCCCAGGGATCTCCAAGCAGTTGCCCTAACTGGAGGGCAACGACCCAGCCTCTTGTTTTTCATCCATGTAAGGGTCAGGTGAGCTCCGAGCCCAGCTGGTGCAGGAGCCCAGGAGCCCAGGAAAACTCTGGGAAACAAAAAGTGCTGTGTGAAGGGAGCTCCAGAGGTCATCCTGGGCGGTCTCTCTTGTCCTTTTGCGGGAGAGATTAACAACATCAACACCAAGACCTTGTTAAAAAGGGGTAGAGAGCTCTGTGCAAGGGAAGGGGCAGGGAAGACTCCTGCAGATCACATCCACGGCTGGATTTTTGGGGGAATTATGTTTATAGGGTTTTTTCCCCTTGGCTAAAACTACCTGTAAAATCCAAGTCTCTCTTGGTAAAGGCTCAGCTGCATTCACAGCAATCCCAGCCCGCTCCTTCCTGGCCACGTGTCCGAGTCCCAGCCCTGACGGTCTCCATGCTGCTGGAGGGATGCTCGGCCACCTCAGCGTCATGCTCATGTAGGGGTCTGAGGGCAGGAGGAGCAGGAGCCCTCACATACGTGAGCAGCTGAGCGGTTTTACACCAAAGGATTTGTCACCTGTGATTGGAGGCGTGGACTGGAGCCGTAGCGGGCTACTCAGCCTCACCGCAATCTGCAGCAGCATCTGGCCCCCCAGCGTGAAGCCCGGTGGAGCGTGGTCGAAGCTTCCCTTTTCATGGGAATTACACTGGACTTGGAGCAAGCCCGCCAGAGGTTCATACCCTCTGCTGTCACTTGCTCTCCTCTTGGCTGCCCATCCCCAGAAGAGGCTCTGACAAATGGGGGTCACTTAAGGAAACACTCAGTGTTCTCAGGAGAGACCATTCCCTTCCCTGGCGATCTTCTAACCCCTTTGGGGCAGGCACCAAGAAGACCTCAGCTCTCGAGACAACGGCACGAGGCAGGGTTGAGTTGGTTCTGCTGTACAAAGCCGCTGCTGCTCCCCTCTCTCATTAAAATAGCTGGGTCTGCCGTGCGCAGCTCCCTCAGGAGTAATGCTGGAAGACCCCTCGGATTTCACCCGCCTTCTTGGAGGCAACGTCTCAGCAGGAGCACACACGGGGACTCCGTCTCCTCCCGGCAGCATCCCCCTCCTGCTGCAACCCCGCTGCGGACACAGTGCCGCACCGAGCCGTCCCGCTGGAGCAGTCCCAGCCGGGGCCGGGTTTCCATGGATTTCCTAACCCTCCGCTTCCCCTCTGACATTCATTTCCCATGTATTGTTCTGGACAAAGCAGAAAGGAAAGGCTCGCACACCGGCCGTGCACGCCAAAACTGCATCCTCCGAATAAATCCCTGCCGAGAGCAGCATCAGCCCTCTGCCAAAAGTAGGATGGGGATGTCATTTGTCATTTGCCCTGCAAATGTCATTAAGCCGTGGCCTCCTCTAACTGCCAGGGGACAGGGACTGAGCTGACGGCTTCCTTCAGTGCAGCCAGGCAACGGTGATATTATACAGTATTTCAAAAGTGGGCTTCTGCGACTGTACGTGGTGAAATAATAGAGAAAAGAAACACAGGGGACTCGGCTGAACTTTTGCCCCTGCGTGAAATAATAAGGTTTGTATTTACCCAGCATCTGGATCTCCGAAAATAACCCGCTAAATTTAGCTTGTTGTTGATACGTTGTCACAGCTGAGTTATTCTTTTTCTCTCTATACATGAAAAATCTCCTCTGTTCGTTCTCTTGGTTTGTAGCCCGAGCACGAGCCCTTCGTTCCTCGCCTGGCGTGTGCCTGCACGTTTGGTGCCCTGTTTTTCGGGGGAGAAAAGGGGGATTGGGATCTGGTTTTCTGTCATTGCTTGAATAGGCTGAAAGAGAGAGAGGGGGGCGGGGGGGCTGGCAGGGTGGCTGCTGCGGGGGTGCGGGGACCAGCACCCCGGGGCTGCGCTCTGGCCGCAGCATCCATGCAAGGGAGAGGACCTTGAAGGCAGGGGGTGGGATGGTGGATGTGGCTGCGGGGACCCGTTTCTGGGGACTTCTGCAAGTGCCGGAGAAATCGCTGCCTGATACGTGGTGGAAAATGCGGTCACGGGTCTGGATCCCGGTCGAAGAGGTAGGAAGTCAAAAAGCTGAAGTGAATGTGATTATTAGTGGGCTTGGTGTGACATGTGATGAAAGGGATTCTCCGTTGCTTCTTCCTCTTCCCTGCCCGCCCACGGGGTCAGTCTCGGGCTCGGCTGGTGAATCACGCTGAAACGCTGACCTCCATCCCTGAGTAACCTCAGGTCCCCCGGGAGCAGCCCCCGTCCCAGAGACCCGTGGGTGCTGGCCTGGGAGCAGCAGCACCCAACCCGCGCTTGGGCGAGCTCTGCCACACTTTTGGGTATTTTCCATGAAGGAAGAGAACCGTTTCTCAAACGTTCTCATTTTCCTTCTGTTACAGCCTCTGTGACCCTACTGTAGGCACTCTCCTGCCACTGGGAATCGATCCCCCCAGCTAGTGTCAAAATGCTTTGTGATTAGTTCTCGGTACTGAAAACTTTTTTAAAAAAAATTTAAAGGAATATTTCCCAAACAAGAATTTACGCGTGAAAAATCACCCTTCCAGGGCAGCTTGAGAGCAAACAGTTTGTGCTTCTTTCCGTCAGGTGTTTTCTCGGGAGCGGGGCACAGCATCTCCTCAGGCTCCAGACACCATCTCCAGCGTTTCCTTTTCAGCCTCCTGGGTGAAGCCTTGAGGTGATTTTTGAACCGCGGAGCTCTTTGATACGTATTTATCCATATTGGTTTAATTTCCCCTGGGAGGCAGGCTGGCGCTAAAGCCCCTGGGCAGAGCTGAGGCTGTGACATTCCCCCCCGTCCCCCGCGGGTCTCCGCCTGGGGATATTTACAGGGAGGTGCCTTCCGCACAGTTTCGATAAAACACATTTCTCAGAGCTGTGCTGGGCGTATTAATCCACGAAGCCATGTATATAATTACATCCTTGGTTAATTAACAGGCACCTCCACGGCAAGTGATCCGTCCGTGCAAGGAACTCCTGTTAATCTCTTGACCTACCGAAATTTTAAACACTTTTGGTTTGTTGTCTTGTCACCTCTTTATTATTTTGTCAAAAAATTTGAAGGCTGATGGATCACCCCCCACCTTTCCCACCCTTTCCCCCCGCCCCGAGGGACGGGCAGGCTGCGGAGCGCTCCTGCCGCCGTGACTGGCTCCCGAGAAACAAGGCGAAAACGTGAAATGAGGGAAAAAAAAAAAAAAAACAAAACTTCAAAAGAAAATCAAAACTGACTTGGCCACACTTCAGTTTTTCCAATACATGATGGTGGGGAAACTATTTGTCAGAGGCGTGAGGCCCCTCCGGCCCATGAAATGAAGCCATTTCTTGTCTTTGTTCCCTTTTTGCCTATAAAATTTTCTGTGACTCTGAAAGGCAGCAACTGCTGGAGTCGCTGATCCCCATCCCCCAGCTCAGCTCCTTCTGGGGCTTTAATTTCAGGGTCTGGAAGTTTTTCTGTTTCCTGTAGCTAACAAAATGCAGATTCTCCCCTTGTAACAGCAGGATCCTATCACGAATTGGGTGATTTTCTTTGAAGGGCAGAAAGGAAGAGCCTTGGCTAGAGAGAGGGTTTTTCCTCGTGCCAGCTGGGCTGCGGGGCGCTTGGGAAGTGCAGAAAAGAAGCTGGGAAAAGGCCCCCTTTGGCCGCCTTGTGCCCAGTATGTCGCCAAGTTTGTCCCACGGCAGCGAGAAGTGATGGAGACAGACTGGAAAGAAATTGCGGGCAAGAAAGTACGTTTATATCTGCAGCCTCTGGGTAGTTTGCCCGAGGCCAAAAGGATGGCGAGGGAAGTTTCGAGTGTGGTTACTTCCCTGAAGTTATAATGAGAAAACACATTGAAAACTAACAGAAAGGTTTGTCTGTACAATGGTTTTTCTTTGACATGTCAGCGGCATTAAAGATGCAAAGAGAGGTAACGTTTTCCCGTGTCTGGAATGATCCATCTGTAATTCTGGAGAGAACTTTGCTGTAAACGGAGGAGGCTCCGGGCGGTGCAAGCAAACACGGCCTTTGTGGGTGCTTTGTAATACTCCTGTGGTTTTCTTTTCAAAGCGTGAGAGGTCAGATGGGGGAAAAAAAAAATAATGTGTGAGGTGTTTGCAGGCCAGTCTGATCATGTCAATTCCTTCTTTTCTTCATGAAGAGCCTCTCAATCTTGCCTGAAATGTCCGCAGCGCTTGGAATCCCAACCCGCCCTCGGGAGGGCAGGCAGGGAGCGAGGGCGTTCCCGGGTACGCTGATGCTGTGTGGGACCAGACCGCTGCTGACTCAGTTTTAGGTGGATGGAGCTGAAATGTGGAACGGGCGAGTCACCATCGCATCGACCTTGACACCTGAAAACAGCCCCCCCCCCGGCTCCTCTTCCTCCTCTTCCTCACTGCTCCGCATCTCAGCCCGTGGGATGGGGAGGGGGGGGACCAGCCTCACTGTCTGCTGGGGCGGGGGGGGTCAGCCCAGCCTGGTCCAGGGCTACGGGGGGTGCCTGAGGAAACAGCGTTTGCTGCACATAGTGATGGGAAGGACTGAGATGGGGCTGCCGGTGGAAGGTGGGCTTCACGAGAGTCAGCGCAGGTGGGATGCAAAAGTCGGAGTGGGGCCTGAGAAGGTGGGCCAAGAGGGGCCGGGGGTTTTGCTTTCCTCTTGATCTAAAATAGTGCGAATTTGGTGGTGTTCTGGCCCGGTGTCTCTGCTGCCCGCTCCGTCTGAGCAGGCTGATAAGGGCGTTTCTGGTACGGCAGGAGGGACAGATCGCGTCTGCTGAAACCTGCAGCGGTGGTGAGGTTCAATGTGTTTATAATGGCTCGTAAGAGTGCTTGTCTCAGGTAGAGCCTTCATCCTTGTCGCTTTAATATTGCAGGTACTAACCCTGCTCTGTTCGCCAGCTCCGCACTAGGGTCTGTATTTCGGTGTGTTCGGGGTGTGACAGAGCAGGGACGTCCCCATGCTACTGCAGCCCCTGGCCTCTCTCTTTGCTCCTGAAAACGCTGGGGTGAAATGAATATTCTGGGAGCGATGGAGGGCAGGGAGCATCATTTCGAGCCCATCTCCTGCTGGATGAGGAGCTGGGGGTCCCAAAGCCAAGTGATGTCTGTCCCGAGTAGATCACCTGCCTGAGAGACCATCAGGAAAAAAGAACCTCATGCTTTTCATCAAAAAAAAGGCATTATTTTGTATTTGATAGTGTCTTAACGATGCTTGTATCAGTCTCGGTATTAAGAATGTTAAAATGCTTAAGGAATTTTTCTTCATTTGGAACTCCGGTCCTAAAACTGGTTTGACGTGTCCGTTAAAGACAGCTGTGGTAATGGTGTGTGGATAACAATCCTGAAAGCGATTTATTTTGGGTTGTGTGAAAGAGGAACCACCGTGGCTCGGCTTCTCGGTCAGCTGTGACGCTCAGTGAAGAATTACATCTCGTACCTGCCCAGAGACTCGTTCCTCCTGCTGTTAAACGATCCCTTTGGGAACGGCCCAAAATGCACTGGGTGGACACGAGTTATTCCTCAGGGATG
Source organism: Larus michahellis (assembly GCF_964199755.1). Classification (NCBI taxonomy): domain Eukaryota; kingdom Metazoa; phylum Chordata; class Aves; order Charadriiformes; family Laridae; genus Larus; species Larus michahellis. The sequence goes on from NC_133904.1 coordinate 46,773,428, forward strand.
GGGAGGTCAGCTTAGTTTGTTGTAGGTGAGGGGAAAATGGAGTTTTCCAGAGTTCCCACTGCCAGACCCCGTGCTGGTGACATTGCCCACCCGGTTGCTGGCGTGCTGGGGTGAGTTGTAGCCAGGGGCTGCCAGCCCAACGGGGTAGGGGACAGGGGGGCGGAAGGTTTTTTGGGACAATATGCACAAGAGCTGGGAGCAGAGCTGCAAATCCCCTCCAGAGGGTCCGTAGTTGCTCCCAGGAGCAAGCTGAGCCAGTAAGATCCCCAAGAGATTAATCAGCATCTTATCTTTTTTCACTTGTCCTGATAAACCCTGTACGTGCTTCCCAAGGCTTAGACTTGCAAACCACCACCGTTATCTCTGGGACAACAAACCATTCCGGTTCGTTGCACCCCCCTGTAGCAGACCTGCAGTAGTTAGCATCGTTTGTGACCCCCTGATGGCAAACACAATGCCATCTCCTCTGCCAGGCTGCTCTTCTATCTGCCTCCTGGGGCAAAGTCCATGTGTGGACTGGGGGACCTGGTTCTTCACCATCCCCTTGGTGGTACCGTTTGCATGGAGGGGGGGGGACCTGCAGCAGTAATTCCCCCTCGATGAAACGTGAAGAGGCTCCGGCGTGGGTGGGTGAGGCAGAAACAATCGGGGTAATTGAGCTGGTCGCTGCTTCTCATTGCGCACCAACGTGTTTACCTTCCAGGAGCTGGAGGCTTTTTGCTCTGGTTCAGCAGTGGCCACATAATCCGGATTCCTCAGCTAAATTCCTGCTGTTTCTTTGAGATCTGTGGCTGCTGTTTTAATTGCCTAGAGCTGTGGGCCAGACACAGGACCCTTGTTGCACAAAATCAGCTCCCATGAATGATGCTGTTGTGCGTATGTCTCTGAGTTTCTCTTTTCCTCACTCTCGCCCTCCTCCCTTGGAAGCTGGGGAATTCAGTATTGGTGAAATCCTGCCTGCTGGACTCGTGCAGCTGGCGGCACCGGCTCCATCTGCCATTTTGTGTGTGCCAGTTAACTTCTTTCCCCCAGTTTTCCTCTCGTAAACGAGGATATTGAAGCCATCCTCATCCTCTTGGCCGGAGCCAGCTTGCTCCCTTGGCGCTGGTGCTGACCCTGTGCCAAGACCGGTGCTGGAGCATCCCCGCGGTGCCAGAGGCGTCCTAGGAGAGGCCAGGGCTGGCTCTTGGCCCCTTCCTCCTCCTTGGCTTCCCGCTGTTGAGCCTGACCTCCTCGCAGGAGGGGTGCAGTGAGGGTGGGCTGGGGTCAGGGTGGATGGGGTGAAGGCGGTTGCTGGGTTATCTGTGCTGCAGAGCCGTCCTGAAGTGGGCATGAGAGGAGGAGCAGGCAGCTCCTCTCCCGCTTGCCGTTATAGAATCCTGGAATGGTTTGGGTTGGAAGGGACCTTAAAGATCATACAGTCCCACCCCCCTGCCCTGGGCAGGGACACCTCCCACCAGCCCAGGTTGCTCCAAGCCCCGTCCGACCTGGCCTTGAACCCCTCCAGGGATGGGGCAGCCACAGCTTCTCTGGGCAGCCTGGGCCAGGGGCTCACCACCCTCACAGCAAAGAATTTCTTCCTAATATCTAATCTGAATCTACCTTCCTTCAGTTTAAAGCCGTTACCCCTCATCCCATCACTACACTCCCTGATCCAGAATCCCTCCCTGTCCTTCCTATAGGCCCCCTTTAGGTTCTGGAAGGGGCTCTAAGGTCTCCCCGGAGCCTTCTCTTCTCCAGGCTGAACCCCCCCAGCTCTCTCAGCCTGTCCCCACAGCAGAGGGGCTCCAGCCCTCTGAGCATCTTCGTGGCCTCCTCTGGCCCCGCTCCAACAGGTCCATGTCCTTCTGATGTTGAGGGCCCCAGAGCTGGACGCAGTACTCCCAGTGGGGTCTCCCCAGAGCGGAGCAGAGGGGTGGAATCACCTCCCTCCACCTGCTGGCAATACTTCTTTTGATGCAGCCCAGGATGCGGTTGGCTCTCTGGGCTGCAAGCTCATGTTGCTGGCTCATGTTGAGCTTCTCATCCACCAGGGTCTTGAGCAGGATACTCAATGCCAAATTGAGTTTATGGGTATCCTTCTTTATGAATAACACCCCGGTACCCTGCACACATCCATGTAAGGGCACAAACCCACCTGCGCTGCTGCAGCGAGACCCCCCAGCAGGACCCGCTGGGTGGGGGGGGTGTTGCCGCTTGCAGGTGTGTGGGGGAAAGCTCTGCTGGGCTTGGGGCTCCTCGTGGGGGTTTTACTGGGGACCCGGAGGTCTCAAGGGCTGCGGTGGCAGCAGTGTGGGTGGCTGCTTTTATAGCTGGGTATTGAGAAAAGCGAACAAGCGTTCCGCATTGGGTGGCTGGAGGGAGAAATAAATCGGGCAGCCCAAGGTGGGAGAGGGCGGCAAGAGCAGGCTGGGCGCAGCTCTGACACGGGGTTAGACCTGGATGAAGATGGTTCACGTGAAAATGTCACGGGCTTCTCCTGCTCTTCATCCGTGGCAGTGGAAAACCATGAAACGGGAATAACACTTGCATCAGCAGAGGAAGAGTCCCCCGAGCATGTGCTTGTGAATAGATTTACCCCAGAACACCCACTTCTGGTTTGTTCCTTTCTGTGGTCGGTTTTTATTTATACACCTAAAAGAAAAGTTAACATTTTTGGTTTTGCCTCCTGTTTACGTTGGTTGTTGGAAAAAGAGAAGCAGATAATGGCCATCTCGGGGCTGCTCAGGATGTGTTTGTTCGCTGTGGGGGCGTGGGTTTTCCTTTCGCGGTGGGTGGTCAGCTGGAGAAAAGATGCTTTTCCTATGGATCCATGTGATATTTTTTTTTTTCCCAGCTTTAAGTCGTTTTGCTTGCTTTGCTCTGACTTTTCCAGGCTGTTTTCATTTGGCCGGGGGGGGGTGTTGCGTGCCGTGGCCAGCAGAGGGCGCCCGTTCCTACTCCGCTGCCGTGGTTGGGGCGGGGGGGTGGTGGTGTGGGGGGGTCACGCGTGGGGGATGCGCTGCCGGTGGCCGGGGCGGTGCGGGGGCTTTGGGTGCCTTATGGCAAATGGCTGGTGAATTTTACAGAAAACTGCCAGTGACGGACCCGCCTGTCCATCTCCCCATTTCCCCCCACCCGGGGGCTAATCCCTCAGAGGGGTCGCAGGTCTGATGGGACCCGATCAGAGGCTGCAGCAGAACAGAGAGGGGGGACGCCTTTGCCTCTTCAAGCTCCTATCAGCTGAGCCTGGCTTTCCTTCTGGAGCCTAGGGAAGCCCCTCGGGGGTGGAAGCATCCCCTTGCCCCCCCCAGGCTCGACGAGATACGACACGGGTGTCCGCGTGCCCTTTACATCTGGAGGTGCTCTGTCCTGGGGTGCTGGGGAGTGTTTAATCCGGGGAACTGCGCATCCAGCCCAAATAATCGGTCTTTTTCAGCGTCAGTGCTGTCTGAGCTCCCCAGCCCCGGCAGAGGTGTTCAGCGTGTGTCCCTCAGCGTGATGTATCCCTCAAAAAGCGCCTTCGTCCGTAGCTGCCGTGTGGCCCGGCCAATTTTCCCTCTGGCCCTCGTCCAGAGCAGGGAAGGGTTTTGAGCGCTGGCAGGCGAGGAGGCAGCGACGGGCGGCAGAAGTCAGGCTGCAGAGCGGGCAGCACGGACAGATTTACCCGAAAATGCCTTGACCTCAGGTCTGCGGCACGGGCTGGGCCGTGTCTGCACGTGCTGCTCTTTACAGGTAGGATCAGGATTTAATCCCGCTTTCCCCGGGTGCCTGTGGCTGAGATGGCTCCGCTCGCTCAGCCCTGTTTGGGTGCGTTGGGGTGAGCGCAGCTCTTCTGAGGTCCCATTTACGGTCCCCTCTAAGGACCTGGCCAAGGTTATTCCTTTGAACCCATTACCGGCGCTTTCCTGGGTTTAGGTCTGGGTGTCCCAAGCAGCCGGGTGCCCCCTACCTCCCCTGCTAGGAGGAGGAGGAGGCAGCTCCCCAGCCTGTTCAACCTTCCTGACGTTTTTTTCTAATATTCAGCCAGCCCAAAATGGTCTTTGTTGGATTTTTTTCCTATTCTTTCTCAGCGATGCCCTCTGGGCCACCTAAACCAGCCCCTTTCCGCTGGCTGTGTGGTTATCGGGGGGCCGGGCAGGGCACCTCCAGCCCCCCGGGGGTGTGCTTTGGCCGGCAGCCCCAGTTCCTCCCTGCCCTTCCTGGGTGGGCAGCGTGCTCCAGGCTGTTCATCCCTCATCCCTCTGCTCGGCAGCTCCTCCGCGGGCAGCGTTAACCCCTGTTGCTGGGTGCCCCGAGCGAGGACACGCGTGTGCACACGCGTACACTGGCTGCCTTGTGCAGGCGGCGGGGCAGCCCGAAGGCGAGCCGGCGGCCGGCGCTCCGCCATTCCTCGGCAATACGCTGGCAACTATTAATATCGCCGGGTGTGAATGCGGCCCATTCATGGGGCGGCACGGGGGGAGCATGCGGTATGCGCGATTTCTGCTCCTCCCAGCATCCGCCCTGGCAGCGCGGCCTCGGCTTTCCTGGTGTGAGCAGGGTCCGCGTGGGACCGGCCGCTTTGGTCCTGCCCTCTTTGCCGCCTGTTTATAGCTCAGCGTCTCCGGGAGATTTCCTGCCTCTCTGCCCCCACACCCTCCCCGTTCCCGCTTTGCATGAGGAAATGAGTGGAAAATGCTTGAAATCCTTCTCTGAGCTGAGTGATTTTTCCACTGGCCATCACCGTGGCGCTGGGGCCGCCCGGGCACTGGTGCCTGGCTCTGTCCCACTGCGGTGCCGGGTGGGAGCCGAGCCCCAGGCAAGCCCATGGCAGCAGAAAGCGTTGTGAGCTCTGCCCTTACCATGCTCCTCACTCTGGGAACGGTGCCACGTCTTTCCCTTTCTGTCCCTTTCCCACTTACGTGGCCAGAAATATCCATCCTGGCTGTCCCCTGGGACGCTGGCTCGGTGGTCAGCACCCTGTGGCTTTGCACTCATCCTCCGTTTCCAGAGGTTTTGCTCCCCCTCCATCCCTTTCTGTCACCCTCCCCAGCTCCTGGGGAGCAGCGCTTCGTGGATGTTGGTACTTCTGGGGGTCAAGTCTCATCTGGGTTCCTGATACTGCCCCCCCACACACACACTCTGACCCCTCCAGCTCTTCAGCGGGGTGCTTGCTGCCTCCATCACTCCTTTGTTGTACTGGCCTTCCACTGATCCCCACCAGTGCAGATCAACAGCTGCTCCCTTCGCCATGCCTGACCGCGGGGGTGGCACCAGCTGCTTGCTCTCCAGCAAGCCCTCGGCGCCCCCCCCCACCCACCCCCCCTCCCCGGTCCCTGCCTGGCGAGAGGCTCCCTCGCACAAAGCTGTATGAAGACTTTCCAGTCAACAACGGCCGCATTGAGAGGCTTGTTGCTGAGAGCCCCTTCCTCCAGGGCTGTAGCCACGGGCGGCTGGTTGAGGGGCTGCAGCGGGAGTGGGGCGGGAGCAGAGGCAGAGGCAGTCGGGAGACTGGTGGGAGGAGGGTCAGGAGCTTGGGGCTGGGGAAGGAAGGAAGGCGATGTGCATCAAAAGCCTCTCAGACTGTGAAAACAATGGAAAAAAAACCCTCCATTTTTTCCCTTGATCCTCACGTGTTATGGTGCTTGGGCAACCATCTAACCAATAATTTCAAGAGGAAAGCTGGTTTTTGGCCTCCCTGCAATGTACCTGGTCTCCCTCCTGCTTTTCTGGTCATCCCACGCCAAATTGTTGCCTGTCTTGTGTTGCATCTGTGCCCTGTGTGGTCGCCGTCAAGCCCGTTGCCCAGTGTCCCGTATTTTGTCTCACACTCTGCCTCCTCCCTGCTTCTCCTTCCATGCTCAGGCTGGTGCTTCCTGACCTCCAGCCTTTTTGCCTCCCTTTTCTCACCAAAAATTTCCTCCTTTGAGTCCACTTTAAACACTGTTTTTTCCTCTTAGCCCCTCTATCCCAGACCCTGTCTCCCACTTTCTTCTTCACCTTCTTGTAAACAGCCTCTGGCTGGTTCCATCTGACACGACACGGGTCTGGGATCCAGGTTGTGAGACAGGACATGGAGAGGGTCTTCCTCACCCTGTGCTGTCGGAGGAGTAACTACCAAACAAGAAAATCCCCTGTAGCGTGAGGGGGATTTTGGGGAAACAAGTCCCATAGGAGCAGCCTCTCTGCTCCTCTCGGTGTCCTGCTGAGGCTGGCACCCCTGCTTTTGCCACTTGCTTGGTTTGATGGGCATGGAGATGGCCAGGCATCTGTCCAAAAACTATCCTGGGGCTTGTCTTTGGTGGGAAAACAGCCCGAGAGACCCTCATGCATGCTGAGCCCAGTGGGGGACGTTGCAGCTGCTTGGTGTCCCCGTCCTGGAGCCCCCGAGCTCATGATCCGGCGCGTTCACAGCGAAGCCGGGGCTGGGACAGTTGGTGCTGCCGGTCTGGAAGCGGAGGGGGGGAGATGGCTGGACGGAGGGGGGGCCGGGTGCGGCGTGGAGGTGCACTGGGGGCCATAGACGGGGTCTGGGACGGTGCTGGGTTCCACACGCGTGGTGACAACCCCTTCCCTTGGCTGCAGCCGACGTGGCTCCGCGGTTTGGCTTGTCCCTGCGGCGACAACAGCCCTGGGGACCAGCGCTTCGGTCCCCCTTGGCTCCGGGGCGCCGCCGGGTGCTGCTGAGCCGGGCTGTCCCTGGCGGGGCGCCGGTCCCTGCGACAGCCGGGGGCGCTCGGGGGGAGCCGGGGGCGGCGGGGCGGGAGAGGGGCGGGCGGCGGGCGGGCCCCGGGGGCGGCGGGCGGAGCGGAGCGGAGCGGGGCGGGGCGGGCGGGGCCCCCGCCGCAACCCCGCACCTGCCGCCGCGATCACACCGACAACGGCCGGAGCCGCGGCTGGCACCGGCCCGAGCCCGCCCGCTGCCCGCGGCGGCGCTGGGGCTCAGGGGTCCTCCATACCACCCCCCCCCCACACCCCCATCTTCCTCCTCCTCCTCCTCCTCCTCCTCTTCCTCCTCTTCCTCCTCCGCTCGGCGGGACCTGGCCGTTCCCCCCCGGTTCGGACGGAGGCGCAGCAGAGCCTGAAGGTAAATCAGAAACCTGCGGTTGTGCGGGGTAGAGTGTGTGTGTGTGTGTGTGTGTGTGTGTGTGTCGAGGGGGGAGGGATGAGGGGAGAAGAGAGGGCAGATTTCGGAAGATAGCGTGAAGCGCGGCTCCGGAGGATGCTGCTCAGGCCACGCTGACGGATAGAGCTGCTTCCAGTGGCAGGAAAATGCTGTCAGGTGGGTTATCTCTTGTTCGGCACCGGTTATCTGTGTGTGCTGATAGACACGGTGCCGGGACGAGGCGGCTGCTGCTGTAGCCGGGGAGGAGGAGGAGGAGGAGGAGGAGAAGCTTGGAGCTGGTACAGGTTTCCTGACATACTCAAGCTGTTACTGGATCCCCGTCATTCCCGGGCTGAGTCACGGCAGCGCGTGGGGCGAAAGGCCACCGGCTCCTTCCATTGGAGTTGCCCGGTTCGGCGGGTGAGGCTGCCTGGCTCCTTTCTGCGTCCGACCTGTTCGCTGCCGGCAGAGCCATCGCTAAACTCCCAGGGGGATGCGAATGGTCTGGCCGCAGGTTTTGGACTGCCTAGATTTTCTCAGGGCTCCTTTCAGTCCTCCTCTAGCTGGGATTACTGATGATTAAATCAGTGGCTGGAAAAGCACAGATTTGCCATCTGATCCAGAGAGCCAGTGAGTTCATGGAAAAAACGTGTTGATGTCACAAGGCTTCGGATCCGGCCCTTGTGTTATAGCAGGGGGAGGCTGGACTCGGCGTTCTGGCTTTTGGCACCACGGGCACGTGTTTCCAGCTCATGGTCTCTTTTGGAGACCTTTGTCTTTGGTAGAAACAGATGGGGTTTGCAGTGCGTGCGTGGTTTGTCACGTCGTGAAGTAGCAGTAATCTGTCAGAGCGTGCTGCCAAGGTGAGCGGCTGTTTTTTCAGGGGCTGTTTGATGGCAGCTAACTTAAACACCAGCTCTTTGTGTGTTTGATTTTGTGGTTTGTATTTGGAACGGCTCCTTGGTGCAGAGGGCAGAGGAGCTGCCTCTTTTAAAGACCCTGGTACAGTCCCAGGATGTCAGAGCACGTATCGTGACGTTATTGGCAGAAGTCTGTATTCTTTTCCTTGTGCATATTTGAATTCTTATCAATGAATGTGCTTTTTTTTTTTTTTTCTCTGTTTACATTTTAACTGGAACACGGTTAAGAGAGGTAGCAGCGCTGCTGGAGCAGGCGCAGCAGCCCCTCGCTGCTCTCCTCGCAGTGAGCCGGGCAGCTCAAACCCTGTCAGCCTCACTCCATTCTCATAGGGGAAAAAAATCAGCTCCCACCCTCACGCCAAAAGCTCATCAGTAATTTCCCTGTGTGACAAAACATCACGTCCCAGTGCAGAGCAGGTATCAAGCCTGGCTTCTGAGGAGGTGCTCACATTCACCTCGCGTACTTGCGCTTCCTCTGAGAAATACTTTTCTAATAAATGCCCGACTGAATAAATCCAGTCGTCCTTCTGCTAAGCATTCCTTGCCTGCATTGCCCCAGATGTCCAAACCTGAGCCTATATGTGGGACAGGCTGCCAGCAATTCAGTTTCGTAAGAGGACAAAATATGGTTGCGCCTCAGGGCACTTCAGTACTTCCCCTTGGTTTTTGTACTAATTTCAAAAAGATTTGCAGGTTCTCAACGTCAATTGGAGGCCAGCAGGGGAAAGAAAGGTTGCCCTTTCCCTGAGGGCGTAGCAGAGGTTGCTGCGTGACTTTGCAGCCAAGGAACAAGCTGACCAGCGCGGACGGACGGAGCCCAGCCCGGAGCCCTGCGGGCGCTGCGGGTGCTGCTGAGGGCAGGTTGCCTGTCCCCTCCGTGTCCCAGCGGAGCCTGGTGGCAGCAGCAGCTGCCCCGGCTTCACTCTGCTGGAGAACAGGGTAAATCATCCCCCGGTAGAGAGGAGAACCGAGTCTCCTTCCTTACACTGGGTCATTCTTTTGAGAGCCCGAGACAAGGGTTTGCAGATTTGAATTTGCACTTTGCATGCTTTTCGGAAGGGCTCTTGCATTCAGATATATGTGGGAGTTTAACATTCCGAGTATCGGCAGCGGGGCTGTGGAGGCAGGAAGGGCCTCCCGGTGGGATGGGGAGCTGGGGAGGGTCCTGCGGGACCCCTGCCCTGCTCCAGGGCTCATCTCCCCGGCCCAGCGCCGCATCACGTATCATGGGTACCTTCTTCCATCTCCGCCAGCCTGATAACGGAGACGTTGCTCCATCCCTCTGCCCACTGGATTTGGTGAAACGTGTTGCCAGAGCCCGGGGATGAAAACTGAGCTGGTTTTTGTGGGTGTGAAAGGCTTTCAGGGGCAGCATGCGGGCTGCAAAGGCTGGGATGCCGTTGCTCATGCCAGGCCTCCCATCCCACACCGTGCCCATGCCGGTCCTGCGGCAGCGAGCGGAGCCACCCGGAGCATCAACACCCCGAACCGTGCTGTCGGCACTGCCGGGGGCGAGCTGAGGTGGGAGCTGAGGCACGTGTGGCAGTGGGGACGTCTGCCTGGAATTCGGGTCTTCTTGTTTCTCAACTTTCCTTCATCCGTGTGCTCTTCCAGCTGCACAGGGAAGCCCGAGGGAGGTGTTCAGTTGGATTTAGCGCTGGAAGGAAGGCCGTGCTGGAAAGCATCCAGAGCCTCCTGGGGGTCGGTGGCCAGGGCTGGTGCGGAGGAGCCGTTGGTCGCCCTTTGTGCCGAGCTCCCGCACGCTCCGGAGAGGTCCGGCAGCGGCGGCAGCAACGCGTGGCCACATTCCAGCAAGGCCGGGGGTCTCCCGCCCGGTTAATGATTGAGCCACAATAACCCTTCTTGTGCGAGCCTTTCTGAAAGTCACCTCCGGATAATTATATTAACTTTTCCAGGCTGCCGGGGCTGGGCACAGAAATTTAAAGAGACAAGATCTTTTCCTGCATTTCATTTCCTACAAATTAATTTTTAGGCGCAGGAAGCGATGGCTTGCTGGTTTCCGTTGTCTCAGTTTGCTTTCTGGTGAATTTGGCAGTTTGTTTGCACGGTTCTGCACCAGGGACCGTCGGAGGTGCAGACCGGTGCTGGCCTTGCGCTGCCCTGCTCCGTGCTCGTCCCTCCTCTGCCCGGTCCTCCCCTGGGGGTAACAGTGGATGCCAACCCCGGGATGCGGGTCCCAGGGGTCTCGGGGCATCCAGCCCCCGTCCCTGGTTGCTTGGCTGTGATGCCCGCGGGCGGGTGTCTTGCCAACCCGCTGCTCTTCCCTCTGCCGCTCGGTTAATAATCGACAGGGTCGCTGTGCCACGTGGGCACGCTCGCCCGGCGGCAGAGCTGTTTGTCGAGCTACTGGAAGGATCCCTTATCAGAAAAGGGCACTTGTCACCCAGTGCCAGTTACAGGCGGAGTAAACGTTAACGGCTGGCACTGGGAGCGGGCATTCACAAGCGCAGCAGCTTGGGGTCGTGGGGGGGCTCAGCTGCTTCGTATCCCACTGCATGAGGACACGTTGCCAGCTTGAATCCCTTGCGCTGTCCCGTGGCCCAACGAGCCATCCCCGTCTGTGGCTTCCCCAGTGTCCATCTCGCAGGTCCCACCGAGATGTCCTGGTCTGTGGCACGGATTGCTGCCGCTGCTCAGGGGGAGCTCTGGGCTACCAAAATCTATTGGCCAGGAGGGTTAGCCTGCAGTCTGGTGTCACACCTCGTCTATGTGAGATGCCAGCTGGTCCCTAGCAGAGTCTCTTCCAGCCGGGTCTGGCAGTCGTGAGGGGTTTGGGAGCTAAGCCAGCAGGAAAACGCCTGCTGCCACGACTGCCATTGCTGCGCTCGGTGCAGGGAAGGCAGCGGGACCTTGGGGCGGTCATTGGGGTGGATATAACGTCTGCCATTTCCTTGCCCCACTGTCTGTCTGATGTGACGGGAATGCCCAGGCTGATGGGGTGGTCAGGATGACGCCCAGGAGGGCAGCGCGGTGCCGGCATCTGGATTTCCATGGACCCTGCAGCCGAGGCTTGGGCCTCCCGTTACTTAATTGGGAGCAGGAACTCGTCGGCTCCTCCCGGGATGGCACGCCGCTGAACCCAAGGGGCCCAGCGCTCCGGAGCCCGGGTGTGCCGGGGGATTTCCTGCCCTTTATCTGGGAGCGAAAAAGCATCTGACTGCAACATGTGCAGGCAACAGGGTCTGCAGAGAGCCTGCGCTTCCCGGGGCGGTCACGGGCTCCCTGCGCCCTGTGGGAGCCGGCTTTGATGCCCCTGCGTGCAAAGCTCGTTGGGGCACTAATGATTAATGCCACTATTTAAGGAAGGCGGCTGCGCTCGCGGGAGCGTGTGCTGGGTGGCAGCAGGACAGGGAGCTTCCGACCTTTGTGAAGGTGCACGATGGGGTTTTCTATTCTCTTTTCCACCACACACCCCCTCCCGCCAGGAGTTTTACAAGAATATTTTCACTGCTGTCAAGGGCACAAGTTCAGTTTCTGAATGCCCTTTTGTCTGGCACGGCGCAAGAGGAGTCACGCTCTCCCCCCGTTCCTTCTAGGAATGGCAAAAAACACGCTTCCGCTGCACCCCCTCGCCGGGTGCTGCTGCTGCCGTGTGTTTTGGGGGCGGGCGGGGGGAGACGACGAGGTCAAACCGGCAGCCCCACAGCAGGCTGCCAGCCGGGAACCGGGCGTTTGTGGAGCCGGGGCAGTGAATCTGCAGGTGTGGAGGCATCCGTCCCTGAGCGGCGAGCCTCCCCTGCGACTGCGGACTGCGCAGGGGTGAAGCTCAGGGACCAGGGGACTTGCCCCCCTTCTGTCCCCTTGCCATGCCATCGGGGACACAGGGGTGGCTGGCAGCTCAGCCTGGGGCTGGGGGATGACACGCAGGCAGAGACGACAAGAAAGAGCCTTTAAAGAAAAAAAAGGACTTAAAAAAAAAAAAAGGGCTGGAGAGAAGGAGGCTTTGCTGCAAGCGGTGGGCTAAAGGCTGGGCTTGGGGGCAGCAGGTCAGGCTGCGGCGGGGGGAGGTGGAGCGGTTCCCGGGGCTGCAGGTGAAGGTTGGCTCGGGGAGGGGCTGGCGTGGGGCGGCCGGGGGTCCATTCCCTCTGCTGTGCCCAGCGAAACTGGAAGTGGCCATGGGCTGTGGCAGGGAGAGGTGTCACGAGGCTGTGGGACAGGGATGCTCAGCGGTGACTCAGAACGCACTTGACCTCGCTTCATCAGTGTCATTGGGCAAGAGCGGGACGGCTGGGCAGTCAGGGCCGGCGTTTTGGCTCCGCTTTCCCAGGCAGAGCATTGCCCCACGGCCACTGTTCCCCTTCCTGAGCAAACCTCACGGGGAGGCTGTCCCTAGTGCGAGCCACCGGTGGGAGCATCCCAGGCATGGGCACGCACCGGCCTTAATGGCTGGGCTGAACATGGACTTTGTGTGATTTCTCCTGGGGTGAAGCCCTGGGAGCTATGGTGGTGTCTCAGGAGTATCAAGAATTTAGGAAGCAGTAGTTCTCCCCCAGTTAAAAATAATGGGCTTTTAAACAAAACAAAACAAAAAAGGTTTGAAGGACCTAAGCATGCCTGAGATTGTGTATATGAGAAGACAGATCATCAGTACCTGCTGTGTGCCGGGGTGTCCCATTGCCCTGCTCAGGTCCCCTCCCATTCCCCTCCATCCCAGAGAGCCTTCTCCGGCTCATGGGAGACTAAACGTGTGCTTGATGGGCCGTGGCAAAGCCCATGTGTCCTTAGCAGCGTTTTCTCTCCTCCGTCTTGTTTCATTCAGCATCCTCGCGCCCATCTCCAGATCTTTGCGTCTTCCATTACAAATGTTTCAGATCCTAGTCTTTTGTTGCTGATTTGGAGTAGGGAGCGTTTCTTGCCGGACAGTCATATGGCCTTATAAGTGTCTGTGGCGCATAAATGTTCTCCGCCTACAGCCCAGCTCAGCAGCGGCTGTCTGGGAATCGCAGAGGAAGGTACCAGTGCGCCTGCTGTTTGTCTTCCTGGGGCCCCATCCCATCAGGAGGACGGATGAGCAGTGCCCATCCTGTAACAGGACTGGTACCGTGACCAGAGGGCTGCAGAAATGAAGCTCAAGTCCAAATAAATGATTTACAAGTGCTGCTGTGCACTTGGTGCAGGGTGTGCTCTGCCAGCGCGGGTGCTGGGACGCCGGGGACGTGGGGCCAAGCGGGTAGGGAAGGGGCAGCATCCCAAATCCCCGCGGGCAGCAGTCGGGGCTGTCGGCCAACACCGCTCCTCCCCATCGCTGAAGGCTGAGCGGGGTGAAACCCCGGCTGCCGTGGTGCTGCTGGCAGCGGTGACAGGTTTAGAGGTGCTTTTATTGTCCCGGTAAAACGTGTGCCAGGCGCAGTGCAGCAGTGGTGGGAGCCCTCGGGGCTCCTCTGGCTTGTCCGGCCGGGGCTGTGCCCCCAGCACATCCCTCTGTGCGCTTCACATCGCTGCGGACTTCAGCTGCTGGGGATGGCCACCCTCAAAAGTGCCACCGTCAGCTGGACGGGACATCTGCTGGGTCTGCTGCATGATTTGCTCTTCCTTAACGCCTTCCATGTGGGCATCTCCAGAGGCTTTAAATACCAAAATGCTTACTTGGTCACGGGATTTCCTTGCAGAGCCTGTCTCAGCAGAGCCAGAGGAACAAGACTGCTCACTTGGACCTTGCTTGGCTGTTTGCAGAAGTGTCCTTTGACTACAGAGCTCTCCAAAGCACTTGTTGGAGACACTTGTTTGGTGTCCTGTCACTCCAGGACAACTGCCAGGCTCTCCTGCAGGGATCAGGGCTGCTGATGCCGGATACCTCGATACACAAGGCAAAAAAACACGGACAGAGCAGAAATTGTCTCTCTTCTCGGGAGGCAGGCGTGATCTCCTGCTCAACCCTTGGCTTTTGCTGCGGACAGGCTCTTGCTTTCCAGCCAAACGGGAGGCTGACCCCGCTGCTTTCCTTTCCCACGCCCAGGGCCCGCACACACCTCTGCAGCACGACTTTTCCAGTGCTGCTGCTCTTAAAAGAAAAAAAAACGAAACAAAAAACAAAAAAAAAACCCACCAAAAAAATAAAAAGCAACAAGTATTTTAGGCATTTTGCAGCAGCAGCTGAATTGTATCAAACTGCTTTGTGCATCTGAGACTTAAAGCCCTGAGTATACATTTTTGAAGGGGCACGTTTCGGGAGGCGTTGCGGTCCGGTGACAAGGGAAGTGATTTTTTGCGACTGCAGGGAGCTGAGCTCTTGTGCTCTTGGCTTTGCTCCTGTCTCCGCTTCAGGAGAGACTTCGCCTCAGCTTTCTCCTCTGTAGAAGAGAGAGAACAGAATTGCCTTCTCTGTAGATAGTTTGTGACCTGTGAACGCAGGGGGACATTACTGAATCCTGCCACCAAGTTTTATTTATTGGTCCTGCCCCATTACCGTTCCTCTCCAGCAGCCCTGGCAGTGCCTGTGCCCACAGCAGTGCCCGTGCCACCGCGTGGGTCGGAGGGCTCTCCTGGGATGCCAGATGCTCCATCGGCTGCCTGGGGTCCCCAGGAGGGACCGGGGGGGGGGTGAGCTCTCCCCTCCCCGTGCTGGGCTGCTTGCTTTGGAGCCTCCTTGACCGACTGTTTCGAGACAGCTGCCTCTCCGTGTCTTGGATTTCCTGGATTTCTTCTCGTTTTTCTTTCTCGTGTTTGGTGTTAGGGATGTCGGTATGAAACCAGCGTTTGTCCTTCTTAAGCCTCCATATGTCGCTTTGCTCCCAGTCCGGCTGCTGGGTTTGGGGGCTGGCGTTGCTGGGGGGGGGTTGCGGGCTGGCCCGGGTCACGCCACTTTACCTTTGTCATTGCCGCTTTCTAACGGCGGTTTGTTTCCACGTGGGGACTCCATCCCTGCCCGCTGCGGGAAGCTCAGGAAACGCATTTCTGGCTGCGGGACGGCACAGCACACCTCCTTAAGGAGCATCGTAGGTGGGACGAGGTGGGACTAACGCACCCCACCGGAGGGCTCTTGGAGAAGGGGTCGGGGTGGGGAGGGGGAGGCGTGGGTGCAGCCCCCATCCCCAGCCTCCCCAGCTGCACGGGGCGATGCAGGACCTCAAGTAACACGAACAACCATGCGAGTTCCTCCTCTGCCCGGCGGCTTGGGGAGTGGAGCCGTTTACCCAAAATTAAGAGCGGGTCCCAGGCTGTGAGCCTGTTTTGAGGGTTCAGGGCTTTCCTTATCACAAAGAGAGTTTGAGTTTGGATTATGGATTTTGGACCATTTTTGCTCAAGAGCCGGTGATGGTGCAAGGACACAGGGACCTCTGGCAGGAGGCTCCTCTCACATCACCTCGAGACTCCCTGAGGGTCTGAGGCATGTGGGTGGCTGAGTTTGCAGCAGGGACTGAAAGGGTTAAAGCTCCTTTGCAGTGCGGATTTTTAAAAAAAAAAAAAAAAAAAGCCATTTCCTTCATGTCCAGAGACAGTTTATTTTCTGGGCATTCTTCGGGACTCAGGGAGGTGCCTTTTCTTTAAGGCATTTCCTGTAAGCAAGTTTATATTTGGACTGGGGAGGGTGGGGAGAGGAGGTGGGTGCTGGGGAGGGGTCCGGCGGCCCCAGCAGAGTGACCTCAGCTTTTGGCTCCTTGTCCTAAATTGTTCGAGGGAGCAGCTGCAGGAGCCATGGCCGCGGGACCGGCGGCCGTCAGAGTGGGTCGGGGACCCCGGGGTGTCAGGGACCCGAAACACCCTTTTGCACAGACGGGTCAGAGCAAACAGGAGGGTGTGAAGCTGTCGGTAGCCCTGATTTACATTAAAGCCTCTGTGTTTAAAAACAGGAGCAAAATCCCGTTACCAAGCCCTTTGCAATCCCTCCCTGCCTTGTTCCTGTGCCTGGGTTGCCCCCTTGGCGTGTTTGGGAGCCGTGGGCCAGTGGCCAGGGTGGGTGCACGGTGTTCCTCTGCAAAATGGAGTGACCGTGCAGGGGGGTGATCTGCTGCGGGCTGTCCTCATGGGTGCCGTGCCGCGCCGTGCCGTGCCGCGCCGTGCCGTGCCATCCTGGCCACTGTGGTGTGGCTGAACCACAGGGTGATGTACCCAGCAGGGGCTGGCTGCTCGCCTCCGCTCGCCGGGCGATGGAGAGTGAGGGCTGTTTATTCCTTCCTCTGCCAAACCCATCGCTGCGTGCTCCGGAGAAGGGAACCTGCCCATAGCCGGGGGAGCGTGATTTGGGGTCGGGATTGGAGTCAGCCTCGCCGCTCGGGCAGTAGCTCTGGTGGGAATTCACATTGTGCCGGGTCAGAGAGCTGCTGCCGTGGAGCGAAGGAGCTGTTGTGTTTGCCTTCCCTCTCCTTGCCTCTCCCTGCTAAGCAGCGGCCTGCTAAGGCACCGTTAAGTCCTTCCTCTCGAGGCTGTTTTCAGGTTAGCATTAGGAATTTAAGGAGCAGGCAGGTGTATCTTCATCACCATAATTCAGCACCCTGCTAACACCAGATAACAGCTGCCTGTCTTTGCCCAAGAAGTGGTCAATGCCAAGGAAAGTTGACCTGTCAACCCATTGCACCCTTTAAGACCAGCCCTTCCATTACCTTTAAGATGATGAAACTAAATGCCGCTGGACCCCAGATTCTGAGGCTTGTGGTTGATCACCTCTATCTAATTCTGTTCCCTCCCCCAAGATGGCTTTGATTTCTGTTCAAACCAGGAAAAATAAATCTATCAAGCACAGTGCTATACAAGATCGTCAAAATTTACTGTGTTCTTGATGTCTGTAGCGCAGAGTTAACTCTTTTTTTCCCCACTGATGTTTGATCAGACCTTTATTCTTGTGCAAGGTCCTCGGAGCTGGCAGCCGGAGCCCCGCTGCCCCCGGGTGAGAGGCAGAAGGCTGGGCTCGCCTCGCAGGCAGCACCGAGGTTCAAGCAATTCTCCCATTGTTCCCCCTGCCAAGTTTCTTCTCCCCCATTTTGTTTTCTTTTTATTGCTGTGATTTCCTAACATCGGAAGAGGCGAGTTATGAAACTGGAGTTATCCAAACACGTCTTGTTTGAAGATAGCGTTTCATCCAGCAGATGCAGCTTCCTGCTCTGTAAATGGTTTTCATTGTTTCACGTTGGCTCCTGGCCCCCGGCAGAGACGGGGCCACTGGTAGCGTCGCTCGGTTCTGGCAACCTGAGGAGCAGTGGTCCCAGCCACGGAATGCTGCTGGCCATGAGACGAAGTGAAAAGGTTGAACTGGGAATACTGGTATTCTGTGGATATCCTCCAAAAACATTTGGGAGGTTCACTGGAGGCTACCTCTTTGCATAGGGTGCTGGCCCGGTTGGCCACTGCTCCAGCAAGGGATGCTCAGATTTTCCAGTATGTGTCCACTCTTCCAACAAGACTCGTATCTCGAGGGGCCAGTTGGTGCCGCTTCTGCTCGAACACACCCCAAGCCAAAACGCTCCAAATACCCACCTTGCTGATACTTGCTTGTGGGACCCCGTATGTTTGAGTGGGATTCAGCCCGTGGGGCTCGTGACCAGATGCCCGCTGTTGAAATGGAGCCAAGACACAGCACAGAGAACAGATAGAAAATACGGCACTGGTATCAGCACCGCTTTTTCAAATTCCAGTTGCAAACTGGGATCTTCTTGTTCTGGGCCACGTACAAAGACAGCGGCTGGTCTGATGGTTGACATCCGGATTGTAAAAAAGGAAGGAACCAGGAAAGAGACGTTAGATGAAATAAGGTGGTGCTGGTCGGTGTGATGAGGATTATTCCCAGCACAAAAAAAAAGCTGCATAATTTTTAAGTCCTTTGTAGGAACGGCAGAGAAAGAGGGTTTGGAGACACGTCCTTGGGTACCTGCCAGGGGGTGCTGCCAAGGGACAGTGCCCTGGTGGGGGCTGCAGTGTGTTGGATGGAGAGCCCGCCCAGGGCCCGTGTCGGCAGACACCGGCGTTCTGCCAAATGTGACGTGGAAGACATTGGAAAGAATCGCTTTTGTTTGAAGATGTTGTGTTATCACTGGGAATCGGAGACCTGAGGCTGTGTTTGCTGGAAAGCCATCCAGCCTGCCATCAGAGTTCCTCGCCGTGACGGAGCGGGAGGAAGAAAAGCCTTCAGAGTGCGTCCTGCACCGTGTTCGCTCAGCGTGTCCCGGTCATCCAGCAGAACCGCTTCATCTGGGGCAGCATGAGTAATGCCAAAACCTTCCCTGTGTCACAGTCAGAAGGGTTTGGGTTTGGCTTTGGCCGTGTTTGTGCCCTGGCCTCCTTCTTCCTTGGGTTTTGCATCTGTTAAGTTTCCCTGGCTAAATACCCGGCCGATGGTTCTCAGTCTGTTTTGTAGCCGTGCAAGCACTCACACCAAATGCCAGCTGACTGTTCTCTCCGATTTTAAATGTTTGGTCCAGAAAGCAAAAAAAAAAAAAAAAAAGTATGAATTAATTTTCTCATAGGGTGGTTAAATAGGAAAACAGTGATCTGCTTCTTGAATAGCTGCTCCAAATATGTCAGATGTGTTTATTGGCGACACAGGAGGCTGGTCTTACTTCTCGTTACTGCCTGCTAAGACGGGTGGTGGGTGGAATCTGTGTTTTGATGGTGAAAAGCTGGAAATTCCGCTTTGCAGCACAGACGTGGGTGGTGGGGCCGTGTGGCAGCCTTGCCTCCCCCGGCTGGCACGGCCGCGACGTTTGCTGTCCTCCGAGATCTGCATCGTGGAAACAAACCTGCACCATTGGGTTTATTAATTCTCTAAAGTACGCTTTTAGTTCTGCTTTTCGGAGCAGATGTGAGACGTGGTCCTCAGGGCGAGGACACCTGCCAGGAGAGGTGCGTGCCTTTTCATCCTTCCCGTTGTAGAGTCCCTGGTTGTGGGGTTGGCACGGTGGTGGCCGTGCTGGGTGGCTGTGGTGTCTCCTCGGACCACACTGCAGAGCCCCGGGAGGGCTTTTGGAGAGGAAGAGCTGCAGATCCTGGTCTGGTGCTCCTCCCTGGCAATCTGCTCTTGGTCACAGGTGGGGGTGAATCCTGGTCTGCATGGTCCTCTGCTCTTCTGCTGCTCTCCTATGGGTGCCTCACCGCCATAAGTGACACTGAGATGAAGCTGGGTAGTTACTGGGCATCCCCCTGCAGCTGAAGGGCTTGGGTGAGGATGTGTTCGTGTCCGGTGGAAAGCACGCTCCTGCTCTGGCATGCAGGTTCAAAGAGATGGGTGAGGTGCCCACGTCATTCCCCATCCTGTCCTCCCTGACGGGTCCCCAGACACTGGGAGGGGTCCCCGTGGTGGTGGCAGGACATGTAGCATGGGTTTGAAGAAGTGGTGAAGAAAGAGGAGAGTCGGAGCGTGCTGGTAAACCGAAGCTTTTGTGCTTCACGCTCCATTCCCTGGGCACACGGATGCTGTTAGCCGTGACCTTGGACTCGCAAGAGAGCAGCAGGTAGCCTGCAAGCACGAGTTGCTGAAGGGTTTTGGGCAGCAGGGAGGCAGAGGCAGGCTGGGACTTGGCTGAAGGCGAATTTTCGGTGGCTTGCCTTTCTCTGTCGGTAGAGCCTGTTCTGAGAGGAGCTGGGTGTGCCCCAGACCTCTTCCTCCAGCGCAGGAAGCTGTGGAGGGGGTCACGCCGTCCCCGGGGCTCGGGCACAGCCATCCTGCTGCCGCTGCAGCCCGTGCAGGCAGTGCCAGCCTCTCCTGCTCTTGTTCTCCACAAAGCTTTCCCACCTGCTCAAGCAGCAGTGATTTATTATTATTTTTTTTATAATTTTTTTTTTTTTTTTTTTTTTTTTGCATGAATGGAGCGTGTTTCTTTGTGAATGTTCTTTACGGGATGTGAAGCCGCAGATGTTTTCTCATTAATTAAGTTCTGCAAAACTGCTGCCGGAAGCAGCGCCAAGCGCTTGGCAGAGCTCTGTGGTTTGACGTTTTTCCTTCCTGCCTCCTCCTCTGCGACGCGAACCCTGCGTGAGCCCTTCGCCCTGCAGTGGCAGCCCCTACCCTCTGCCCCTTCTCCCTCTTCCATCAGACCTGTGCTTTGGGCTGGCACCTCTTGTTTTGAGTTGGGTGGACCAAGGTCCCCCAGGCAGGGTCCTGTGAAAGGACCCTGTGTCTCCCGTCTCTTTTTGGCCACAGAGAAGGCAGAGAACAATGAGGTCAGAAGTCTCAATGGTTAATATTTGTTAAGGTTCACTGACATTTTATCACTTTTGCCGTAGGGAGTAGGAAAACGTGGTGAATTAAGAACATCTATCTTGGCGGGGCGAGCCTTCCCCGAGTGCCCAGGTGTGGGTCGGGATGAGGTCCTGCCTCAATGGGACCCGAAGCCTCTGTGATCCCAATCTCCTTATCGCAAGTGAACACAGAGCTGTCGGGTGCCCTTGGGCTTCTCTCTGGCTGCGCTGGCAGAGCCGGTTGCCTGCCCAACGGCTTCACGTGGGAACGTTACCCGCTGTCTGCTGGTACGTGCCGCTCCTTGAACAGGAGCTGGGCTTGTAAACGGCTCCCGGCAGCACGGAGATAGCACGGATAAATACAACTTGACGTTGCGTAAGTCTGTGTTTGGCGGATTATTGAGGCACTCTTGTTTCTTGGCCAGGCTCCTAAGCCCAATCGGGGTATCGAATGATGCACTAGCGGCTTTGACAGTGATTTCCCCGTTTTCTAACATGAGCTGCTCCCCTTCGCCCACCTCCAGCGTTGCCTGGGGCTGGTGGTGGGCAGGGCCGTGGGCAGGAGGAACCACGGGTGGTGGGTCGGTGCCATGGACCTGCTGCGGTGCAGAGACGCTGGCAGCCGGTGGGGGATGTCCTGCCTGCAGCGGTTACTGCCTTGTTATCTCTCTGGCCCAGTGGGCACGTGTAATTTATCCAGTAACGGCTCCTTGTCCAGAGGGGAAAACAGTAACGGCAGGCAGGGCTTGGAAAGAAGGAGAGCAAATAAGGGAAAATGAGCGCAGGTAATTTCAGCTCGACCTGTCTGATGGTGCTGGTGGAGTAAATGAGCCGTCAAGGTTGTGTCAGAGGGCAGGAGACCACGCGGTGGTCCTACCCTCTTTGCTTTGGGATGGCATCCTCTGGCGGGGTGGGCCGGTGGCTGCACTGAGACCTGGAGCAACCCCACCTTTCAGCAGGGCTGTTCGGGTGGACAGCCTGAAGCAGTATTTGGTATGCGTTAGAGCTTCCTTGGGGCTAAAAAAAAAAGGGAGAGGGGAAAAGTTGTAGGCTGTGTGGAGGAAAACGAAAGGACAGAAAGGGGTTCTGCTCGGCTCCAGCCCCCTGCTCCTTGGCAGGCACGGCGAGGAGGAATGGCGTGTGCTGCTTCCAGGACTGCAGGTGGGGACTGGAGAAGAAGCTCCGTCCACCTGTGTGAGTGGTCCTGTGCATCCCTCTCCAGTGCCACCCGCAGGTCTCAGTGTGGGGATGGACACAGGGACATTTTCCAGTGGAAGTGGGAGGAGATGCCGTATCCCTCACCTCTCTCTGGGAACGCTCTGGGAAGCCGGGGAGAGCGAAGTTCAGCTCCTGTGGTCCAGCTTGGTGATTGTAGCCAGGAGGCACCTCGTGACCCCCCGTGGTTCTGCAGGTGGGAACGAAACGCTCCGTGAGCAGCCGGCGGGCGAGAGCAGCCAGTCCTTGGGTGCAGCGGTCACGGGTCGGTCTCTCCACGGGCACGTGCAAGCCTGCGCGCCAGGCAGGGCGTCGGAGCGTGCCCGTCCCTCTGCACGCGGATGTAGCTCGCTCAGCCGAGCGTCAAGCGGGCAGTCGCGCGTCCGTGCATCCGTGCACTGCAACTCGTGGTGTTTTTTTGGACAAAAGCAAGATAGAAGTTGTCTTGGATGGGGCCAGGTAGTGAGTGGCCGCAATGGCTAGTTCTGCTTGCCCCCGGAAGATGCCAAGTTTGACCGGGACTGCTGGCATGCCAGGCCAAGCCTTTGCAAAGGGATGGGAATAGAGACTTTCGCAGCCTGCCGTTTCAGAGCAGCTCAGCACTTGATTTTCTAACCACTTATGAAAGCCAAGCGTTAATTAAGGGCTTTGAGTCCCTTCAGAAAACATGCGCATGTGGGTCAAAAATTAGCAACTCATAAAAATAGACACAGATGAGTTTTAGAAGGATGTGAGCTGATTGATTTACCACAAATGACGTTAGCCTGCAGCCCTAAGGTAGAAGCTTTCTGAGGCAAAGGTTTCCTTAGAAACGTCAACCGGAGAATTGCCGCACGCTAGTGAGACTGAGAAGTAACGCTTGCTTGAGAAGATGTAAACGTTTTAAAGCGTTGTTCTGAAAGACACAAAGATGGGGAAGTTTACACGTGTGAAATACTGCTGTGCAAAGCACCCGTGTACGGGACTGACATGTCCCTGGGGGGCTCCGAGGGTGGGCAGCCCCTCGGGGGTCTCCCCTGTGGGGAGGGGGGACGGTGATGCTGATGTCCCTCACCCTGCAACACGCAGTCGTACGGGCTTGGAGCCCTGCAGAGGGATCTTCATGGCCGCTTTCCCGCAAGCCAAGGAGACCCGAGCGAGCACGATGGCAGCCTTTGCTTTGCTCCTCCTGCCCCTCAGCGATGGGGAGAGCGGGACTTCCCCGCCGCGCGTGGCCACCGCGGCAGAGGTTTTGTGGGAGAGTTTCCACCGTGTGTGATCGCAGGTGGATATTCCAGTTATGACTGTCTTTAGGGCAAAGTTTTTCCTCGTAAAAACCCTAGAAAGCCTGAGATGCGGGCCGGAGCCTTTGTCAACCCTGTGTGTAAGCTCGTCATCAGGAGGGGAATTTGTCTCCCATGATCTGCAGATTGCCCCTCGCTGTGTCCGGCTGCGAGCACAAGCGAGACCATTGTGCTGTCGGGGCGATACTCAGCCGGCAAGAAAACCCCGAGTAGGTCTTGCTGCGACAAATCTTTGACTTACACAGTGGCTTTCACATGGAAGGGAAGCTGGAAAAAAACATGCCCGTTCCTGCCAAAAGGCGCTGCTTTGCCAGTAACTGGCCTCTGTTTTCTAATGCTGCTACTGCAAACGGTTGGGGTGTTGAATTAGGGCTTCCTGCTGCCTTCTAACCCTTGGGCTTCTCCTTGCCCTGACCCTGGGGAGGTCTTCCTCTGCTTCTGACCTTGCTGTCTGCAGCCACGGCACTGACTCCGATGCCTTCGGCGTCATAACTTCCCTCGAGCCGGAATAGCTGTGCAAGGGGGTGTGAGCTCACGCGCCTGTACATCCCTTGGGAGGCCGGGAAGTACCTGGTTGATTAACAAAACTGAAGAAGAGAGTCGTTTTAACCATTTCTGAGAAGCGTTTGCTATAAGAGGAAACAACCTCAAGTTGTGCCAGGTGAGGTTTAGACTGGATATTAGGAAAAATTTTTACACTGCAAGGGTTATCAAGCATTGGAACAGGCTGCCCAGGGAAGCGGTTGAGGCACCGTCCCTGGAGGTGTTTCAAAGACGGGTAGACGTGGTGCTTAGAGATATGGTTTAGTGATGGTTTTTATCAGAGTTAGGCTGATGGTTGGACTCGATGATCTGAAAGGTCCCTTCCAACCTAGGTGATTCTATGATTCTGTGATTTTTATGGTTCAGGACTATCATTTGGCTACAGAACAGTCCAGTTCCCTCCATGCGTGGTCAGATCCTCCCTCTGTCGTAACGTTGCTCCTTGCTCATGTCCCCTACGAGGCTTTGCTTGCTTCAGCTCCTCAGAAAATGCCATATTATAGAATCATTAAAGATCTTAAAGATCTTATCATTAAAGGCCTTAAAGATCATCTAGTTCCAACCCCCTGCCATGGACATAAAGGGCCTGTTATACATAAAGGGCCATGTTTTGAACCGTGTCTGGGTTGTGGATAGGCATGTCTGTGGAAAGGGGTGCAGGGCTGACTGGCTTCTCTGGTGGGAGACAGGCAGATGGGACCAAGCCAGGTAAGCCGAGTCTGCCATTCCCGTGGTTCGTCTTCCGTCGGGATTCAGCATCTTGACTGTCAGGCCAGCAGATGAGTCTACAACATTGCTTGAGGCCAGCTTTTGCATCCTGTTTTGTTATATTCCCTGACATTCTCCACATTCCTGGCAAGGAGACTTCTCTATTATTTTTTTTTTAAAATGCTCCTTTGTCTCTTTGCAAAACTGTGACATCCTTTAAAACTCCTCAAAAAGCCCATTGGCCTGCTCTCTCCTGTTAGCTTCGTAAAGAAAAGGCAGCCTTGAGCTTGGACTCCAGCCCCAACACCGTCTCCTTTCAGTGGGGAGAGAGGGAGGGGAAAAGAGAGTGGAAGGGTCGTGGACTTCTCTTTGGCTCAGCTGAACTCCATAAACCCCAGGTCTGTGTTACCTGGTTCCACCTTTGTCCTAAGGTTTCACTCCAACCTCCATGTTTTTGTGATGATTATGGGCTCATTAGCTGTGCTTTCATCGCCGCTGCAGCCCGGTCTGGAGGGTCCTGGGTTTGGAGGAGAACTTTGGAGAAGGCAGAAGCCACCACAATGGTCCTCGGGTCGGCGTCCTGCCTCTAGTGCTGGCCTTTTCTGTCTTAACCTGCCAGGCTGTAAGGAAGCAAGCTGAAGGGTGGGTGGGATGTTTTGCAGTGCTGTATCCCTTGGGGATGAGAGACCTGTTGTGTTTCCCACCGGGAATCAGAAACAAGGTGAAAAAGGAATAACGTGGTGTTGAAGCCCATGGTTTGACCTAGCGCAGAGTTTGACTTGAATCACTACAGCTTGTTACCAGCTGCATCGGGATGTGTCTGGTAAACACATCGTCCCTCCTTCGGTCACCCTACAGTCGGACCTCAGAGAGACCAGGAGAAGACCAAATGGAGAAGGAGAAGCGTGAGCTAACAAGCCAACCCACAGGTCCCCGAGCCAGGTATTCTGCCGGCACTGGGGCCCCCTTCCCTCGCTTCTCCGGGCAGCAGCTCCCCAGGACACACAGGGAGTCCCTTGGATGGGTTTTGCCAGCTCCCCCTTTCTCCCATGGTTGAAGAGGACCGTGGCACTGGGACCTTCTCTGTGCCTCAGGAGCTGTAGGATCGGAGACCCTCACAGCCCCCTCTCCTGGGCCAGCATTTCAGTTTGCTCCGGACGAGGGGACGCCTGGCTGCCTCTCCCATCTCTTTGGAGCCAGCAGAGTCTCTCTCCTCCCTTCTCTCCCACCTACAGATGTTGGCTGACTGGAGACCCGGGAGGCAGCTGCTGTTCTTTTGCTGCAGCTGGAAATGACGGTCTGGTTTCCTTCTGTGGCGCCACGGCAGCGTTAATGACAGGAAGGTCCGGCCAGGGGTAGTGGTGGA
Source organism: Larus michahellis (assembly GCF_964199755.1). NCBI lineage: Eukaryota > Metazoa > Chordata > Aves > Charadriiformes > Laridae > Larus > Larus michahellis. The sequence continues at coordinate 46,798,658 of NC_133904.1, forward strand.
AGAGGCTTTTCCTGAAGAGAACGGGACTAAAATCCCCTTGTTGAGGGGGAGGGTGTTGTAGGGGATAGGACGTGTGCGTGGTGCCCGCCCGTGCTTCCTCGCACACCTTGCACCAGCTGGACACTGGTCCCAGTGCCGGCCTGAGTGTGGGTGGTGCGTGTCCCTGTGGAGAGCCAACCTTGGCCACCACCATCCCACATCTCCTGCACTCACCTGCAGCATCAGCTGGGTTTGGTGTCTTTGCTGTCATGTGTGCAAAGAAAGGCCTTTTCCCTGCTAAAATGTAATTATTATTTCTTATCTGGTGGCTTAAGTCCACTGCTGGCTTGTTTTTAGCAATACTCTCTTTGCAAGGGGAGCGCTTGCTTTCAGTCCCAAGAGGATCAAGACCTGTCGGTTCAGGGATTTCGTTAACCTGCTACATCAAAATAGCTTTGTGGGATCACCAAGCAGCTTTAGTGGGGTGGGTGTTGTGAGCTGGACCGGGCAGCAGCCAAGGCACCCTCCGTTACAGCCCGCTGAAGGGCAGCAGCAGGGCTGTCTCCGAGGCCCGGTACTTCCCTGCATGGCTGGGACGTGAGATCACATTTGGAAGCGGCTTTTGACTCCTCCCGCGTTGGTGGAAATTTTACACATGGTCGCTGGTGACTTGGATGGCCGCGGAGACGCCTCCCCATCTGCGAGGCGATCGCCGTGGGCGGGTGTTTTCATCCCGCTCCTTTCCAAGGTTTGCTCACAGATGTCTTTACCAGCCTGCCCCTCTCAACTGTCCCCTTCTGCGCCTCGGACCGAGGATCTCCCCCTCCAAGTCCTGCTCAGCCGAGGGGATCTCACAGCTCATTCTGTAAACTATTTATGCCAAAAGCACCGGTGCGGGGAAGTGCAGTTGCAGAGAATGTGCATTTCATTAAGGAGACTAATCCCATGTCAGCCAGAGCTTCTCACTTGGACCATGCTGTTTCCCTCGGCTTTGGTTTGCCTGGAAAGGTTAAGAATCAGAGAATGGCAGGGGTTGGAAGGGACCTCTGGAGATCATCCAGTCCAACCCCCTGCCAGAGTAGGGTCACCCAGAGCAGGTGGCACAGGAACGTGTCCAGGGGGGTTTGGAATGTCTCCAGAGACGGAGGTTAGGGGAGTCCTGCCTGGAGGGAAGAAGCACGCCCAGGGCAAGGTGAAGCGCCGATGGGTTGAGGGCAGACCATGAATTTGTAGAAAATTAGACAATTAAGTCTACATATCTTGGCTAGCAGGTGCTCCTCTTCTTGTCCCTGAATCATCTTTTTCCAAAGCTGTTTAGTCCTCTTTGGTATCTTGAAATGGGAAATTTATGATGGATCAGTCTTCGCTTTCAGTTTTCCCAACCCTGCCATCTCCCACACATGGGAAGAGCTGCATTCCCGGCTGCGAGCGGCTGGCAGCTCCCGCCGTTTGCAAACAGCCGACCAAGAGAAGCCCTTGGCTGAGGTTTACAGTCAGTAGTTTGACCAGTCAACGTCTGTTGGGAAGGGAAAGGGGTCTTGGTGGTCTCCATCGCTCTCCTCCCTCCTGGCTTACTGCAGGGCAGTGCCATGCACTCATGGTTGATCCTGCTTCCAGAGCCTGGGGCCACCAAAATGCAACCCTGCGGGAAGTTTCACACTTGAGCATCTCAATGTGATGGAAAACACCTAATTTTTCTGGTTGCAATTGAAAGCTGCAACCTAGCTGGTTGATGGAATGGGCATCCTCATGGTGTCCCTGCTTCGGGACCCCTCGTGTCCGCTTGCTGCGGGGGACGGTGATGCTCCTGGCCACCGGACCGGCTGTTGTGGGGTTAGCAAGCCCGTCCCACCGCTCGGGCAAGGGCTCGCGGGGAGCTGGAAGCATTTCGGTGGCTTCTCATGCCGGCGAGCATGTGCGCTCTCGCTCCGGCTCTCTGGCACGCTCCCCACCTGCTCCCACCCCCGCTGTTTGAACAGCTCAGCCCTTCACGCGGCCGGGGATGTCCCGTTCGCTGCTAACGAGAAATTAGACGGCTGGGTCAATGAGGGCAGGTTTGTATTAGCTCGGTACAGCATGGAAAAATCGGCGATCTCCAGCTGACTGCCCGCAGGAAGGTCTTTGGCTGGGAGTGCTCTCGCGCCCAGGGGATGGTGCTGGGGTGGCTGAGGTGGGGGATCAAGGAGGCCAGTGGTCATGCTGATATTTTTTCCGGCATTTAATCCACGTTTTCCAATGAACAAAGCCAGGATTAACAGCTTCTGCCATGGCGAGTCTGCTCGTGTCCCAGCTTTGTGTTTTTCATCCTGTAGAAGGTTTCAGCCAGCAAACAGGCTTTCGGGGGGGCGATGGGAAAGTCTGTAAAATGACCTTTTTTCTTGTCAGAGATTTCTTGCAAACTGTGTTTCCTTCGCAGCGGCTCAGTTTGCTTTGGCTGTTATGCTGCAGGGTGAGGGAAGGGTTAGGAGGTGTAATGTCTTTTGTTGTGAAGTTGTGTTGGGTTTTTTTTCCTTTTCTTGAAAAACAGATGAGATTTACCTTTACCTTTTTTTTTTTCCTTTTCTTGAAAAATAGACAAGATTTTCCTTTACCTTTTTTCTTTTTTCTTTTTTCTTTTTCCCTTTTTTCCCTTTTTTCCCTTTTTTCCCTTTTTTCCCTTTTTTTCCTTTTTTCCTTTTTTCCTTTTTTCCTTTTTTCCTTTTTTCCTTTTTTTCCTTTTTTCCTTTTTTTCCTTTTTTTCCTTTTTTTCCTTTTTTTCCTTTTTTTCCTTTTTTTCCTTTTTTCCTTTTTTCCTTTTTTCCTTTTTTCCTTTTTTTCCTTTTTTTCCTTTTTTTCCTTTTTTTCCTTTTTTTCCTTTTTTCCCTTTTTCCCTTTTTCCCTTTTTTTTCCTTTTTTCCTTTTTTCCTTTTTTCCTTTTTTCCTTTTTTCCTTTTTTTTTCCTTTTTTCCTTTTTTTTTTCCTTTTTTCCTTTTTTTCCTTTCTTTTTTTCTTTTTTTCTCTTTCTTTTTCTTCTTTTTTTCCCTTTTTTTTTCTTCTTTTTTTCCCTTTTTTTTTTTTCTTTTCCTGGGAATGGTCTGTAACTTCTGCCCTGATGGGAGCACACCTGCTCGGAGAGAGGCTGCAGTTTGGTGCGTTGAGAGCCCCGAACCCCAGCTGAAATAAGGCACCTGTGCTGAGGGTGCGGCTGTGAGCGATAGGAGGGGAGAGGCGACATGGATGTGACAAAGTACAGGCTGGTTCCAGTCACATTGTGTGGGGCTTTTCTCTCAACCCCTCCACTCCCTGCTTAAGACGCGGTCGGCATAATGAATCTGCAGCCTTTTTAATATTTGGGCTTATTTCTCACAGAGTCGGCCAAGCTGGTGAAAGAGCGCTGGCCGGCGCAGCGTGCCAGCTCCTCCTAAAACTTTGGTTGTTTCCTAAGCCCGAGCCAAAATGCCTTTCCATCGGCCTGACCCCCCCAACCTCCCACCCGGCAGCCGTGCCGTGCCGCGGGATGTGGCATCTCCTGCCGACGCTGATTTACTTCCAGGCAGTTTTAAGCGAGAGAAAAGGAGGGAAGGGAAGGGGTGGGTGGGATGGAGAGGGCTTTGGGGCTGCGAAGGGTGAGCTGTGGGGTGGGGAGGGAGTTCCCCAGCCATGCTGTGGGCCATGCTGGTGGGCACTGGGCACGGCGAAAGGGGCTGTGGCATCTTACGGAGGGAGCCCATAACGCTCCAGATGGGAGAGATCCCATGGGCAAGGGTGAAAGTCCTGCCCCAGCATACGTGGCCCTGCGTTGGCATGAGAAACGTTGCTTGCCTGCTTTTTGAAACTTAGGTTTTGGGGTTTTTTTTTTTAGGTTTTACGCCTTGATGTGTATTTTTCTCCGGAAGGACTGCAGAGAGATGTCTCTGTCGGTGCCGGGGCGGGGGGTGGAAGCTACCGTGCAGACCAGGAGGGCCATCCTGCAAGCGAACCTCAAGCGTGCCGTTTGCAGGCTGAGGGGGTGGTGTTGTGGTCGTCTGCGCACGCAGGGCTTCCTGGTGTGAAAAACCTGAGTTTTGCAGAGATCTCTCAGACGTGGCATGGGATTTTTCACCAGTTTCCCCATTAGCGCGTGCGAGCGCCGGTGCAGAAGTGCAGAGCGCCTTGGCACTCGCCGCTCCCCACGGACCAGCTCCAGCAGCCGATGCAGGGACCAGTTAATGGACGGAGTCGGACCACAGCAAACGCCGGTCAAGGCCACACTGCAGGTGGGAGTGGAGATGGCTTTGGAGTCACACTTCAGGATCTGCTGAAGGCAGAAAAAGGAGGCGGATTATTGTGCAGAGCTGGAGAAATACTCGCTTCTGGCTTAGTTTTGCATTGCAGCGTTTAAAAAGGGAAGAAAAGAGCCCTAAAACAACCCTTTGTGCCTCTGATGAGAATTTAGTGCCCATTTCTTCCTGCGAGGATGCGTTTCTGTCCCGGGGCTGTAGCAGTGCCTGGCCGTCGGCTCGGGCAGCCACCGGAGCGGGTGTGACAGCGCTGGCTCTGGGGTCACCGTCCCCAGGGGCTCGCAGGATTCCTACCAAAGGCCGCAGGAGGCTGTTGCATTCCTCATCTAGGATCTGGATGGGTTTATAATTCTCCACGACATGGAAAACGCTGCGGAAAGACCACGAGGGAGTGCTGCTCGATGGGGTTCCTCTGGTAACGCACGCTGGTGTTTATTCTAAATAAATGCGTAAAATTAGGGGGATATTCCCTCATGTGTTAAGCAAGTAATTATTTTTTAATGCCTGGACTTAAAAGCAGGGGCTGAGGGTGGCTCCTGAGCAGGTGGTACGGGAGAGAAACTGCAGCAGGTTGCATTGGCTGGGGATGGGAACGTGCATCAGCTGCGGGCGTTGCGTTATGGAGCTGAGAGCTCTCTGCAAAGGCGAGGGCTGGTCCTGCTTCTGGCTTTTTAGCAAAAATATCGTTGTCCTCCGTTGCCTTGACCGTCCTTGGGCTTCGGTGGTGGCTTGTGTTGGGTCTGGCACTGCATGCGGTGTAAGTGCCGTGGCGAAAGCATCAGCGGGATGCAGCTCCCTCGGGACGTGAGCCTCGGAGCCTGCTGGAGGTGGGACTGGGCTACGGGTGCATCGTTTGGTGGGTGCTGGCACCAGTGCTCTTCCAAGTGGTGGAAAAGTGGACTCTTGTTGTTGTCCATGTAAAGAAATGTATGGTGTGATCCCTCCTCGTTGGTCACGGCCAGTACCTGCAGCTGCCGATGGATGCCATGCCCGGTGCTACCAAAGTTCTCCAGCACCGCTGGCTGCCCTTGGAGGGACGGCGTCTGTTAGTTCAAACAAAGTGCGTGTGAGACCTGTGGGATGATCAACAGGAAAACAAGAGCGCAATTTTAGAAAGGGTGTGGGATTACAGGATGGGCAAGACAGATTAATTTTGTAGCTGTTTTCGTCTTGCTTCTCTTCTGGGTTTCCAGTAGCAGAAACGAGAGCACCCAGCCACCACAGCCACCTGAACAGTAGAAATGCAGGTATGTATGACAGCATGTAGTCAATAAATTAATGGCTGGCTCATTGGGAACGTTAAATAGGAGGAGGCACAATTCCGTGCTCTTCTTGGCGTAGTGCACAGGCTGCTGCAGAAAACGTTAGGTGCTTAGGTACCTTTTGAGAAGAAACCACAATATCTGATACAACCTTCAGTCTTTGGGACGGCTGTGCAAACAGTGCCAGGCTCTTTGCGAACGCAGAAATTGCGTTTGGACGGGGCGGGCTGCCCTTCTCCCTGTGAGTGGTTGCTCACGGGCGGCAGGCGCGGGGCTGTTGGAGCACGAACGTGTGGCAGGGGGAACGCAGGTGGGCCTGCAAAGCTCTGCCTTTTCATTCCATGTCTTTTTTTTTTTTCTTCGTCTATTTGGGGTTGTGCTGGAGCACCTTGGTGTTCTTCCCTTGGTAAAGAGTAGTGGCCTGCTGCTGCAGGGTGGTCACTCTGACCAGCATCACTTGCTCCTGCTGGGTGCTTCAGCCACACGAGCACCTTCTTTCCCATCCCTGGAGACGTTCAAGGCCAGGCTGGATGAGGCTCTGAGCAACCTGGTCTAGTTGAAGATGTCCCTGCTCCCTGCAGGGGGGTTGCACTAGATGGCCTTTAAAGATCCCTTCCGACCCAACTCATTCTATGATTCTATGATTTTCACTGGGAAGCTTCTCCCTGTCCCGTGCACACAGATGTGCGTTTGTAGAGGTACAGGCAGCTCAGCAGAGTAAATACCAGCCTGAAACCCAGGAAGGGATTAAAGTAGCTGGTGCCAAAGAGAAAACTAAGTTCACCCGAGGCGAGCCATCAGCCGTGCCGGCGCTGACGGACCTTCTCAGGGTGGTGCATGGGGTGGGCTGGACCTGGAGCCCTTGAGCTCTGTCTCGCCTGAGCTTGCTTTACCTTTGCCTTCTTCAGACGTGGAAACAGAGGTTCCTGCTGGGTTCCCTCCTCCCGCTGCTGCCCTCCCGGGGGCGCAGGACGGGATGGGTTCCTGCCCTCTCTGTTGTTCCTCTAGGGTCAGAGCAGCTGCAAAAATGCAGATGGGGGAGGCAAGGAGGATGGATCAGGGTCTTCACCTTCCTGGCCCTTTGTTTCTGTTCCTATCGGTGCCCTTTCCATCCCCTTGTTCCCACCAGACATCTGCTCTGCAGCTGCAGCACTCAAACACGGTATGTTTAACCCCTGAGCTACTGCAGCGCTCGTGCTGCCAGGGGCAGGCTGTAGCCAAGGGCCAGGAGGAGGTGTCCTGAGGTGGCCAACGGAGCTACAAGACTCTGAGGAGCAGAGATGCCTGTGGGGAGCAGGCATCTACAATGTCCTGTGGGACACCCCTGTAGGGTCCAGTTCTGGGCTCCCCAGTTCAAGAAGGACAGGGAACTGCTGGAGAGGGGACAGCAAAGGGCTACCAAGATGATGAGGGGACTGGAACACCTCTCTTATGAAGAAAGGCTGAGGGACTTGTGACTCTTCAGTCTGGAAAAAAGACGACTGAGGGAGGACCTTATCAACGCTGATAAATACTGAAAGGGTGGGTGTCAGGAGGATGGGGCCAGGCTCTTTTCAGTGGTGCCCAGTGACAGGACAAGGGGTAACGGGCACAAACTTGACTGTAGGGAGTTCCACCTAAACATGAGGAGGAACTTCTACCCTGTGAGGGTGGCAGAGCCCTGGCCCAGGCTGCCCAGAGAGGTGGTGGAGTCTCCGTCTCTGGAGACATTCCAAACCCCCCTGGAGGCGTTCCTGTGCCACCTGCCCTGGGTGACCCTGCTCTGGCAGGGGGTTGGACTAGATGGTCTCCAGAGGTCCCTTCCAACCCCTGCCATTCTGTGATTCATAGAATCATAGAATCATAGAATCATAGGATTCTGTGAATGCCTCACCTGGCTTACACACAGATCTGCCTTTGTCCAGGCTGCCGTGCTGCCTGCGCCCAAAAGCCACGGAGAGGAGCAGCCACCACTTCCAGGGGACTGTCCATGTCCTCCTTCCTCCAGCTTGCTTAGCGAGGGGCAGGCGCAGTGATGCCTTGCCAAGGAAGGTTGTCACAATGGTGCCGAGTGGACCCTGTCTCAGTCCATCTCTGCCATCCCACCACATCCCATAGCCACGTCCAGTGGACGGCATGTCCAGCAGCCCAACCGGTTTCTTCCCTCCGGGAGCTGGTGCACCCCATGCCTCTTGAGCATGGATGTAGTTATTCAACCATTGCATCTAAAATAACCCTCCAGGAGAGGAAGAGACCCTTTGCTGCTGCAGAAGATGAACGTTGGCTTCTGTGGAGGTGACTGTTAGGCTTTGGAGTTCCAGAGGAGTGAATACTGAAAGAAGAGGAGAAGTTTTCCCCCCTTTGCAAAGTAAAGAAGGTAACAAACGTGTCTGCATTTTGCAAAGGTGTGATGAAGCCTCTTTTGTTTGAGGCTAATGTGGCTACTTCAGTGCTATCTTGCAATCTTTATTAAAGACAGGAAAGGCTGCAAACGCGAATTTAAATTGCTCAAAGTGATGTTTGTGGAAGTGGTGGTGTTCCCCGTGCAGATGGGGCGCAGCTCCCCTCTCAGGTGCCAGCCTGCAAGGGCGGAAGCTGCTTTTTTTCAGCTGGGCACGGTGCGGAGTTGCCCTGGGCTTCCTCGTGGCTGTGGTCTCACAGTGGCGTTTCTGCGCTGAGAAGGACAAGTACTGGTACCTAAAGGGGCTACAGGAAAGCTGGGGAGGGACTCTGGATCAGGGAGTGGAGCGATAGGACGAGGCGTAACGGTTTCAAACGAAAAGAGGGGAGATTCAGATTGGATGTTAGGAAGGAATTCTTTGCTGTGAGGGTGGTGAGCCCCTGGCCCAGGTTGCCCAGAGAAGCTGTGGCTGCCCCATCCCTGGAGGGGTTCAAGGCCAGGTTGGACGGGGCTTGGAGCAACCTGGTCTGGTAGGAGGTGTCCCTGCCCAGGGCAGGGGGTGGGACGGGATGGTCTTTAAGGTCCCTTCCAACCCAAACCATTCTAGGATTCAATGATTCTGTACTTGCTTTGGGTGCAGAGGGCTCTGGTTTTGAACAGAATAAACCAGGCGCGAGGCGACTGTTAGGCTCGTTTGCAGGAGAGGAAACCAAAGCTGTCGCATCCACTTGATAACCGTGGCTACACGCAGCCCTGGAGCCGAGCCGAGATGGGAGCGGGGCAGAGATAAGGCGGGGGGAGTTCTCCCCGGGGGGGCTGCCTGGGGCTGGCTCTGTGCACCCCCCACGTGGAGCCACCTCTGCCCCGGTCTGGGGGGCACCCGTGGAGGGGAACCTCTTTTTTTTTACCTGGAAAATCTGCTCTGACAATAGAGCGTCAGTTTGTCCGGCGTCCCAGGGCCCTTCCTTCTCCTCCGCTGTCCCAGAGGAGGGGTTGCTGCCCAGCTGGGCTTTCCAGCCTTTGCCGCCCCCCCGGGGCACGGGGCGCTGGGCAGGATGGCTGTGAGCATCAGCCGAAGCTGGGTACTGCCCGGGGGCGATGGGGAAGGAAGGGGGGACACGCAGCCAGCGGCTGGAGGGCAGCAGGGAGCGGAGGAGCTTGGGGTGACCTTTGAGGGTGGTGCACGAGGTGATCCAGAAACCCAACAGCTTCGGTCTCCCTGCCCCGTGGGTGGCCAAAGGGCTTCTTGCCCAAGCTGTGCCAGTGCTCGGGTACCGACACCCACACAGACACTGCCCAGCAATTCCTGCATCGCTTCTAGGAGCGCTTTTACCCCCAGATGAACCAGAACCCCCAGATGAACCCCCAGATGAACCAGAACCCCCAGAACCCCCAGATGAACCAGAACCCCCAGAACCCCCTGTGTTCATCTTGCACCACGCAGCGGCTGTCTGGGATGTGAACAGGGCAGCAGTGGGCTGTGGTACCCGGCTGGGGCTGACCGCGTCCCCGCGGTGCCATCACCCCGCTGCGTGGCGCCGTCCCCAGCGGAGCGATGCCCTTGGGAGCAGGGAGGGCATTTCGGGGCCGGAGGTGTTGGAGGCATTTGAACAATTCCTTGTTGGCAACCTAGCAAGGAGCAGTTCCCAAAACTTGTGCCGCCTCTTTACTGCGTGAAGGTTAATTATGGAAACCCGCGGCCTCTGTGGGAGAGCGTCCAGCTGCGTGTCTCATTCCTATCTGCGTGCCCCGTCCATGCTGGCGGCTTTGAAATCTCTGCGGTTTGCTGGATGGTGCTGGGAGCTGGCTGGGCTGGAAGCAGATAACTGGTATTTCTCGGTGCCCAGTGCCAAACCGTGTGTGGACAGGGGGATACCGGTGGCTGTGTAGAACTCGGCGTGCCTCTCCTGCTCCGAAAGCCCGCGTCGGTGTGGGCAGCAAGCCCGGCGGTGAGTCCAGTGCCATGAGCGCAGCCCCGGGAGAGCGTGGGAGGCAGCGCCGGGGCTTCCTCCGGACGCCTCTCCTAAGCACATGGAAGGGGAGAGATGCCTTCAGTCAGCACGGAGGGGTCCGGATTTGGCCCTCGGATGCGTTTGAGTGATGCCCCGTTCAGAGAGGCGACACTGATTGCTGTGAGCGCGGCGCTGGGTGTTGCAGGCAGAGTAAATTCCTCTTTCACTGGCAACGCCGCAGCCCCACTACCTTCAGCAGCAGCAGGATACGCGTTTCCCATGGAAAACTGTTGTTTCAGCTCCTCAGTTTTCAAGCAGTGAGGGCACAAACCCCGGGTTTGGGAGATGCGTCAGGACTTTCTGTCATTTCTGTGGAAAGTGGGCGAGTGCTTCTGTTTACAGACTGGGAAGGGAAGCCGAGCTCCACTTCTGCATAGTCACTGTTGTAGGTAGCAGTTTATTTTAAGGCGGGATGGAAAGAAAACACACCAAAAAGAAAAGGAAAAAAGAAAAAAAAAAAAAAGCGCGTTCCCCCTGCTAGCTCTGGAGTGTGCCCGCCGGAGGCTCGGTGCTCCCGCCCCCGTCTGCCGGGCAGCTGGTTTCATGGCTTTCCATTAGGTAACGTACGGGCAATTTTATGATGTGGTTTGCTTTTCACGCACTAATTGGCTGTGGGGGGACTTTTTATGGGGAATTTGGAAACTTGCTGTGAGAAGCCAGGATCCTGGGGTGTGACTTCTCATTTTTTTGTTGTGTTTTTTTTTTTTTTTTTATTATTATTTTTAAAGCGAAAGTGCAGAGCCGGGCTTCTGGGAAGTGGCTTTCCTGCCTGTAATTACGTCGACCTCCGGTGTTCCAGCTTGCTTGTCTTAGAGCTTTTATTGCATCTCCCAGGCTTTTCCCCATCCACGCCTGTGCCGGGGCAGGGGTGGGGTAGCTGTAGCCCCAAAAAGACTTAAGGGAAAGATCTCAGGCTCCAAACGTTGTCTTTGAGCAGCTGGTCTTGTGGGAGGTGTCCCTGCCCAGGGCAGGGCATTGGAACTAGATGATCTTTAAGGTCCCTTCCCACCCGAACCATTCTGTGACATCCCACGGCCAGGAGCTGTTCCCATCAGAGCCACCACGGACCCGGCGTGGGTCTCGGTTCTCCCCCGGTGGTGGCTTACATCCAGGGAAATGCCACAGTGCAGTGACTGTGCAGGAAGACGGTGGGGGCGGATTTGCCCTTCCCCCCCCCCCCCCCCCGCTTTCATGTTGGTTTTCATCCTTTTCTTCCACTTTCGCTAGCTAAATGAGAGACTCTTCTCTTTCTCCGCTTTTGCTTTGTGCCCCTCGCCCTGGCGTGCTGGGAGGTGCCAGTGGGTCCGGGTTCCCGGTGTGTCCGGGCAGATGCCCACCAGCAGTGCCCTCCGTCCCCGGGTCGCTTTGCAGCAGCCAGGCTGGTGGAGCTGCCCCCGCCGGACTCACTTGGGGCATTTGTGATGGACCACGGTGGCACTTGGGCCACAGCGTGTGCTCTTTGTTGGGTCCAAGAGATGGGGAGGGTGGCTATGGACGCCTTTTCCTTGGGAAATGCCATCCAGCCTCAGCAGCTGCTGGAGAAGGGCCGAGGCTTTGCCTGGAAGGGGTTCTCTGGTGGCTCGTAGGGGCTGTGCACCGTCAGGAGCTTTCTCCAGAGGGTGCATTGGTGCTGGTTTTTCCCACCATGGGGACGTCCTGGTGTTTACCAAGGGCATATCTCATGCAGAGAGCTTCCTTTGAAGTGGAAGCTGTAACGGGGCCTCGAATTTACCTCTCCGGCTGCTTTCATGCAACTGGTTAGCAGCTTTGTATGCGTGCGTCTGCGCTCCGCTGTCGGATGTGGGTGAAGGTGGCTGGCAGGTTGGTGGTGGTACTGACAGCCCGGGTAACGTAGGCACGCAGACAGAGGCAGCTTGCGCAAGGCTTCTTAGGAAACCCAGCTGAAAATACCAGGAACCCGCCAGCCCCTCTTCCCCTGCCGCAGACCTCTCTGAAACCCGGGTGGAAGCGCTGCCGTCTTTTTGTGTCTTCCTCCGCTCCCTGTTCCCTCGGTCAGGACCCACAAAAGTGGCTGGGACACGACTCTCGCCGTTGCAGACCGTGCATGGAGCAAGGTTGGGTTCGGTGTGTGGTGGGAAGGCGGCTTCGTGGGATTTATCCTCTTTTTTTTCTTAGGGAAGCGCGGGCTCTGTGTGTGTTCCCGTGCCTGTCTGCCGCTGTCTGCGTGCCTGCTCCTCCTGCAATACAATGCGAATGGGATCATTTCCGCCACATTTAAACAACAGATCTCAAAGATATTAAGTGGCTACAAGCTCGAGAAAATCCTTCCCTGACCAGAGGAGGCAACGAGACCCTCTTCTCGGCCCTGCTGAGGAGTGGGTGTAGTGTGTGACGAGCCTTTATTAGACAGCAGAGAATCCACACGTCTGGAGATGTGGCCCTGTTGGAAACCCATCTCCGTCGCTGCTGCTCGGGGCCTCTCTGCCCGGCTTGAGGCAGCGGAGGGTGTCCAAGCTGCATCCTCTGGGGGCTCGGGCTGGAATTCCAGCAGAGGCTGCAGACGGGCGCTGTCGGGTGTGGGATTTGCGTCCCCCGTCACCTTGCCCTGGCAGTGAAGCTCCTGGAGGTGGTGCGGAGGGCTGGGGACACGGCTTGTGATGGGTGACCGGCCGTGGCCCCCGCGGGCAGTTCACCACCCTCCTGCGTGTTCGGCAGCAGCGTTGGCCTGCCCGTTCTTTCCTGCGCTTCCCTGGGAAAGCACGTCCGTGGGAAGGGCGGGCGGGAGGAGGAAGCTGGCCGCCCGCTCCGTCCGGGACAGGGACACTTGGAAACCTTTTCTGTGCCAGCGCTTCGACATGGGGAGGGCTGCTGCCCCCCGCCCTTAGTGGGTTTGCTTCCCACTGTATGGGGCTCCCCGGGGGATGATGCAGGACTCGCTGCGGTGCGAAAAGCCTGAGACCCGGCTCCAAAACGGGGGGGATGAGAGGTACGCTCCCCCTGGCCCCCCCAGCCTCCCCTGCATGGGGAGGAGGCAGCGGAGGGGAAGGAAATGTCGTGCTCTGACTCCTCGTTTCCACCGGGGCGGTGGGTGGCTGAGCTCAGTCCCGCGCCGGAGCATCCTGCCGCAGCCCTGGCCCCCGGCTGCTCCCCACGGCGGGGTGGTGGCGGCCACGCTGGGTGTCACACACCTCCTGCACGTCCTCCCGACAGCACCCCGGCCATGCTTTTCTACCAGTTCAGTCCCTCCGCCGTCAGGGGTAAGCTCGGCACGCGGCTCTGCTTCTGGCTCTCAAACCAGGACACCTTCCCTCCGCTGTCCTCTCTTGCGGGGAGATGCCAGACCCATCCCTCCCTGGGGGCAGCGGGGAGGGGGGGGTCAGGACATCATGGTGTTGGGAGGTTGGTGTTTCTGTTCTTGGCGGGGGGCACCTGAGCCGCAGCCTCTGGCCATGATGTCCCCACGGCCAGTGACTCCCTTGTGAGCGAAGGAGGAGCAGAGCAGGAGCAGGAGGGGGGTCTGGCAGGTCTGTTGGCTGGGGGGGCTGTGGGAAATTCCCATCCCTGTGGATGTGGGAGGGGTCTGCTCTCCAGACCTGTCACAATCAAAGACCATTCACGTGGACCACGGGTCTTGGTGCCCTCCCGGCTGCACAGTGGCAGCCACAGGGAGCCTTCTCCCGCGGAGGTGCCGGGATGCACGGGAGGGATGCAGTGCTCCATGGGGACCAGGCTGACCCGGTCGGGCTCCAGGGTTGAGATCTCCATTGATGTTGCTGGTTTGGAGCCCTGTTGAGGGCAGGAGGGGTCAGCCACGGATTTTGGCTGGGTTCACGGCACGGTTAAGGACAGCTGCACAGTTTGGACCCAGATGCAGATGCTTATTCCAAACCTTCTTCCCAAAACTTCTGAAGTATTTGGGTCCAGGGTTTTGGCTTGGTCCTGTCCTTAACTGAACTGCTTGTTTTGGGCTTTTTTTCTTTTTTGCCCCTGCTGTAGCTTTGTAATTGGCAATGCAGGCAGAGCTCTTGGCTGAGGCTGTTGATGGACGGTGATGAAATTGGAGTGTTTCACCGCAATCTGCTCTGGGTGGATCCGGCCTCAGTCCAGTCTGTGCTGGGCGGTGCCTCCGAGAGGGACGGGTGAGACCCTGAAACTGCCGTCGCATTTTCTACGCTTGAGGTCAAATGTTTGTCACCCTCAGAAGTATAAATCTCAGCAGACCGACGGGCTGCCGACACTAGGCAGCAGCTTGCTTTGGCTGCCTAAGCTTCGGGCTTTTTGCCCTCGAGTTCTGTAAATTTGAGAAATTTCCCAGAAAAGAGTGCTAGCTGTTGGATGGGTTCATCCAGGCGACAGCTGAACCGTGTGTGAGGGATGGGAACCGGCCAGGCCAAGGGGGTGTAGAAAACCATCAGGGTTTTGGTGCCTGCCAGGATGAACGCCAGCTTGAAAGAAGAGGTGGGGTGGTCCGGGGTGGTGGGAAGGAGGAAGGAGAAGGAGAGGTTTCTTTGGCAGACTTTTCTGGAGGATGTTTGCAAAAGCGACCGGCCCTAAGCTTTGATGAGCTCTGAACTAATTATTAAAAACAAAGGTCTTCCTCTCTTGCCTGGCGGAGTATTGTGTTTGGTTTGGTGGGTTCAGAAATGAAATGTTTCATCGGGAGGTCGAAATTCTGTCTCGTGGCCCTGTCGCTCCTGTGTTACCTCCTCCTCTTTGCCTTGTGCTAGAGGAGAGGCGAAAGCCGAGCAGTTTCTGCTCCCTTGGGCAGAGACACCCCCCCCGCCTGCGCACACGGGCATCGACGCCCACCAGCGCACACCCCCGGGCTCCCCGCTCCCCTTTCTGCAGCCCGTCGTTCCCTCTGCTTTGTGCACGTGAGAGAGGGGCTCGGGCGCCGCGGGATGTGGGGAGAAACAGACTGCCCACTGCAGGGAGCATCGCTGCTGCCGAGTGGGATGCTCAGCCTGGTTTTTTGCTTTCTTTCAGAAATCGAAGCCAAGAAAGCTTGCGACTGGCTGCGGGCGGCGGGATTCCCTCAGTATGCCCAGCTTTACGAAGGTGAGAGCTGCCTCCTCCTCCTGACCCCAGTCCCTGCCGTGTGCCTGGTCTCCTGTCCTGTCCCTCCGTCAAATACCCAGGGTGGCTGCAGGGAGAGCTCGCAAAGCTCTGGGGAGAGGGGTGGACGGAGAAGGATTGTTTACTAATTATACGATTACGTGTTAAAACTTTAAGCCTTTGGACTTGGCCGTGGCCTGGAGAGCCAGCCATGCTGTTAACTTTTCTGCATTCCTGAACTTTTCCCCTTCAGGCAGGGCTGCGAGGAGTCCCCGGGGCGGCTGCTCGGGCCAAGGGCAGGCAGGCTTTGGAGAGCCATGGGCTCCAAGTAGTTCCGTGAGTGTTTGCAGTGGGTGGGAGCGCAGAGGCAGGCAGTGTAGGTAACGTGGCGAGGGAGCGTTCCTTCCCTCCCTCCCTCCCTCCCTCCCCGCTGACACGTCCTGCAGGCTCCTGCCCTGCCCCGATGTGCTATTTGGCAGCAAGGTCTGCGCTTTCTGAGTCCACAGCAAGCCGTGCCCGGAGCAGACCGGGTCCCTGCGCCGCAGAGCTCCCCAGGTGCAGGGGATGCACAAACTGCCCCCCATCTCCTGTGCCACGCACCCACGGGCGCTTTGCAGGGTGACTCTGGTGGTGGGTCTCGCCTCCGGCTCAGCTGTGTTTACTTGAAACCCATGGTGGGACCGCTGGTCCCTGCTCGGAGCGGGGCGGCGGTGACAAGGAGCGGTAGCTGCAGCCGGCCCCGGCTGGCCGGGACAATAGCGGGAAGCCGGGTCTCTGGCGGGCTACGGCGATGGCTATTGTTCAGCCGGGCATTTCCACCGCCCCCCGCAACACGTGTGCAGGAGCCACGCTCTTGCCCCTCAGGTGATGGCTTTACAGGCTGCCTGTTTGCCTCTGGTTTCTATTTTGGGGGGCAGGTTCCTCACACGGCCACGTGCAAGGACTGGCCGGGTTCCTGTAGGGGAGACCCAGCCCCAGGTGTTGGCCCCCAATAGCGCTTACAGCCCGGGGAGGCCAGGAGCGGGTGCTGGGTCTATGAATAAACTGACCCTTTTTCTAGCTTCTCTGAGCAGAACTTTCCACATCCTCCATGCGTTTCATTCTGTTTTTCTCCCCAGCTGGCAGGCTCAGCATCCCCTTGGTAATTGCACTCCATAGCTTCATTAACAGCTGGGCTTAGGACACTTGTGGTTAATGGTCCAGGTCCTAGGTAGCTGATCCCAGCAGAGCTGTCTCCGAGTGTACGGAGATGAGCAGGGAACTGGATGGAGGCCCTTGGGCGCCTCGCCACCCTCACCTAACTTACCTGGAAAGAGCTCTGCACAAAGAACCTGGGCATGTACCACCTCTGGGTGGTCCTCCAGCTACCGCCCTGAGGCCAGCGAGTGTATCTGCCTGTGGAGACCTGACCCATGGCCTTTGAAGCGTGTGGGGGGGATCGAGTGAGATGCTAGATCTGCTGTACCACCATATCGGTACAGCTTTCGTGCTCCTGGGGGACCTCTTAGCTCTCCCTAGGGAGCTGAAAGGCTTTCTTGACCCTGGGGAATCAGTGGGAGAAGGGAGTCATTGACGAGCGATCAAGGCATGTGTAATGTATTGCCCGATGGGATGCCAAGATATCTCTTGGGCAGTGTTAGGGAGGTGGCCACTCTCCAAAAACTGCCATGAGAAGGCGAGATGTTCCCTATCTCCCTGCGGTGCATGCAGCCGGGACACCCGAGGAGGGACAGCTGGGAGGAGAGCTGTGCGGTGGTACCTGCGTGGGCGTGTGAAAGCGCTGTGAAGGGCTGGTGTTCATTTCTGAATCAGCTCATCTCATCCAAGTGCTACAGCCAGCCCAGCACCCCACCCCCAGCACCCTATCCCAACAGGAGCCTTTTCCGTGGGCTTTAATTGTCCCGGGCACGCCAAGGTCCCCGGCGTGGTGGTGGGGTTGCTTGTCCTGCGACGAGGAAGCGGTCTGAGGAGGAGGCGATGCGAGGGGTATCTGCTGCGTGACACTGATCCCCTCCCAGCATCTGGGCTGCCAAAAGCCCTTCTGCTCCTGGTCTGGTGGGGCTTGCTTCCACCCCTCTCCTCTGCCCAGTCCATCCCTTCCACCTCTGCAATGGTTTTGTGCTCACCACCACAGCACCAGGGCATCCCCAGCCCCTCTGCGTATTGCTCTCTGCTGGCTGCCTCCTGGAGCTGTGGGAAAAAACAGGAGGAACCACTGTCGGGAGCCAAGGTTGAGTCCTGCCTGTCGAGATCTGCATCCCGGCGAGACCATCCCTCTCTGTAGGTTGCCCTCCCTCAGCCACGGCTGTCACAGGTGGCAGCTCCCGGTGGCAATGTGATGCTCCAGCCTTCCCGGCTTCTTCCAACTCATACTCGTGGTCCAGGAGCCTCTCACGCCTTTCCTCTCCACCGCTCTCCTGCTTCCCCAGCTCTCCATCCTCAACGCCTCTCCTCCTCTTGCTCCTCACAGCATCTCCTTCCTCCCACGCTCACCACCGTCCCTTACGCCCGGCCGAGCGGCTGTCTCAGAAACAGCCGCTGATTTTTTTTTTTTCCTCTCGCTTTCCTTCCCAGACTCGTTGTTCCCTCTCGACATCGGCGCTGTGAAGAAGGACCACAGCTTCCTGGACCAGGACTCCCTCAAATCCCTGTGCAGGTAACGCTCCCTCGCGCCCCTTCATGGCAGCGGAGCCAGGGCGAGGATGTGCCCCAACAAGGGCTCGGGGCGGCTGCCCACGGTCTCCCCGTGCGGGTTCAGCCGTGGGTGCTGCGAGGTGCCTGCCTTGCACCCCATCCGCGGCTCGCAGCCTGCTCAGGCGCTCTCATTCCCTGTACAAGGAGGAGTTTGGACGCCTTAGGCTTTGGAATCGGGAGGCATCGCTGGCTGTTGGGTGGTGCCAGGGAAACGACGGCGTTTTTTTATTTTGAACTCGCAGAGCTCCTGGAGAACGGAAACATTTCCCAGGAATGATTCTTCTCTTTGTGTGGCTTTCGGGCTGTGTTTCAATTTCAAGCTTGGGTAACTCCGGCCGGGAGAGACAGATTGGAAACGAGTTGGTCAGAGCTGAACTCTCAAACCGAGCAGGGGAGGAAAGAGAGACGCGGTTCTGCTGTCCCCGCTGCCCGTGCCCTTGGTGGCACCTCGCGGGCTGCGGTCCCCAGGGGAGGGAGCCACGTCTGCCCAGGGTGCGTTTTGCGTTGCTTTATTTGGCAAGCTTGCTTCGTAACGTGTCTGAGTACGAAATGGAGTTTGGAAACCGTCTCTCTGCGTCCGAGTGAAGGGGTCTTGCTCGGTTGTTGGCGTAAGGCAGATCCAGGTCAAAGTGCCTGTGGATGAAATGGTGTCTGCGGACAGAGTTTCACTCAGTCATCAGGCGTGTGTGCCACCCGCGAAAGAGAGAAAACACACAGCGGGGGATTTGCTGGGTGTTGGCGTAGCGCAAGGTGCCGCGTGGAAGTCGCACGCTGCTAATTAGGGTCATTAGGAGCTGCGGGTGCTCGCGGCGGCGGTTCGGGAGCTGTGGGATTTGCTTTGCGCAGGTGAGGTCTGTGCCGGCGGGTCCCTCCTCTTTCCTGGAACAGGCGCTCCGTCGGCTGCTCTGCCCGAGGATTTCTGCGTTCACAAGTGCTCGCTGCCTTGGCGTGACGTTAGTCATCCCGGCGCCTGGCAACGCGGCCCGGCCGTACATTTTCCACCAGGACACGCTACTCCTTGCAGCAGCAGGGCTGAAAATAGCTCGGGGAGATGCCGCCGGGTGTGCTGCTGCAGGGGAGGCAGGGTGTTTCGGGGGAAACTCTCCCAGTGCTGACAGCGTGAGCGCGAGCAAACACCCAAAAGGAGGGACCCCCCCAAACCCTGTCCCAGCCCCTGTCTGTTTGGATGGGCTACGTGTCACACTGGCCAACGGTGACTCAGAGCTGCTTTGGCTTTCGAGCCACATCATCGTGCCCGTGCCCCCGCGCTGACTCCACGCTGAGACACGACCGTCGCCTCTCGCCGTCCCTCCCACACACGCTGCTGCCGAACGGAGCGGACAGGGGATGGGAAAATGGTCTGTTACTCATCTGTTTTCCCAACAGAGAGGTTTTTGTGCCGGGCAGGAGGGGATCCCCTGCATCGCTTCCCGAGTGCCTGGCGAGCTTCTGGTTTTCCCTCCTGTTGGTTCCGGCAGGGTGGGAGACGGCGAGAGGTCTCTGACCATCCCTCCCCGTCTGAGCTTTCCGGTCCTTTTGTGGTCGCCTGTCTGGCCACAGGAGCTTCTGAGATTGTTTTGCTCTAGTAACCTGGAGCAGGTCATCCCTGCCCGCTCGCAGGACCGGTGCAGCTGGATGAGCCATGCAGGGCAGCAATGTCCTCCGCCACCGGAGCCGTCACTGGGGTCCCTGAGGTGACCCTGTGCAGTGTTTGCCTAGCAAAAGGGCTAAAAGGACACTGGAAAATGCAGCGCCTCCAAGAAAATGAATGCCCTGGATGTGTTCTCTCCCCGTTTAGCGCACACGTGCTCCCATCTCGCTCCCTCTGCCAGATTTCATGCTTTTAATCTTGCGGCAGGATGCATGGCAGGACCGTGCTCTTGAGGGGTTTCAACGGGATTGCAAGAGGGACGTTAGTCAAATTTTTGGTAATATGCCCCTGAAGTTTGTTTTTCGGCTGTGCAGGCGTGGTACTTGCATGCTGGAACAAAAGTGCTTGCAGTAGCGTTCGTGAAGGTGCTAATTAAAGTGAATTAACTGGAGATTCATTCGCTTGTGTAAAGAAGAAAGCCAGGACTTGAAGCTGTGGGCTGGAGAAAGGTGAAGGGTCCGGGGGTTGCGGTCAGCCCTGCCCCGAGGGTGCCTGGCGGCTGTGTTTGAGGAAGGGGGTCTCTCCGAGCCTGCAGGGGGTTTGCCTTCGGAAACGGCAGAAATGGCCCCAGCATCCCTCGAGGCCGGGATGCTTCTCCACGGGCAGCGGGGTGGGGGTCCCGCCTGCCCCCCGCAGCCATCGGTGGGGCCAGCTCGTGGCCAAGGCAAACCCTCAGCAGGGCGGAGGGAGCCAAGATGCCTGGCAAGTGCCGCCTTAGAGGTGGCTAGCACCCGTGTGGTCCTGCTCGCCCCGTGGCGCCGTGAGCGGTGGGAGATGGGCGTCCTTTGACGTCCTTCGGTTGCGGGAGCACAAACGCCGGGCGCTGGGGGCACCGCACTCCCTGGGGAGCAGGCTTGGAGCCGCACCAGGCGCCGCGTGTCCCTCTCATCCCCCGGGCTGCAGCTGCTGGGTGACAGGTGACAGCGAACAACAAGGGCTCTAAGACAGAAACAGGAAAAAAAATATATAAAAAAACCCCAAAAAATAAAAAGCAAGCACTGTGGCCCCAGGAGGGGCAAAGACGAGGGTAAAGCCTCTCTTGGTTTCTTGCAGGAGGCTGATGACCCTGAACACATGTGCCTCCATGAAGCTGGAAGTCCACTTTCAGCGTAAACAGGTACGTCCTGGGCGTTCAAGGGCAGGCGAGGGGCTGAGGGGCGCGGGGGAACGTGTGTGCACTGGTTGGGGCGGCCGTCCTGTGTCCAGTAATAACACCAGTGTGCTCCGGGACCGCCCCTGGGCACGGACCAGCGCCCAGCGGCGGCTGCTGCTGCTTGATTTGTTTCGCTGTCTCCCAGGGCAAACGCGGCCCCGGAGGTGTTTGGCTGAGTTAGCGGGTGCCTGTGTTTGCCCTGCGCCCACGCAGCTCTCCAAGGCCCTGGCAGTGGCAGTCGAACCGCAGGAGTTATTAGACATGAGCTGGGACAGCCGTGGTGGTCCCAAGCTGTGTGTCTGCAACCGGCAGCATCGCCCCGGGGGTCCCCGCTGAGCCGGGCTCTGAGCCCCCCACCCCCGCAGCAGCACGTCTCCTGACCCTGGAGGGACGGGTGAAATCAGCCTCTCTGTCACAACAATTAATATTGGCATATGAATAACAAAACCTTTTTATATTTCCCTTAATGAATCATACATTTAAAATGCACACCAGCTTGGTGTTTAGCATATGGAAATCATTACGTGGGTGTTTTCCCTGCTTGTTCTGACTGCCCTTGTTTCGGCGTGGGAAGGGATGCTGCCCTGCATCCCTCGCTGTGCTGTGCTGCTGCGTCTGGCCATGGGTTCGCAGGGAAGCTCCGTAGGGATGTCCTGACTGCCTGTAGCTATCCAGAGGTAGCCTGGAAGCAGCACCTTCCCTTCTCCGGTGCATTATGGCCCTTGGGCATGGGCAAAATGATGCCTGGTGGCTCCACTGCCAAAGAGGACAGTGGTGGGTTTAAGGGGCTGTCCTGCGGCTTTGTGGGGGTGCTTGTCCCAGAAGAGCAGGGCAGGAGGACGCTCCGACCCTCTGTGACTCTACCTGATTGCTTGTCCCCTGTTGTCGACCACCTGCAGAATGAAGACTCCGAGGAGGAAGACCTGTGTGCCATCAGCGACCGGTGGGCTTTTCAGAGGGACAGCAAGAGGTGGTCGCGTGTGGGGTCGGTCGACGTCCTGTCCCAGGGCTCCGAGGTCCTGAGCTCCACCATGCGACTGGCGTCCAGCCGCGAGAGCGTCCTCACGGACCTCAGCACCAACCCAGAGGCTGTGTCCCTGCACAGCAGCGGCAGCGCCGGCAGCACGGGCGGCACGCTGGGCATCGGGGCCGCGCCGCCTGGCTCCCCGTCCCCCATCCACGCTGCCACCGCCATCGCCACCTCCAGCCGCAGCTTGAGCGAGCGCTCCTTGCCGGAACAGCCCTCGAGCTGTGACGAGGGCTCCAAGGAGAAGCCAAAGAAACGACGGTCTCGCAGCTTCTTGAAGAGGATCGAGTCCCTCCGAAGGAAGGACAAAGAGAAAGCCGACCCAGACGAGAAGGTGGCCCCATGTGGCAGCCTTACGGCCACACCAGGATGGGACTCCCTGAAAACTAATGGGGACCTTGCAGCCACCAAGGGCAACTCCCCTAAAAGAGGGATATCTGCCTCTTTCCATGGCAAAAAACACTTCTTCTCGGTATCGTACAGGACTAACCGCTTGCTAGGCTCAGGCAGGAGCAAGGTGAGCTCTGCCTCGAAACGCAGCGGAGTCTACCTGGAGGACTACAAAACTGATGTGACAGCCAGCGGCAACTGGGCTGCTGGAGACTCCCAGCACCGGCAGACGCGCCGGGAGGACTGCTTGGTCTACATCCCCCGGGACCACAAGCCAGGCACCTTCCCCAAATCCCTCTCCATCGAGAGCTTGTGTCCCTTGGGCGGCAGCTCCCTGACCCACTGGAAATCAGGGAATGTGCCCGTCGGGCTGGTGGGAGGTGGCGGGGGCGGCAGCAGCAGCAGCGTGGAGGGCTCGTCGTCCCCGCGGGGCTTCGCCTGCCGCCGGCGGCGGGGCTCCTGCAGCTCCCTGGGCAGCCGGGTCAGCGTGTACGACAACGTGCCGGAGTTCGGCAGCAGCGAGGATTTCTGCAAGGAGGACGGGGAGGTGACCTACGAGAACCTCGACGACATACTGCAGCACATGTGGGGGCTGCAGCAGAAGGTGGAGCTCTGGTATAAAGCCATCTCCCCTGACCTGGCTGGGGAGGAGAGGGGTGAGGAGGAGGAGGACGAGGAGTCATCGGAGGAGTCGGACTCGGGAGGGGAACCCTCCAACCTGCACTTCGAAGAGCGATCCATGTCGGACGTCGGCACCTCTGCCAGTGACTTTGACAGCACGGGCAACTCCCTCAACGAGGCCGAGGAGATCGAGATGCGGGAGCGACGGGACTCGGGGGTGGGAGCATCGCTCACCAGGCCCTGCAGGTAAGTGTGGGCTGGGGCTGGGGCTGGGGCTGGGGCTGGGGCCGCGTCTTCCTCCCCTCTGCCATTCTTAGACCCCCACCTGCAGTACCGCATCCAGCTCTGGATCCCCCAGCTGAACATGGACCTGTTGGAGTGGGTCCAGAGGAGGCCACAAAGATGCTCAGAGGGCTGGAGCCCCTCTGCTGTGAGGACAGGCTGAGAGAGCTGGGGGGGTTCAGCCTGGAGAAGAGAAGATTCCTGGGAGACCTTATAGCTTTCCAGTATCTGAAGGAGGCCTACAAGAAAGCTGGAGAGGGACTTTTTACGGGGGCATGTAGTGATAGGATGAGGGGTAATGGCTCCAAATTGGAAGAGGGGAGATTCAGATTAGATATTGGGAAGAAATTCCTTCCTGTGAGGGTGGTGAGGCACTGGAACAGGTTGCCCAGAGAAGCTGTGGCTGCCCCATCCCTGGAGGGGTTCAAGGCCAGGCTGGACGGGGCTTGGAGCGATCTGGTCTGGTGGGAGGTGTCCCTGCCCAGGGCAGGGGGTGGGAACTGGATGATGTTTAAGGTCCCTTCCAACCCAAGCCATTCTGTGATTCTTAGGAAGGGGTTGGTCATAGAATCATAGAATCATAGGGTTGGAAGGGACCTCTGGAGATCATCTAGTCCAACCCCCTGCCAGAGCAGGGTCACCCAGAGCAGGTGGCACAGGAACGCCTCCAGGTGGGGTTTGGAATGTCTCCAGGGACGGAGACTCCACCACCTCTCTGGGCAGCCTGTGCCAGGGCTCTGCCACCCTCAGGGGAAAGAAGTTCCTCCTCATGTGGAGATGGAACTTCCTATGGTCAAGTTTGTGCCCGTTACCTCTTGTCCTGTCCCTGGGCACCACTGAAAAGAGCCTGGCCCCATCCTCCTGACACCCACCCTTTCAGTATTTATAAGCGTTGATAAGGTCCTCCCTCAGTCGTCTTTTTTCCAGACTGAAGAGCCCCAAGTCCCTCAGCCTTTCTTCATAAGAGAGATGTTCCAGTCGCCTCATCATCTTGGTAGCCCTTTGCTGTCCCCTCTCCAGCAGTTCCCTGTCCTTCTTGACCCGGGGAGCCCAGAACTGGACCCAGTACTCCAGATGTAGCCTCAGCAGGGCAGAGCAGAGGGGGAGGATGACCTCCCTTGACCTGCTGGCCACACTCTTCTTGATGCACCCCAGGATGCCATTGGCCTTCTTGGCCACAAGGGCACATTGCTGGCTCATGGTCATCCTGTTGTCCACCAGGACTCCCAGGTCTCTTTCCACTGAGCTGCTCTCCAGCAGGTCAGCCCCCAACCTGTCCTGGTGCATGGGGTTATTCCTCCCCAGGTGCAGCACCCTACACTTGCCCTTGTTGAATTTCATAAGGTTCCTCTCTGCCCAACTCTCCAGCCTGTCCAGGTCTCTCTGGATGGTGGCACAGCCTTCCGGTGTGTCAGCCACCCCCCCCCAGCTTTGTGTCATCAGCAGACTTGCTGAGGGTGCACTCTATCCCCTCATCCAGGTCATTGATGAATATATTGAAGAGGACTGCACCCAGTACTGACCCCTGGGGAACACCACTCGTCACTGACCTCCAACTAGACTCTGTGCCCCTAATCACGACCCTCTGAGCTCTGTCTTTCAACCAGTTATCTATCCACCTTACTGTCCATTCATCTAACCCACTCTTCCTAAGCTTCCCTATGAGGATGCTGTGGGAGACCGTGTCAAACGCCTTGCTTAAGTCAAGGTAGACCACATCTACCGCCCTCCCCTCATCTATCTATCCAGTCATGCCATCATAGAAGGCTATCAGATTAGTCAGACATGATTTCCCCTTGGTCCTGGACCTGCCGGTGTGTTGCCGGCCAGGGGACCACCGCAAACCCATCTCCCATCCCGTGCGTGCTTCTGCAGCAGGGATGCACGGCCCGTGGCTCGGGGATTAGCACCGGAGCCGTTGCTGGGGGGGATGCTGACCGGTGCCCTGCAAGCCCTGGCTTGGTGATCGCCCTTTTCCTGGCAGGGGGGAGATGCTGGGGGCCCGGCCCGGGGGTGCGGTGCGGTGCGGTGCGGTGCGGGCAGGGGGAGCGCAGCGCGGGGCACTGCTGCGCTCTGGTGGCTGCAAGACACCACTGCCAGCCCTGCTGCTGCTGCTGCTGCCTGTGATGGGCAGGCTGCGACCTCTCTGCCTGCACAGACCCGTAATTAAATGGTTTTTCGTTTACTAATAACGGGTCTAAATGAAGGAGGCATTTTCTTGCAGTGTGATGGTGCTCTCTTGGGCTTTCCCTAAGAAAATTCCAGCCGTTGCTGATTTTTTTTTCTAGCCCTTGCTAGGCTGGTGCTGGAGGGTGATATACCTGCAGGCAGGCATGGAGGGATAAAGAGGGCTGGGTTTTTTGTTAGCTGGGAATGTCCCTTCTGGGCTTGGGGACGCACTGGAGCAGCTGGGCAGGAGCCTTCCCGGAGCAGCACGGACTTGGAAAGGGTGTTAGCAGATTCCCAAGAGAGCACTGCCTCCTTGGGGTGTCTTTTCTTCTTGAGAAAGGAAGTGTTGGAGATGTCCCCTTTGCCATGGCGTTGCTCTGCGTGGCGGTCTCGCAGGGATGTGTCACCCCGAGCATCTGAGCCCTCCCCAGGTCTCCGGGCAGGGCTGTAGCCCAGCACAGCCCTTGGGTGCTGGGACGGGCGCAGTGAGCCTGCGCAGCCCCACGGCTCTGCGGGGGGATGCAAGTGAGAGGATGCTGGGTGTTTCAGGGGAACCTGGGGGAGGGAGCAGTCCTTCGAGGTAAGGGAAGGCATCTCTTCTGCTCTCCCTGACACCCCCTCGCACTGGGTTTGTGAGCACCCAGGGGGAGGAAGCAGCACGCGTGGCACTGGGGCTGGGGTTGGTACCCCTGGGCTCAGCCCGGCTGCCGCTGTGCCCACACCTTCCCCCAGAGCAGCGGGTGCTGCGGGGAGCGAAAGGCCCTTCCCGGGGGTCTCCAGCTCCGTCACCACTGTCCTTTCCCCGCAGAAAGCTGCGCTGGCACAGTTTCCAGAACTCGCACCGGCCCAGCCTAAACTCTGCCTCCCTGGAGATCAACCGCCAGTCCTCTGCCCAGCTCAACCTGCTCCAGAAGTGCTCCCTGCTCCGTCTCACGGCCATCATGGAGAAGTACTCCGTGCCCCACAAGCAAGCCTGGACATGGTGAGCTGGTGGGGAGCGGGGCCGGGATGGTGCCCTCGTGTAGGCACGAGCTGCAGCTCTGCACCATGCCCAGCGCTGCCTCCCAGCCTGGGAGCAGCTTTGGGGTGCGAAAACGGTGGAGAGGGAGGGGAAGAAAAACTGAAACAAAAGCTGGCTTTGCCCTGCGTGGCTGTGGGCATCCTTGCAAGCGTGAGCTGGGGGCTGACACCTGCGTCATCTGCATCTGGGAGGGCCGCAGGCATTTGTGGGGCATTAAAAATGCTGCAGCAATGTAAGAGAGCAGGGGAGTGGTTTCCTTTCGTAGCCAAGTATTAAAGCGTTTTGTCTTAATAAAAGGTGCTGCGGTTCCTGCTCAAAAGCTGCCTTGCTTATATTCAAAACGTGGCAGAAGCGCGTGTGTACGTGTGTGTTATGTGTCCTGCTCCCCTCTGCGAAGCGGTGCTGAGGGAGCCATTCGTTGCACTGACGTCTGTCCGTCCCACCCCGCAGGACCGTGCCCAAGTTCATGAAGCGGAGTAAAGTCCCCGACTACAGGGACAAGGTGGTCTTCGGGGTGCCGCCCATCATCAACGTGCAGCGGACGGGGCAGCCCCTGCCCCAGAGCATCCAGCAGGCAATGCGCTACATCCGCAGCCAGTGCCTGGACCAGGTGATGCTGCGACCATCGCCCGTGGCTGCGGGGCGGCTCTGAGCCTGCTGCTGAGCAGCACCGCTGTGATTTGGGGGAAGAACAAAGCTAGCTTGCAGGGGTGCTTTTAGTTCACCTCTTGCGGCACTTGGCTGTGGTGAAGCGAGAGTGTGAGATTGTCTGTGGGAACTCCATGCCCACTGGTGTCTCCTCGGCCATCCCTCACTCCGGCTTGGCCTCTGGGTTGCAGGGGAGGGAGGTTTTTGGGGAAGGGGCTTCCTCGCCTGTCCCATGGGAGTCCACCCGGGCACCTGCTGGGTCGGTGCCCGCTCTGTGCTGGAGCACCAACCCGCTCTTCCCTGGCAGGTTGGCATTTTCCGAAAGTCAGGGGTGAAGTCCCGGATTCAGGCGCTCCGGCACATGAACGAAACCAGCCCTGACAACGTCAACTACGACGGGCAGTCGGCGTACGACGTGGCTGACCTGCTGAAGCAGTATTTCCGTGACCTGCCGGAGCCCATCTTCACCAGCAAGCTGACGGACACCTTCCTGCAGATATACCAGTGTAAGTGCTGGGCTGGGACTGATCACCCCTGGGCTGGGGATGAAGGTTGGGGCCTCCAAGGGAGGAGGCATCTCTCTGTTCATTCGGACAGAGGCAGTGGAAGCAGGTGGTGGCCCGTGGGGATGGATGCTCACCATCAGCTCTGCCGCAGTCGTGTCGAAGGAGCAGCGGCTGCAAGCGGTGCAGGCGGCCATTATCCTCATGCCGGATGAGAACCGGGAAGTGCTGCAGACCCTGCTCTACTTCTTGAGCGACATTGCCTCTGCGGAGGAGAACCAGATGACCGCCGGGAACCTGGCTGTGTGCCTGGCCCCCTCCATCTTCCACCTCAATGTGTCCAAGAAGGAAAGCACCTCACCAAGGTAAGGGTTGGACTAGCTCTGGCCTCCCCAGCCTCCCTGCAGCCCCCGTCTCCCCATCACCCCTTCCCTGTCCGTCCTGGGAGGAGGCCACTGAACCGGGGCAAGATATGGTGGGAACGTGCATGCTCTCACACAGCCCCCCATCGCTCTGCTCTGCTTTGCAATATGGAGGTCCCCTGTTCTGCAACGCAAAGCAGAGCAACGGAGGGGCTAGAGGCGGGCAGGATGCCCACCCGGTCCCAGCAATGCCTGCTCCCCCACAGGGTGATACATAAGAGGGGCACCATGGGGAAGCCCGACCAGAAGGACCTCAATGAGAACATGGCTGCAACGCAGGGGCTCTCCCACATGATCACCGACTGCAAGAAGCTCTTCCAGGTGGGTGACTGTGGCGTGTTCAGCTTGGCGTTGCCCTCCCTGGGCGCTGCCAGTGGGACATGAGACCTCACCAGCAGGGTGCTGGTCTTGTGGAGTCAGTATGGGGCAAGATGAGGGCACCCGTCCTTCAGTGGGGCAGCTGCCACTGGTTGGTCAGCCCTAGGAGCAAAGCCCAGCTGCATCTTGTTGTGGTGCAGGTTGCAAGCTGCAGGACGTATGTCCAGGGAGGCTGTGTCCATCCTTCCCTGCTCCTAGGTGGGATAAGGAATTGTGGTTTTCTGGCTGCCCAGGAGCACTCACAAAGTCCACGTAGGATGCCTCTGGCTTTCTGAAGATCTATATGCTCTTGGCTTGTAGGTATCCCATGACATCTTGCTCCAGCTGAGCAGCTCGTATATGGCAGCAGATGCTTACCCCCATCCCCTGGCTGACTTCATGTGTCAAGGGGAAAGCAAGGATTTACACTCCTACTTCGAGCAGAGCGTCCAGAACCTGCTCAAAGAGTCGTCGGAGAAATTCAAGGGGTGGCTGAGCACCCCAGGGCCCCTGAACACAGAGCTCTCCTGCAAAAAGGTAAATGCCACCGTGTGGAGAGGGGCTTGGGGTCACATGGGGAAACATGTACAGGGTGACACGAGTCCTGCGGGCACCTGCCAACCGGCTAACAACCCCATGGCATTTATTTCCTTCGGTGAGAAGGGATCAGCAACCCGTTCCCTGGCCAGAGGGGAGGCTGAGAGATGGACAGCTCTGGAATGGAGGGTGCCCTGTGCCCAGCAGTCCTGGCAGAGAGCCCACCGTGGTGTTGTTAGCAAAGCAGCTGGTTGCCTGCATTCAGCCCCTCTCCAGCAGCTGGAGCAGCTCCCATCCCATCCCCTCCCGTCCCATCCCACAGAATCACAGGATAGTAGGGGTTGAAGGGGGCCTCTGGAGATCATCTAGTCCAACCCCCTGCCAGAGCAGGGTCACCCAGAGCAGGTGGCACAGGAACGCCTCCAGGCGGGTTTGGAATGTCTCCAGAGACGGAGACTCCACCACCTCTCTGGGCAGCCTGTGCCAGGGCTCTGCCACCCTCAAAGGAAAGAAGTTCCTCCTCATGTGGAGATGGAACTTCCTATGGTCAAGTCTGTGCCCGTTACCCCTTGTCCTGTCACTGGGCACCACTGAAAAGAGCCTGGCCCCATCCTCCTGACACCCACCCTTGAAGTATTTATAAGTGTTGATAAGATCCCCCCTCAGTCGTCTTTTTTCCAGACTGAAGAGACCCAAGTCCCTCAGCCTTTCTTCATAAGAGAGATGTTCCAGTCCCCTCAGCATCTTGGTAGCCCTTTGCTGTCCCCTCTCCAGCAGTTCCCTGTCCTTCTTGAATCGGGGAGCCCAGCATCCCATCCCTTTCCTAACAAGCAGATGTGACAGTGCTGCTCCATGGCAGTGGGAGCCGTTGGTAAAGGCCCTTGGGGGGTTAGCGCTATGGGAGTCCCACGGGACAGCCTGCCTGACCCTTCCCTCGGCCCATCAGGTTGGGGATGGGCACCCTCTGCGCTTGTGGAAGGTCTCCACGGACATTGAGGCCCCTCCCGCCACGGTGCTGCACCGGGTGCTTCGGGAGCGTCATCTCTGGGATGAGGACCTGCTGCAGAGCAAAGTGGTGGAGGCCCTGGACAAGAACATGGAGGTCTACCACTACGTCACGGACAGCATGGCACCCCACCCGCGCAGGGACTGCGTGGTGCTCCGGTGAGGGCAGGGAAGGATGCGAGTGGGAGGGTTTGGTGGATCCCATCTGGCCCCAGCCCTGGCTGCTCCTCCCTGGGATGTACGGGCTCCCCAACCTCCCTGCTCCCCATACGGACCGGGTGGGGACTCAGGGACAGGCGCTGAGTGGGGCCACTCTGTCCCGCAGGCGCTGGCACACGGACCTGCCGCGGGGAGCCTGCCTGCTCATCTCCATCTCAGTGGAGCACGACAAGCTGCCGGTGGAGGGAGGCGTCAAAGCCATCGTGCTGACCTCCCAGTACCTCATCGAGCCCAGCGCCATGGGCCGCTCCAAAGTGACCCACATCTGCAGAGCTGACCTCAGGTAACGGGGACTTTTGGTGCCGCTGCACCAGCTGCTGGGGGGGTTGGTGGAGCAGCAGCGGTGGTGGTGGTGGGACACAAGAGCTGCTCATGTCCCTCCGCTTGCCTGGCCTGGCAGCAGGGGCAGGGTTACAGCTCACACAGTGTGGTGTCTGCTTCCCTGGAGGGAAGGGGGTGCTGGTCTGGGGCCAGTTTTTAGCAGCCAGAGGGTCACTAGGAAAGGAGCCACTAGCCACCAGTGCTGGCAATTCTTCCAGTGGCTCTGAGTGTGGCAGTAAGTCCCTTAGAGCTTCTGCAGGAAACATGGGTTCCCCTCTGGATCTGAAGGATGGCATTCACACTCTGCTGTGGCGAGCTGTGCTGGGGTGTAGTGGTGTAAGGATGGGCTGATGCAAGGGGCAGGCTGGTTGTCATTCTGGCACAAGCCCCGTTGGGTCACAGATATTCCTCCATTTTTCCACATGTTGCCTTTTCTGTCCTGTTAATGCTCCTTCAGCATCTTGTAGTCCATCAGAGTTGGAGCTACGCTGAGTGCCTGTCCTGGAGCAAGAAGCAGCATTCTGCTCCTTGGTGCTGGTCTCTTCTGCCCGCTCACCCTCCTCCTGCCTCTTCCCTTCTCCAGGGGCCGGTCTCCTGAGTGGTACAACAAGGTCTTTGGCCACCTCTGCGCCATGGAGCTGGCGAGGATCCGAGACTCTTTCCCAGCCCTGAGTCCCAACGGCCCCGAGACGAAGATCTGAGGCTCCAGGAAGATGCTTTGTCCTGTCAGACATGGACTTGCCGGTGGATCAGGGCTGGGGCTCTTGGAGGGGAGTGCCATGCAGGCAGCTGGCCGCGGAGGAGGAGGCAGAGGCTGGCACGCTCGCGAGCACATATTTATAAGTGTCCTTTTACCCTGGGCTGGTCATTCCTCATCCCACCACCTGCTGCTGCTTCGGCCACCCCTTGCTCAAGCGCTCCGTGCAGCAGGTTGTCCACGGAGGCGAAGCCGTGCAGCCCGTGGTCCCCGCAGGAGGGGTTGGTGAGCAGCGGGAAGGAGAGGGGCTGTGGGGGTGACAACCCCCCCGCCATCCCCCGGGAAGGCAGCCTGCAGGCAGGGCTGGGAGGCAGCTGGCCCAGCTTGAGCTGGGTCTCCCCTCCGTGCGAGCCGGGAGCATGTCCCATGGGGACGAAGGTGTGTGGAGCGGAGCAGGAGGGTGCGGAGGCGTGGGAGAAGCGAGCCGGGAGGACGGTGCCGCGTCTGTAGGTGGCAGGTGCTGTTGGGAAGCGAAGGGTGGGCAGCGAGGGGGGAAATGGTGCGTGCAGTGTCACGGGGCAGGGACGGCCAGGGAGGCACTGTGAGAACCGGTGTGGGAGTGGGAGAGGCTGCTGTTCTGGGAAGCGGCGGTGGGGTGGGGGGCTACATCTAGACATCCTCAAGTGCCAGCCCTTGTCGAGTGGTAGAAGGAACCTGTTGCCATTACCTTTGGTGCTGAATTTCACAGGAGAAGAAAAAGCCCTCCAGTCCTGTGTCTTGCTTTTATCAGCTAAAAGCCCTCTATTGTGCATTAGGTTTCGGTGGAGGCTGGATGGACGATGTTCCCAGCCAAGCCCGTCCCTCGAAACCAGCCTACCCATCGTTTGGAGGAGGCAGGACATGTCTAGAGCCCCAGAGCAGCTGCCCTGGTAGTTGGCTACAGTCTGGGAAGGGGCAATGCCCCACCGGGACAGTTACGAGGAGGCACCTCGCGAGGGAGGGAGGGAGGGACACAGCCCACGGCAGCTCCTAATTCCTTGCTGCTTGTTGGGATTCACGTTGCGCTGCCCCGGAGAGGGGAGGAGTGCGGAGCAGCCTTGCCAGCACTGGCTGCACCATGGCAGCTTCGGCCAAGGCAGGGCTGTGCTCATCCCAGCTCACCGCACACCATCTGCTTCCTTTAGGCAAGCAAAGCATGGTCGCCCAAGCTGGGGCAAGCACGTGCCAAGCTCGGTCCCGTCCTGATCTCTACAGTAAGTAGGGGAGGTGGATTTCTCCTGGATTCACCCCTCTTTGGGTAGCTACAAGTGGCAGAGCCCGTGTCCCTCCTGGGTGCAAACCTGCCTCCTTACGCTACTCCCTGCAGAGACGTCCGTTCCCCATCCCATCCCTCCCTTCCCTCCGCAGAGAAACCGTCTGCCGGAGCTAACAGCACCCAGGACCCGACCTGGTTTCTCCCTTCAGGCAGGGACCCAAGTTACCAGACATCGTTCCAACTGGAAGGCAATATGACCCACGCGGGGGAATGATTCCCAGTGTCAGTTTTGCCGTAACACATCCTATCTGTCTCTCCTTTGGTGGGAAAAAAAAAAAAAAAAGCAACTCAGCCTGTATTCTGTGTTTTTATATATATATTTTATATATATATAAAAATATAACTAACATTTGAGGGAGTGATTTTTTTTTTCTCCTAATATTTTTTTAAAGCATTTCTTTTTTTCTATCTATAAATACTTGTACAGTTGGAATATTAATATATAACTCTGGCAGTAGAGCTCAGTGCCAGGTGATGCTCACTTAAAAGACGTGTATTTTGTATTTAAGGGACTTTTTGTTTTGTATCATATGCAACCGCAACAGATTGTTTGACTAGGATCGGGGCGGCTCTTCCCATCCGTGTAATTAATAAAGTACTAACAATATCTGCTGGCTGATGAGGAAACCTTCACGCTGAGCAATTCTCCAACACAGGAGCATCCCAGGGCGGATCATACGCTTTCTTGTGGGGTGGGGGAGCTGGAGGTAGTGCCTGGCAGGCTGGGGAGCCACGGGCGTCTTTGTGCCACCAGGGAGGGTCAAATGCTGCTGGCCTGAAGCGTTGCCAGGGTAAAGCTCTTGCGGGACTCGTGCAGCTCCAGCTGCTTGGTCTGCAAACAGCCCTTCACCTTCTCCTGGAAGGAGGCGGTGGTGATGGTGTAGAGGATGGGGTTCAGGGCGCTGTTGATGGGCAGGATGAAGATGACCACCCAAGAGGTGATGGTGCCTGTGCCGACAAGGACATGACATTAGGCAGCTGAAGGGGGGCTGCCCTCTTCCCCAGGGGTAACCCACCCGCTCCAGCCCACACAGCAGAGGGGGGCCATGCCATTCATGGGCTTATGGCTGGAAGGGTATCCCGCCACGTGGGAGGGTCATGACTGCTGCTCCCTGGAGACATGCCCAGGGAAACCAATAATGCTGTCCATCTCCCCTTGCAGCCCACAGGTAGGTGAAGAGAGCTCCAAGCTCAACAGTGCCCACATCAAAGGGTCGCTGACCCAGGGAATCACAGACTGATAGGGAATGGAAGGAACCTCTGGAGATCATCTAGTCCAACCCCCTGCCAGAGCAGGGTCACCCAGAGCAGGTGGCACAGGAACGCCTCCAGGTGGGTTTGGAATGTCTCCAGGGACGGAGACTCCACCACCTCTCTGGGCAGCCTGTGCCAGGGCTCTGCCACCCTCAAAGGAAAGAAGTTCCTCCTCATGTTTAGGTGGAACTTCCTATGCTCAATTTTGTGCCCGTTACCCCTTGTCCTGTCACTGGGCACCACTGAAAAGAGCCTGGCCCCATCCTCCTGACACCCACCCTTTCAGTATTTATAGGCGTTGATAAGATCCCCCCTCAGTCGTCTTTTTTCCAAACTAAAAAGATGCAAATCCCTCAGCCTTGGGAGGGATCATGGCAGGCAGCAGTGGGCTCTGCTCCAGGGCCTTGCGGGGAATGAGGGGTTCACCTGGTATTTCCACCTGCAGCAGGGAGAGCAGCCTGAGGAGGAAGATGGGTATCCAGCAGAGAGCATCCGTGAAGACGATAAAGAAGAACCGCTTTGCAATGGCGACATCCCGGGAGCAGACACCTCTCTCCGCTGTTTTGGATGCAGTCATGCGGATGGAGTAGAACATGCCAGAGTAGGCGAAGACGATGGTGATGAAGGCTGCGAGATTCAAGCCTGGAGAGGAAGAAATCTTGCTCTGAGCGTAGCCAAAGCGCAACCCTCGCGAGCTGGGATCGGCGGCACAGCTGGCAGCAGCAGGACTGCTCCTGCTTTTATCACTAGAGGGGGCAGAGACACCTCGGCAGCCTCGGCTAGTTCTGAATCCAGCCTTAGCCCAGCGATGCCCATGACCAGCTCCGGGGTGAGGGTGGTCACAGCACCAGGCTGGAGCAGGGACCCTCCCCAGCCCAGAACGGAGGGCAGAGCTGGCACCCTTTGTTTGCCCACTGTCCCAGTGGGATGGCAGTGCCCCGTAAAGTCAGACATCCCACTAACGGAGGCAGTGCGAGCTCTCATGACGCCCTGGAGGGGACAGCTGGGCTGAGCAGCCCCACTCCCACCAGGGAAGCCTGTCCTGCCCCATTTAATCGCCATCCCCGGGTCCCAAGGTGGCCTTACCCAGGTAGATGGTGGCAGAGTAGCCCCGAGCACTGGGCCGCTCATCCAGGTCAGGCTGCAGTGGGAAGCACACCCCGTTCCTCCCGTAGTAGTTCCCAAAGGTCTCCTTACACCACAGAGGGATGATGCTGAGGGAGAAGCCCAGAAGCCAGATGGCCACTAGCACTGAGATGGTCTGCTTCTTGCCAGCTCTGTGGTGGCTGAACGGGAAAACAATAGAGAAGTATTTCTCCAGGGTCATGTAGGTCAGCAGCAGGACTGACACCTCAGAGGAGAGCATGGCCAGGCTGCCCACCAGCTGGCACTGGAGGCTGCCCATCCAGCCCTGGGCATGCTTG
This sequence comes from Larus michahellis, assembly GCF_964199755.1. Lineage (NCBI taxonomy): Eukaryota > Metazoa > Chordata > Aves > Charadriiformes > Laridae > Larus > Larus michahellis. Next base: position 46,833,276 of record NC_133904.1, read on the forward strand.
TTGTATTCGCCTGAGTACTTGAGGTCGAAGGCTCCGATAACGAAGAGGTAGATGCCCATCAAGCCATCTGCACCTGGGGGTGGGGGGGAAAACAAGGTGCCGTGAGGAAAAAAGCATCAGTGGGCAAACGTAGCCCTTTGCATCAATGCCATGGCCATAAACCCATCATAAAACTGGACAGCCTTTGGCTTTATGCATATATATATGTGTATAAAAGAGCTGCCCTACTGGTGCCTGTGAGCACAGACCTGAGGGCAGGGGCCGAGATGCCCCAGGCACAGAGGGATGCCCAGAAACCCATCTGCCATCAGCACAAAGGGCAAGGTGGCAGCAAGCGGGCCCTGGCTGTGCTGGGGAGGGCTGGCATCAGCTAGACAGGTCCTCCCTGGGGAGATGCTGGTGGGCGGCTCATCCGCACTGGTTTCCTCTGTGCTCCCCCCGCTGGTCCCTGCCCCTCCTCCGCCCAGCTCACAGCACAGGGACTTGATGGCCATGGTGTGCTGGCTGTTCTCCGTGACGATGAAGGACCGCATGCAGATGACGAAGAGGTTGCCGAAGCAGGTGAGGCAGGCGACGACCCAGACGAAGACGCGCAGGATGATGTTGGCGAGGAGGTTCTCGAAGGAGGAGATGCCGTCGGTGTTGGGTTTGCAGCTGCGCACGTGGGGCGCGTAGCTGCAGTACTGGAACTTCTTGAAGTAGCTGTTGGGGTGGTGGAGGAGGTTTCCTGACTGCGACTGGGACCGGGAGCAAACATGGTCTGGCGTGCACAGCCCCCTGCCCCACACCCTGCGCTCTGCCTGCTCTCACCTCCAGCCCCTCAGCCACGTTTTTCCCTGTCTGGGTGGACAAGGGCCACCCCCCTCAGTCCCCATCCCACTAAACCAGGAGCCTGGGGGCTTACAGAGAGCAGGGGAAGGGAGACAGGGAGGTTAGGGGGAGGAAGGAGCCGGCAGCAACGCAGGGTGGGAGCGGGGAGAGGGGGGGATGCCAGCACACAGCCCTCCCCCCCACAGCCCCCCGGGGCAGGGATCTGCAGGGGACACGGAGCCTGATGGAGCTGGATCAAGGGGGTTCCCATTTGCACAGTTCTGCAGATGGATTTGGACACTGAATAAACAACACCCCAAGCTTTTGCAAAACTGTCTGGAGGCACCCCAGTGCTTTTTGGATCACGTACCACAGCCACGCTCTTAAATCTGCAACTATTCAGCACTCTCAACTGGTAAGTACAAGAGTGTTTTCCTCCAGCCCATGATTCTCACAAACTAACATTTAAAAAATCAATCCCTTATTCAAATCCTTCATGTCCCATTAACAGGGATTCACATTTTTTTTCCCCTGCATGTTATTTCAGATTAATCTTTTCAAGACTTATAAAAGCCAACCCCTATAAGCTTAGCAAAACTCTACTTTAGAAAATGACTACAAAACTGAAACGCGAGGCTCATTTCTGCTTAATTATAGATAAAAGGAGAGAAAATGATTGCTTATTAGCAAGTCAGGTAGAACATGTACCATATTTATAGTGCAAACAGACCAATTACGAAAAGGAAGATGTAGTTGTCTTTCATTACAGGTACTTTAAAATGTGCATCTGGAGAAAATTAATGATTTTTTTTTTCTCCTTCCAAAGAGAAGCCGAAGCACTCCCAGCTGGCTGTGCAGTCCTGTTGCCACCCTGCGTGCGATGCCTGTCCAGCCTTTCTACCTGCACATCTCTGGGGTTCTGGCCTGGATGGCCAACCAGGGGGGTTGGAACTAGATGATCTTTAGGGTCCCTTCCAACCCGAACCATTCTGTGATTCTATTATTTCAGACCCAAGCAAAAGGGCCTCTAATGGGGTTACTCAACCACAGCTTTCAGCACACAGCTTACTACCGATGCACGCCTTGGCTGACCGAGCCTACCTTGCCCGCATCACCTATGCAACGTGCACCTTCAGAAATGCAGATCGCTCTTCGTATCGCGTGTGCACCCAGATGGGGAACCCAAGGCTCTGCAAACTTCTCCCTTCCCATGGGCGAAATGCTCCCCTTGCTCTAAGTAAGCCCCAGCTAGGAGACACCCATTGCCCTGGGGGGATTTAAGCAGTATCGTCACGCTCGGGAGCTTCCAGTGGGCTGAAATAACCTGCTCACTTGTGTAAGGAGTGAACCGTTTTCCCTCTCCACCCCCAAGCACGGGTGCCAGGGCGGCAGCAGCCGCCCGCTCCCCCCACTCACATGTGCGAGAGGGTGGTCAGCTTCTGGAAGGTCAGGTTATGGATGTTGGGAATCTCCAGCCCTTCCAAGCTCCTGCAAAAGGAAACCAGCACAGGGAATGCTGTGAGCAGCCCTGGTCTGGGTTTGGGGCTGCCAAAGGCGGAGGCAGCACTCTAGGATGGGGGATGTTGCGGGACTCACAGGGACCGTAGCTGGGGCAGGCTCTCAAACTGGCTGGGGAAGATCTCTCTCAAGGGGTTGTAGGAAATATTCCTGAAAAAGAGACAAGTCTTTGGTATTTTTTCTCCATCTGGAAGCTATCAGAGTAGCTGGAAGTGAGGGCAAAGGGGTGTATTTATATGGCTTTTCCCTGCACTCCCTGTTCCCCAGGATCTGCAGCCCCAAAGCAGAGGGTCTACAATGGCGCCGTCTATGATGGCAGACCCGCCAGGAGGGAGCCCATCCTGCTGGGGCCACCACGGCACTGCAGCAAGGACGCGTACCCAGCACGATGCAGAGGTGCAGGGGTCCCGCAGGGCACGCCATCGCTTGCAGGGGGGCAGGGACACCCCCCTGGGGCGGTGCAGCCCCGGTACTCACAGCTGCTGGAGCTCAGCCAGGCCGTTAAACAGAGAGGAGGGGAGGTGATCTAGTCTGTTGGACGACAGGTCGCTGTGCGGAGGAGAGCAGCGTCTGAGAAGTGGTTGAGGGCACCAGGTCTTGCACCCAAGGGTGCTGAGCAGCGAGCTGCCCTGGGCAGGGGGCAGAGAGGGGTCCCCAGCAAGACCCCCACTGCTGCCCCCGGCACAGCCCCTGCCTGCGGGAGTCAGGGCAGGCAATGGCTGGAAACTTACAGCTCCACCAGCCTGCTCAGCCTGGAAAATGTCCCATCCTGGATCCACCTGAGCTTGTTTCTGCGCAGGATCCTGGAGGAGAAGGAAGGGGAGAGAGTGTGGGGGTATGGCACAGCCCTACAAGCCCTTTGGGAGCGTCGTTTGACCTCCAGGCTGGCCGTGAGCAGCCAGGGATGCCAGTACTGCATGGGGCTCACCCACAGGGTGCACCTAGACCTGCCATGTCCCTCCCAAATGCACTGAGCCACGACTGTCACCTCCAGCTGCCAAATGCTCCGCTGCTGTGGGGAAGGTCTAAGCCAGAGAGAACCCAGCTCTCAGGTGCAAGGCTCCATCTCACACAAGCCCACAGCTCAGAGAAGAGCCCATCAGAAGTGTGGAAGACGAGCAGAGCTTGTTCGAGCGCTCAGAGGTAAACTCCCAGCATGGCGCATCAAGAAACACAAATGGGTTCGGAACAGCAGGAGCAGAATCCTGTGGGACGGCACATGCATGAAGGCGCTGAGAGACCCCATGGGTGCCATGACCCAGGGATGGTCCCAAGGAGCAGCTGGACTCCACTGAGCTCAGACACCAACCAGGGCAGCCCTATCTAACTTGGTCCATGGTGCGGCCGGGCAGGATGGGGGGAGTTGGGGGAGTCCAGCCAGAATGGTTCATCCCACAGAGCCTGAACATGAGTCCCTGTCTCATCTGCTGCGTCTGCTTGTGAAGCTGTCTCCTCTGCCGGTGTCACCGTCAGGGCGTGTTTACGCCATCCGTCTTGCCTGTACAGACGTTTCCATGGCACTGCCATAACAGCCCTGGGAAACACGCTGCTGATCAAAGCCAACGGACTCGGCTGCGGGAGGAAGGATGGATGGTGGGGCAGGCGCTCACCCACCCGGCACTGGGGGGTGCGAGTAGCTCTCACTGGTGAAAAAAAACATATAAGGGTGCATATTTTGGCGATTAAATGCCTTTTGGGGCTTCTCCAAGAAAGGCAGAGAAGGGAACGGGATCTTTGTGCAGCAATCTTCAGCTGGAAAGTGACAGCAGAGCTTTCCAACGCACTCATCCTCAGAGACACTGTGTGGGGGCAGTGGTCGGAGGAGGACCAAGATCGGTCCTCCAGGGACTGCCAGATAAACTGCGAAGGGGATCTTCACCCCACGGCCATTTCCACCTCCCCAGGGGCCAGCCTGGGGCGGCTCCTCTTCATCACCTGGCCAGGGACCGTGAGGTGGGCGCAGGGTGGAACATCGCCCTGCCAGAGTGGCCCAACTTTCAAACACACCGCTCAGCTTCTGTGTCACCTGCTGGGTCCTCCCGCGGGAACTGCGGGGAGTTGAAGAGCGTTTCACAGATGTCTGCGCGGGAGGACAGAGCGGCTTTGAGACAGCAGCGCTCAGGCCACGTACCCTGCTCCTCACTGGGGTGCTGCTGCTCCTGCGTTTGCCCCCGGGGCAGGGGAATAATCTGCTCACCTCGCAGGAAAGCGATGGCCGGGGAAGGAGAGGGGAGAGCAGCTCCCGCCAGAGACAATCCCAGCCCAGCCCTCTATCAGCTGCTGTCCAGATAAGCCCTGGATTTACTTGCTTACACTGATCCAGCAGCATTGGCGCAGGGTCCTGCGATGCATTCCCAGTGCTCCGGGTGATTGCTGATCCGCTGGGAGGATGGCTTGGCTCCCCATCCCACTTCTGCTCTCCCGCCACCACCCTGTGGCCGCTGGTAGCCTTCTGCTCATGGGTAACACCTGCACGGTGCACAACTCTCCTGTCCTTAACTCCAGAGGTTCCAGGGGCTGTATATATCTCTTTGGAAGATATATGGCCACCATATGCAGGACAACCAGACCCTGGGAGAGGTCATCAATGTGAATCCTACGCTTTTGTCAGCACCGGGAGGGCACCTGGGCAAGACGGCATGGGGCAGGAGCAGGCTCCAGGCAGGAGGGGAGGAAACAGAGCCAGACACTGTTTGACACGCATAGAGCCGTCTCACAAGCTTTATGGCCTTCCTTAGGGATATTTTTAGGGGGTTTGGATGCCAGAGGAAGAGTCTGGGCTGGCTGCGAGCCCTGGTATTCGCACACCATAGGAATGCCGTGTCCTGCCGCTATCTCCCACCCGAAGAAGGTCCCCCTTTGATTTTGGCAGCCCCCGCGGGCTGGTGACGGGGGCCTGGGATGAGCCCACCAGGTCCCCAACCCAGGGTCAGCCATCCTCCAGCACAGAGACCTTTGAAGAGGCTCTGGGGCCCTTGGTCAAGTCCCTACAGACTTCATGAAGCTGACTGCCCTGTTGATTCTGTGTGGGCTGAAACCACTAAATGCGAGACAGCAGCCCCTTATCCGGCCCAGAGTAATGGGAAATGGGGGTCCCAGCTGAGTGCCGGCTATCACTTCTCCTCCCTCCATGCACCCACAACGGGACGGGGTCTGCACCAGCAAGCGGGGACCCCGAGGTACTCACAGCACCGTGAAGTCATGGCACTCCTGGAAGACAGCCCTGCGCACCGCCCGGATCCTGTTCCCTTCCAGCTCCCTGCAGAAAGGCAATCGTGGCTGCCACCTCCCTGGGCTCTCCCCCTCCATCCCCAGGGACTGCCCAGCATGATCCCTCACCTCTTGCGTGCCCCTCCACTCCTCTGCCCCCATCCCCTGTGGGATGCTCCCAGCCCTTTTCTCCCCTTTCTCTGCTCCAGGAGCCTGGCTGGGGAGCTGGGTACTCACAGCCAGCTGAGCTTCGGCATCTCTGCGCAGAGGGAGGCGTTGGGTATTTGAGTCAAAGAGTTATTCAACATGTACCTGGTTGGGAGGCAACAAGGAAAAATGGGGTTACGGCATTGTACGTCCCTGCAGAACACAACCCTGTGCATGGACAGGGTCCTGCTGCTGCTCCTGGACCATGGGGGCTTCACAAGGGCTTTCTGCTGGTCCGTGGATTTAACTGGGAGGGATATCTGCACTGTATGGGTTGCTTGTGTGTGTACCCCAGGGGAGCAGCCAGGCGGTGGCTGCACCAGCTCCTGCGTGCCATGGCCACACAAAACCATGGAGCGAGTTCAGCTGCCACCACCTCAGGCAAAGACCCAGCACACGCGGCCGTTAATGGCAGTACCAAGCTTCATCCACCTCCTTTGGGAAAGATGTAAAGGTAATGGTACAGGGCACATTTAGCCGCTGTGGGAGATGCTCTCCAGTGAGCTGTGACGGGCACGTCACTGGGAGAACAGTGCACGAAAGCGGCAGCAAGTGACCCTGGAGTGACAGCCAGTAAAGGCAAATTTATAGCCTGAGCTCCCGCTGGTGTTTTTCCCAGCACTTTTGCACATGCCTGTTTGCAGAGTGTTCCTCACTGCACGTTTTGTGACCGCAGTTTTAGTTTATTTGATTTGCTAACAAAAATGCGGAGGGATAAACAGAGCACGTCACTGAGCAGAGCGGCGCTGCTGCCTGCAACGTGGGAACGTGCGGCCGAGGGGAGCTCCGTCCCCCTAGGGCTAGGGCTGTCCCCCGCAGCCCACGCGGCTCCTCCTTTGGGGACAGAGCGGGGACATGTCTCTGGACACCGAGTGCTAGCCAGGTTTTGCAGAGGAGTGAAGTCCCAGGGTCACAGCCCCTCTTCCCCAAGTCCTCTGCCAGCCCCCCAGGCTGTTTCCCCCCACCTGCCAATGGCTCCCCCATCCCCAGGCACGGCGGTTACTGAGTCCTGCACACCCCCAAACCCAACTTTCAGGCTTTTCCAGCCAACTCCAGCAGTTACATCTCCAGCAGAGATGGTGTGAGCCTGGACCAGCAACCATGGCTGAAGCACTCTCCTTGCAGGTGTCCGCCCAGAGAATACAGCTTAAAACGCGGTCAGACGTACGTGAATATATATGTGTGTCTGTGCAGTCACACACACACACGTGTTTTTTCCACTATAACGGCCAAAACTTCTCCCCTAACGATGACTCCAGGCTGCTGCCAAGGTTTCCAATCTGTATTCCGGACTGCAGAAAAGGTGTTAAAGTCTTCTTAGAGCGATTGCAAAATTGTTTTTATGGTGGTTAAAGCGAATTTGTTACCCTGTACCTCCGTCTTGGAAACGGCTGGGCCTTAAAGACCCCTTGGCTTGAGATGACCTGGTGTGAAGACAGCCGGCAGAAGGGCAGTAGTTCGGGAAAGCATCGGATCCCGCTTGCAGTCGCCGACTGAAGGAAAGCAGTCAGCAACCCAACCCGCAGGAGCCGCTACCCATCCTGCTCATCGGGAGGTGCTGAGGCTCTGCTCAGGCCAAACTCCCCAGCGACTTGCTTATCCCTGTCCCCAGCAAAAACAAAAACCCTGGGTTTTGGGTGTGCTGGGGGCAGGAGATGGCACAGAGGAGCAGCAGCGCCAGCAAAGCCCGCTGGTTCCCCCTGCAAACGGGAGTGAGACAGACACCTTGTCACCCCTCGCACCCCGGGGGAGGCGAGGAAGCCACAGCATCCTTGACTTGCCCTGAAAAAGGCTGGAAGCTGCCTGGAAAAGGGCTGCAGGAGGTACCAGGCAGACACCCACGGAGCGGGATCCCCCCAAACCCCGCGGAGGGCTGCCCCCAGCCTCTACTCACAGGAAATACAGAGACTTCAGCCCTGCAAACGTCGCGGGGACAATCGTGGCAATCCTGTTGTTGTCCAGCATCCTGGAAGGAGAAGCGGAGAAGTGAGAGAAGGGGACGCGGAGAGGGCGAGGAGGCAGTGGGAAGCCCCCACATTTAGCATTCATGCTGCCCCGGCAGGAGGGGGCTTTGTCCCTTCTCCCCCACAAGCTTCCATAGACACCCATCTCCAGGTGGGGGGCTGCCCCCCTCTGAAGCCCCTTCACCCCCCCGGAATCCTGCCCCGGCAGCCCTAGCTGAAACGTCAGATCCAGCTGCACAGTCTGGATTCCTTCACAGTCAGGGTCTGTTAGATTTTTTTTTTTTTTTTTCCCTCTCTTCTGCTACGAAACAGAGATAAATTAGAAACCATTTGGGGAATTCAGGGCCATGCTGGGCTTCTCAAAAATCCTCTGGCTTGTTTGCACCACAGACCACCCTCCGCGAGCTGCTCATCCTTCTGTTGTCCCTCTTTGTTTTAAGCAATAACCGAGCTGGTCCCATGGCCAGTAAGAGGAGGGAAGCCTGGGGGGCGGCGGACCTGCCCGAGCCGTTCCTGCAAACACAGAGCAGGAGCGAACCGTCTTGTAAAGCGGCCTTTACGGTTTCTTTTCTGGAGCGAAACCTTTATAAGCTCCATGTGTAAAAACCACACACCGCACGAGCCCAGATCAAAGGGAGCCTTTGAGAATAAACAGAAGGGAAGGATATTAGCTGTACTTTCAATTTAGGCGTGTATTTTTCAAGGTGATGGAACTGCAAATCTCCGTGTTTAACAGCGCACTTAAAGCCTTTTATACACAAACCTGCAGCCCGGGAGCTGAGGCTGGCTCTGCGCAAAGCCCATCACCGTGCTCTGCCGCTGTGGACCGGCAAGGGGACCGTGGCAGGGTGAGTATCCATGGGGATCAGCCAGCCATAATGAGATTTTGGACAAGACCACGTCCAGTCTGTGCTAAACCTGACCCCAGTAACAGGGGAGGGAAACTCAAGTAGGAGTTTCATAAAAGAACTGCAGCAGAAGCTAAGTGTGTCCTGGTCCCCAGGGATGGTGGGGAAGTGGAGACCCAGCCGGGCATCCCACCCATCACCACCACGGCCCCCCAGCATGGGCATGTTACTACAGACACCCTGAAACCATCGTGCCCACTTCCCCCCACCCCCAAAGAAATGAAATGATGGTAAATGCAAGGAAGAGTCGGGATCAGCCATGTCTGATGCTGTTGGGACCGGCGGAGGAACTCACAGCCACTCCAGGCGATGCAGGTCCTCAAAAACCCGGGGCTTCAGCTGCGTGATCCTGTTGTGGCTGAGGAACCTGGAACCAGAGCGATCCTCAGGCACTGCTGCCGATGAAACCCGTTTTCGCTAAAGCTTCTTCCCAAGCTGCCCATGGCTCCTGGCTTTGGGTGCCTGGGGCACCACCTCCCTTAGCAGCTCAAACGCAGGATCTCAGCTTAAGCATGGACGGGATGGGAACAGCAGTGTTTGTAGGAGGGGAAACGCTTCTGTTCTGCTCCGTGTTCACCCAAAATACGTGGAACTCCAGCTTAAAGCATGCTTGATACATGCTGTTCTTGCAGGGGCAAGATAAAGGGCTCAGAACCTGGCCCGGAGCCACCTGTGCTTCATGCCAAGAGGAGCCGAGGAGCGTGTCCATCCCAGGGCTCCCCTCCCCAGGGCCCCGCAACACAGACACCACCTTTACTCACAACATTTTAAGCTGAGAAAGTCCAGCAAAGGCTTTGGGTGAGATCAAGCGGATCTTGTTTTTTTGCAAAAACCTATTTAAAAAAAAAACAAAACAAAACAAACAGAAAAGAGACCGAAGTATGTTTTCTAAGGGATTCTAGGAGTCTGTGGTCCCCAGGGAAGACAGGGATGTGCCCACAACTGCAGGACACCAGACACGCGGCTTGTAGTGCTCAGGGATGGAGGTCGGGGCTGCAGCCCCTGCTCTGCCATGGGCTCCTTGTCTCAAGCAGCCCTGGAGAGGCTGTTTTCCCCCTCTGCCTCATTTACTCCATGCCAAGGGAAGGAAGCTGAAGTACAGATGCCCGACGGCCACAAGCAGCTGCTCTGAGCTGCTTCACACACTTGTTCCTCCACACGCGGCCCCGCCGCTACTGACCTGAGCATCCACCGCTCTCCCCTTCTATCACAAACAAGCTAAAGAGTGGCATAAAGAAGATACTCACAGCTTCTCCAGACTCCTATACCTGGCAAACTGATTATCCAGCAGAGAACGGATTTTGTTTTTCTTCAGGTCCCTAGCAGGAAAACAGAAGGGGAGAAAAAAAAGATCAAACCCAGGGCCAGCAGACTAGGACATAGGAGAGTCCTTTACAAAAGGAGAACAGCCAAGACTAGACCTCCTCTTCTTGTGCAATGCAAACAAAATGCAAGGCAGCTGCTCTTCATTAATGCTACATCACTAATTGCCCTCCCAATCTGCGAGCGTTATTTGCTGCAGATGAGTCTTTCCACACTCTCCTCCCTTCCTAGCCCTTGCTTCGTGTGTGCAAAGGCACCTCAGGCCAGGACCTTGCCAACAGTTTCTAACCCTGTGCATCTCGATGGGAGGCTTGGCAGCAAAGGCAGGCTCCCCAATCCTCACCCGGCCGGGATCCGTCCGTTCCCAGCTCCCAGCCCGGTGCTGTCATGGGAGGGTTGCAGCGAGATGCTGAAACTCAGCAGAGAGTGGTCTGTTGGCATGGAAAGGGCTCTTTGCTTCTTTGGCTCCAGGGACAACGAGTAAAAGCCAGGGATTTCATATCCTTCCCTCTAAGCTTGTTTTCCCGCCGGGTGGCAGTGTCTCTCCTGGGGGAGAGGGTGCATGTACCCCCGGCTACTCACATCCTGGTCACGTTGGAGGAGACCCAGGGGACAGTGGTGAGGTCCTGCTCGGTGCAGTCTACAGCCCTTCCCCAGCACCGGCACCGCTCTGGGAAGAGCTCCAGCCCTGCGGGAAAGCCGAGGGGACGCGCTCAGGGAAGAGCACAGGGGGCCCGTGCAGGGCAGGGGACACCCACGGGGTGAGGAAGGATGCTCGGCCCCGGGGAGGAACGACTTACAGCAGGGGTCACCCTCATCTTCCACCGCCATCCTGCCGCTCCTCGCAGCCAGCATGTCGCCCAAGATCTGCAGCCAGCCGCTGTCATCCACTGCAGGACAGAGGGGACCACCATTAGAGGCACATGGACACCGGCAAAAGCCCCAGCAGCTTTGGGAGAGGGTGCTGCATCCCAGCCTGGAGATCTGGCTCCAGCCCCCCCCGCAGCTGCAATGCTGCAGAACAGGGATTCATCCAGCCCCATGGCATGTCTCCAAGCACAGCCACAATAAAACTTTCTTTCCTCTATTTCTAGCACCCTACCCAGCCCGCTTTAAGGATATCCCGAACCCGACGCTGCATCCAAGCCACTCAGTTAACCAGCACCCAAAAGGGTATGAATTTGTCCAGTCTCTAACTCGTTTACGCTCCTACAACTCAGCATCCCCGAGCGAAGAGCCCCACAACGGCACTGGGGATTGTGCAAAAAAAAAAAAAAAAAAAAGGAACTAATTTCATGTCTTTAAATCTGCTGAACCCGTGTGCCCTGACCGGCAGTGCCGAGCCCCTCTGCTCCTCTGCCTTTCCACCACTGCCCAGAAATAACTGCCCCCGCCTTGTAGCAACAAGGGGTTTCTGCACCCCATCCCGGGAGAATCCCTGATGGATGAGCTCCTCCCTGGGGCACATATGGCTACTGCGCCGGGATGGTGTGGAAACACAAGAGCTGGGGAAGCGGCTGGATAATGGGGTAGATCCAGGATTCTTTACACCCCCCAGGGGAAGAGCAAGCTCTGCTTTACTGCACTCGTGGTCCCGGCTCCTGGCCTTCCCAGGTCTGGGGGTTACTCACTCTGAGGGCATCCCTCTTGGCGAGGGGCTTGCTGCTTACCACAGTTCTCCTCGTCAGCCCCGTTGTCGCAGTCATCCTCCCCGTTGCAGTGCAGGGCCTGGGGCAGGCAGACGGAGAGGTTGCCGCAGGGAAACTGCCCCAAGGGACACTCGTGCCCATCCTGCCGGGAGTGGATCAGAGGAGGCTCTGCCCAAGTAAGAGGAGAAGCTCAGCGCTGGGGCAGCACCTCCCACCCCTGGACCCCTCACGTGTGCTGTGCCATCACCTTTGGGGCGCTGGGCTCCTTGGGCCGCATTCTTTGTGCCCAGATCCGGTGCCTTTTGGGGCAGAGAAGGGCTGGGGGGGTGCTGAAGGGTGCCTGCGCTGATGCTGAGGACCAGCATTGCCGTACCAATGCCCCACGAGACCATGCTTGGCCAGAGCAAGTGCGAGCTGATGAGGTGTTGGAGACCACCAAGGAGGCACGAGCGTGCTCGAGGGGAAAGGAGGGACCCAAACCCTTGCTTTCAGAGCACTTTTAGCTGGCAAAATGCCGCCCTGGAGCCCGGGCACCCAGGCAGAGACAGTTCTGCTGAGGAGCGCGTGGAAACGGAGAGCCCCAACAAACTGGCCCCCCAATCCCTCCTCCCCAGGCCACCCCTGTCCCCGAGGTGCAGCTCCATCCCCGGGTGCAGGGCTGTCTGGGCAGCTCCGGCTCCCCTTTCGCTGAGTCCTTTCCATCAGAGCCGTCAAAGATAGACAGGGCCCTGTTCGTTAATATCCTGCAATTATCCATGGCAGAGGCACGCTTCAGATCCAGCTAAACGTTTCCACAGCCCGCTTTGATCAAGGCCCTGGGAAGTGGCAGCCGTCAGGCACCGGGGGAACACGGCCTGGGGGGGGACCCAGCTTGTCGCTCAGGATTTTCTCCGTCTGCCAGGGTATTAATGGCTAATGGTGCATGCTACAATTAAAAGCACTTTGCCTCACTCACACTCACCTCCCCCCCCCCCTTAACCATCCCATCAGCAAGCACTGTGGCGTGATGGAGAGGATGCAGGGGTGACTGGTGGGGACTCCCGATGCCCCTGAAGGCAGCATCACATGGACACGGTCCCCTCCAGCCACCCCAGCAGCTGAACCGTGGGTGCCCCCTCCACGCCAGCGACGTTTTCCCGCAGACAGGTCATGCCAGGACCTGAGGAAGTTTTCCATTAGGCTAGAAATATCCCCAGTTTCTGCAATAGCTGGCTGAGCTAGATGTAAACAGCATGCACTGCCTGAATCCCTGCCCGGACTTCTCTGCCCGGCCAGGGGTCCTGCAAACCTTTCCCGGGATTTACTGACGCATCTGGGTGTTTGTTCAGGGGAAAGTAAGGACATGCAAAAAATGATGGATTTAATCAACATGATTCAAAGTGTTTTATGATTTGGAGCAGGGTTTATTGTGGCCCCATAAATCTTTTCTGAAAACTGGAGCCATCCCAAGGACCTCTGGAAGGGATCTCCATCCACTTGAAGCCATAAAGCTGGTCCAAGTGACATTTTTAACAGACCCACGCCATTGTTCCTCTTCGTCTCCCACCCTGAATCAGCCGGGACCCCATGTCCCAGCCACGGGGCAGCCTGGGGCGTGGAGGGAAACCTCATTTCTATAAGGTAGTGAAGGCTGAGCCATCACCTTGCCTCGGAGCAGGCTGTGCCGCCATGGGAGCTGGTGGGGGGCAGCTCTCCCTCCCCAGCTGGGGACCCCTTGGGCTGTCCCGACCCTGCAGGGAGCTCCTGTGCCGGGGGCTCCACACTGGCAGAAAGAGCCACGTCCCTTTTACCCCTAAGTAAAAAATCTGCATTGTAGCCTTCGTACAGCCCATATAGTACATTGGGCTTCCAGAGACCTCTGTTTCGGAAGTGCCTGCCTTTGGCTAGTCTTTTTTGCAAAGCAAGAGGTAATTTTAGATTTTTATAAATGCTCGTGGCTGTACTTCTGTTTTAGATGTGTCTAAACCCACAGGGGTATCACACGTGCTACTGCAGAACACCGAAACGCGTAACAACTGTCAAACGAATTACTGTCTGCCTGGGACGTTAAAAAGCATATCTGCTATTAAATGTTGTAAAAATTTGTCACTGAAAATTCATTTACGCGTGATCTTTTGTTCCTTTAGCTGGGAGCAAGAACACCTATTTTCTTCTGATCACACGACAGACACGAGTCGAGGCTGTGACAGACAAGTCACCGGAGATGCGGGCGAGGGCTGCCGCCTGTGCTGGAGCTGGAGGTCTTCTCTTCCCAGCCTCCAAATGCCGTGACAATGTCACATATATCTAAAAGAAGGAAGACATGAGCCAGCACATGGCTGTTTCTCCCTGGTGAGCAGTGCAGGCAGCACAGGCAGCTCCTGCGCCCGTTCCAGTGTCATTTCCCAGGGAATTTGCCAAGGGGGGGCTCCTTACAGGACAGCCTTGTCCTAGACCTCTCATTAGTGCAGAGCCTCAGTGACTTTAAATACTTCTGGACGTGGTTTGGCTTTATGAAGCCAAACCTCTCCAAGAGGATAGACACAGAGAGAGATGTCCTGCATGATGATGGGTTTAGCACCTCAGTATCTTACTAGTAAAGAGCAAATTTCGGTCCACCCAAAGCTCAGAGGGGTGTGGTGAGGGTCGATGCTCTCCACATCAGTTTTGGAAGGAGGTGCAGGGATGGGGGATGTTATGGAAATACGACGGGGAGAGTGAGAAAAGGGTTGGCAGTGCCCTGGGATGGAGCCAGCCGAGGTTGCTCCCCGGCGCGGGCTCCTGCAGACATGTGGTACGAGGCTCTACCAGCCATTCTTGACCTGTGCATGGCCTTCCACTGCCTGCGTTGCTCCAAAATTAATAGGGCTTTCTAGGACCCAACCTCCATCCGGCTGGGAAGCATCAGAAACATCACTGTCAGCATGAAACGATACACCTAGAACAAAGCTGGTGCCTGGAATAACACCTCACTTGGAGGTGTCTCCTCCGGCAACGGTGTGACTCACCCCATCTCTTCCCAGCCGGTCAGACTGGGATGCTGCCGAAAACCGGGGGGTGTGGGGAAAAGCGACAATCCATCTTTTACTTCTCCCTGTTAGTTACAACTGAGCTGGGAGGGGAATTGATTTGGCAAGATTCGGTTTTATACACTAAAACCAGTGACAAAAAACGCTTTACAAGGAGCGGGGCTGGTGCCCATGGAGTTTCTCTCTGCCAGCAGGTCGAGACCGGTCACCAGAGGTTCAGGAGGTGTGAATCAGCCCCTGAGCAAGGACACCCATCCAAGGAGGGAATAAAAACCAGTGGAAAGCTCTGGTACGTTGATATCTTGTAGGGGAGCACGCACAAGCAAATGCTCTAACAAATTTACGTGTTGCAAGATGGACAAATGCAAACTCATCATGTGCGACTGCTCATTGCGATTTTCCTAAGCACCTGTTCCTCTGAGGCAGCGAATACAATAAAAATTTAAGCCAAGTTGAAGTGTAAGTTTATTTCTAATAGAGCCGTGGAGTGCTAATACTTCAATAAAAGAGTTTTATCACGCTTATTAAAAACACCTCATGCTGGCAGATCACACCCGATAATAAAAGCAGGACCGAAAAACTAAATAAAATGACGTTTACGTCAAAACAGCTCAAGGCTGGTCTGTACATCAGCGTGAAGTACCTGCGAGAGGCTGGAAGCTGCTCCTCAGTACGGGACCTCCCCATGGGTGCTCGCAGGGAACGGTGCCGGGTGCTGGACCGGACCCTGCTGCATCCCATGGGTGCAATGCCGGGAGGGCTCCTGCCAGTGCAAGAGAGGCGATATTTGCTCAGAACCCCCATGAACATGTGCTCGGGGACCAGCTGAGACCCTCGCAGCATGCCGCATGCAAAATTCCGTCTCAGCTGGCCTGTCCCCGCTCGCGCTGGCAGGCTTCGGCACAGCTCCGCAAGATCCCGGTGAGATAAACACCTAGCTATTGAATTGAAACCTGGACAAAGATTAAGGGCAATTAAAAGCGTCTCACAGCAAATCTGCCAAATGGGAAACCTCTTAAAAGAAGCCGGAGCGGTGGCAGGGGAAATGAGATTTTGGAGGTGCCATCGGGTCCTGCCCTTGCGGGCAGCAGAGGCGAAGGCTGGCGAGGGGCTGGCCTTGTAAGGAAAAATGTGTCTCCTTAATACAGCGTTTTGGGTGATGAACGAGTAAGAAAAGACAAACTGGGGGGGGATGGGGATAGTACAAGATCCCTGGCTCTTGCCACCTTGCAGCCCCGCAGAGGGAAGCGTGTCCTTTACCCTCTCCAAGTCCCGTGAGTGGAACCAGATCCAACCCCAGCCCTGAGACCTGAGCTCAAGCCCCTCCAGGGAGATTTTTTCCTGTCTTGATTCCATTTCTAGTTATCCAGGGAGGCTCCCTGTTGCATACTGTCATGCCATGCCGTTTTCTGGCTGTTTTCTTAGTCTGAATTTATGTAGGACCCACAGAAGGCAACAGGAACCTCTCCAGGGCCTCCAGCTCCCTATTGCAGAGAGCGTATCCACATATGGAGCTACGTAAATACTAAGAGAGAGGAGTTTATACATATATATATTTATACATGTAAACACAGATAGCTGCTTTTTTTTTTTTTTTTTTTAGGAACGATGCTCAAACCCCAGATTCCCAGCCGAACTGATGCTTTCCAGCCACCCCCATAGTACCTCCTTCTGTATTAACCCCCCTCAGGGCGAGAGAAACTAGGGATCATGGGGGACAGAAATCAGAGAAACAACCCCAGACAGCAGAGGAGAAGGTGAAATAAAAACTAAAATAATAATAATAAAAAAAACAACACCAAAAAACAGAGGAAAAGTGTGTTTGAGGCAAGGTAAAACACTGAGAAAACAGGTTATTTTGGGGTGATGCAGCCTATTAGATAAACGGGGGGAGACGGGGTGGGCACGGGCACTGTGCCACAGCAGGGACCCTCCTGTCCCGGCCCTGCAGGGCCACAGGAGGAAGCACAGCCAGAGGCGACGGCCAGATGTCGCCGGGATTAACCTCAGCATCTGCCTCGACTTTTCACGAGGGCCACCCAGGATTGTAAACGAAGCCCACGCATCGCCGAGAAAACAGCCGTGACCAGATTCTCTAGACACTAACAGGCTGAATGAAGCACGCCTTCGGTCTGCATGGCCTCTGTCTGCAAAGAAACCCTGGAAATCCCACCAGCGAAATCCCGGAGCCGCAGGACGTGGCCGGGGCGATGCATCTCCCATCCCATTTGTCTTAAGCACCCGGTTTCTCCGCACCACGGGGCATCCCCATCACCCCCCACCCAGGACTGCAACCCCCTTCTCACGGCACAGCTCACACGATTCCCCTGACATTTCCCACACAGGTGGGCTGAGCTGCACCTAAAGCAAACCACTCTAAAGGAGACACAAGCAATTAACCGTTTGATCAGAGAGAAAGGTTTAGCACCCCCCCCCCCGGCTCTCCCACAGGAGAAGGAACAGTTTGCATTGCCGTTCACAAAAGTAAACCACGACAAATCAGACTAAAATGGAAATAACGCAGAGCTCCTGCCTTTCCACCATCCCCTTTCCTAACTTCCAGCAAAAAGTGTCGCTTTTTGGTCTGGTTTTTGCCCACTTTTCCCTCCCCTTGCAGACTGTAACATCGGCTGCCTCTGCTCCCCCTCCGCTCCCACGCTCGCTCTCCTTCTTGAGTTAAAGGCAGAATCACAATTTGCAGCTATCTCCAGGTTTACAGGTAACACGGATGCCCGGAAAAGCAAACGGTAAGCAGTGCAGAGAGCAGCACGCTCTCACACACCGACTCTCCTCACAGGACAGCGCTTTCGGCTGTTTTCAGACAGCCAGCATCCCCCTGCCATCATCTGGATTGAAACCCCACTCTTAAAATTCTTCACCCCCACCCTCAACCAAACGGCCTGATTTCCTCCCCGCTTGGGATGGCGCGACCTGCAAAGACAGCCACTTACTTGTAGCAGCGTAGAAAAGCGATGGCAGAATGATCAGGAGCAGCCTCATGTCAGCAGCCGCTGGCAGGGCAGTCCCTGGCCCTCAAAGGCTTGGAAACCTCCCGGGCTGCTGGGCGACCAAGGAAGGAGGGAAGGGGAGCGTGGAGATGCCGTGGGTCCTCTCCTGCTAACGTACACGGACGTACCGATGTCTCCCAGGAGCGCACACGCCAGGGATGCTACAGGTTGTCACCGGTCCCCAGGAAGCTGGGCGCTGTGTGGCCATCGCAGTGGCGCTCAGGCGCATCTGCAGCACCCTGCAGCCTGAGCGGGACTCCGCACATAAAATCCAGCGAGGTGATGTGTGCGGCAAGGGAGGGAGAAGGGAAGGAAATGAATCCAGTCCTTCACCGGCTCTACCCCACCCCAGGGGCAGCGTGGGGCTGTGCTGTCCCACCTGCCTGCTGGGGACGCTGGGCTGCACGGCCCAGGGCCAGCCTGGGGAGGAGGAGGAGGAGGAGGAGGGGAG